>NW_017731389.1:2036868-2042249 GCF_001890085.2 Hipposideros armiger | reverse complement strand
TTCAACTTCTAATACTCATATCTTTTCTCATCATTAGACCCCCACATACAAATACTTATTCAATAGATGCAGCTGTATATTTTCAAATTTGAAAAAATTAGTCATTCACAGTGTGTTATTTCCATAGTAGAATCAATGTAATCAATAAAAAAATAACCAAAATAATGTCAACTGCTTGATAATTAAACACTTTAGCACCAATTAATTTCATAATTTGGGTAAAATAGATGTTACTAGAAAAATATAACTTTTCAAAACTGCCAGAAGTAGAAAATCTGAATAATTCAATATCTATTAAAGATATTTAATGCATTATTTAAAAATCTCCTCCAAAGTAAACTCGAGGCTCACATGGTTTCACTGGTAAATTCTTGCAAAAATTTAAGGGAAAAAAATTAACATGAATCTTGCACAAACTCTTCCAAAAAACAGAAAATGAGACATTTTTTTCTAATGCAACTTTTATGAGATCAGTAGAGCCACAATTCCAAATCTTAACAAGAACATTACAAGGAAGAGAATTATAGACCAGTCTCTCGTGAATATAGATGTAAACATTTTTAACAAAATAGTAGATGATTGAATCCCTTGATAAATAAATTGAGCTTATTCTCAGAATGCAAGATTGGCTTAAAACATTTAAAAATTAACCCAACCACGTTAACATAAAAAAGGAAAAAAGTTATATGAACATCTTGATAGATGTAGAGAAACGATTTGATAAAATGTATCGCTCCCTCATTTATTATATGTTAAAAAAACTCTTCACAAACAGAATAAAAGGCAACTTTCTTAAATAAAAAATATTACAAAAACACCCCAGGAAACATCATAAACAATGGTGAAATATTAAAATCTTTCCTTCTAAGATGGGAAATGAGACAAAGATGCCAGCTACTTATATTCAGTATTTTACTGGGGTCCTAGTCATTGCAATATATTTTTAAAAAAGCTTTTAGGGCTTGAAAGGAAGAAAAGAAGCTGTCGTTATTTGTAGACAGCATGATTATATGCCAATAAAATTCAAAAGAATATATAAACTATTTGAACTAATAATTAAATGTGCAATATTGCTAGATACAAGGTCATTATTTAAAAATCATTTGTATTTCTAGATATCATTCACAAACAAGTATAAAATTATATTTTAAAACATACTGTTTCGGGTCGGCTGAGTGGCGCATTGGTTAAGAGCTGGCTTGGGATGCCAGAGGGCCCCGGTTTGGATGCCACATATGAGGGCCAGTGACACTGCCCTCCACAGCTAAGATGCTGAACAACAGCTCGACCTGGAGCTGGGCTGCCATGGGTTGCTGGCTACCTCGTAGGCTGCAGCCCCTGATGCAATCAGTGGGTTGCCATGGGCTACCGTGTGTAGCCAGCAGCCATCGTGAGCGGTCAGCAGCCTCAGTGAGTGGCAGTCCATAGGCCGGCGACTGATCTGCCTCACCAGGGAAGAGCGCAATGATGGTGCCAACTTGGGCCAGTGAAGCAACGTCCTCCACAACTAGACTGAAGAACAAAANGTTGGTATTATCATTGCGCTCTTCCTGGGTGAGGCAGATCAGTCGCTGGCTTCTGGACGGCCACTCACTGCGGCTGCTGGCCGCTCACGCTGGCTGCGGGCTACACACAGCAGCTAATGGCAACCCACTGCCACAGGGGCTGCAGCCTACGCCGTCGCTGGTGACTCCCGGCAGCCCAGCTCCAGGTTGAGCTGTTGTTCAGCATCTCAGCTGTGGAGCGCAGTGTCACTGGCCCTCATATATGGGATCCGAACCGGGGCCCTCTGGCATCCCAAGCGAGTTCTTAACCATCGCGCCACTCGGCCGGCCCCACATTTTCCCTTTTTATAAGGACACTAGTCATATTGGATTAAGGCCTACCCTAATGATTTCATTTTAACTTGATTACCTCTATAAATAATCTATTTCCAAATAAGATCATATTCTGAGATACTGGGGGTTATAATTTCAACATATTTTATGGGGGGACACAATTCAACCAATAACAACCTCTTGGGGTGTCGATTGTTTGACTCAACTGATATCATAGTTCCAGGTAGCAGAAAGGAATTCATCTGCCTGTAAACGTTTTTGAAAAATCCCTCTATGTATTGGGTTGTCAGAAAAGTCATGATGTGTTTTGTCTATGTTTTTCAAAGGTCATTTATTTATATAAAAAACAAAGACCAATCAATGATATATTGCCCATTTTGTTTGATAACATTTTGCCATCTTTCAGTGATCTTCATAATTCCTTGTTCATAGAAGGACCTGTCTTTATTTGTGAAAAACTGAACAAGGTGCTTATTTACAGCCTAATCTGAATTGAACATTATACCACGCAAGGAGTTTTGAAGAGAGCGAAACAAGTGGAAGTCTCACGGCGCAAGTTCAGGTGAGTATGGTGGGTGTGGCAACACATCCATGCTCCAGTCATTTTTGACGGGTGATCAAACTTGTGTGTGGTCTCGTGTTGTTGCGATGGAACACAACTCCTTTACAATTAACGAGCTCTGGACATTTCTGAATGATGGATCCATTCGAACTGTCCAGTTGCCGACAGTACACATTAGAATTGTTTGGTTCCTTGGTAGGAACTCGAAAAACATGACATCTTTAAAATCCCACCACACTGAGAGCATAACCTTCCTCTGATGAATGTCTGATTTTGATGAATGTCTCCTTTGAGGTGAATCATCACGTTGGGACAAAGCCCATTTGCGCACCACATTGTTGTAAACAATCCACTTCTCATCACCAATTATCAGTCGCTTCAAAAAAGGATCATTTGCTTCACGTTTAATGAGCATATTGCAGATGTTTATACGTGCCATCAAATGAACTTCTTTGAGTTCATACAGAACCCAAATATCGAGCTTGCTTACATTTCCCAGCTTCTTCAGGTGGTCGTGAACTCTTGAATGATGGATGTTCAATGTTTTTGCAATCTCTCGTGTCATGTAACGTGGGTTTGACTCGATCAATGCCTTTATTTTGTCGTCATCAACCTCGTTGGGCCTCCCTGACCAAGGATCGTCATTGAGATCAAAATCACCAGCACGGAATTTTGTGAACCATCATTGGTACTGACGTTTTTATAGAGCATTGTCACTGTAAACTTTATGCAACTTTTCACAAGCTTGATGTGCGTCCTTCTTATGGAAGTAAAACAGTAAAATATGGCAAAAATGCACAGTGTGGTCTTCCATCTTCAACTTGTAAAATCTCCAAAACTCAACCAAATCGCTCAATTTTTTTGAGAATGAAGCTAGAACTGTCAGCTGTCAAATGACATAGCAATAACATAGATGTTAATGACTCTAGTACTTCCAAAAATGAATTAGTGCCATCTGTTGTAAACATATTTCGTGACTTTTCCCACAACCCAATAGCAACTTCATTGCCTTGAGAGATTTCCTAGTTAGGCAAAATAAAGGCACACTCTTCGCATTAGTCCTTCAGGGAGTGAACAGATAGGTCAAAACAAAGAACTGCAATTCTTTGAGAACAAGGTTAGCTCTGCCCCCTCCATAGGCTGCTGTCTTATCACTGCACTGGAAAGAGGGGAATGGGCAAGGGTGGATTAAAATGCCACAAAGAATTCCTGCCAGGTTGCAGTTGCCCCTTTCTTAAGTGTTTACTTGGTTGCCTTCCAGATTTCAGATAAAGTTGATTCTGACAATTTTTGTCAGTTTTTCAGTGTTTCTGTTGAGGGACAGGCCCTTGGAGTTCCTTACTATGCCATTTTTCCTGCCATTCCTCAAACATTTTTTAAGAAATAGAATAACATAGGGGCTTCCTATAACAGTAATTAAGAGTTATTATAATACAAGTCATGAGAGAGCGTGGTTTTGTTTTAGCATTATTCAAATTGATCAATAGAAGAGAAGAGAAAGCACTAAGGTAGGCTCCAATTATATTACTAGTGGTCCATTTTCTAGTTTGGTTGATAGGTACTTATTCCTAAAAACACATAGTTTTTTGACTGTATCAAATATTGTATAATGAAATTTATTTACATTCTAACTATTTGGAAACTGAGAAATGTATTTCTGGATAACCATTGGATTAAGGATGAATTCAAAATAAATTATGAACTATCTAGACAGTAACACAAGAAGATCACTTTGCATCAATACCTGAGACTGCTGCAAAAGCTACACTAAGAAGTGAAAGGAAGTGTTAGCCTTAAATGGTTTTCATTATTAAAGAAGAAATAACAAACAAACAAAAAAGGAGTAGATTCATAGTATACATCTTAAGAACATGGAAAAAGACCAACAATATAAACCAAAAGATGAAATTTTAAGATAGGAAGAAAAAGTTAATAAATATAAAGCTAAAAGACTGTAAAGATAAATAATGCTTTCAAAAAGGAAAAGATCAATAAAATTAAACTCCTCTGAAGTCTGATTAAGAGAAAACAGAGTCAATAATACCAATTTTGCTTAATTCTAAGAAGGAAGCAAACAGGATTCCGTGATGAAAAAATAATTTAGGTAAACTAATAAAGATAGCAGATGGGGGAAGTTTTCCTAATCTAAGAATGAGAAGGACCTAGTTTAGGTCTAGGACATTTGGGGGTGGTGATGGGAAGATTCCTAGGACGTTCCTGAGGTCAGAAAGTGTAGTGTGTTAAAAAAAAATTCAGTTTCCATGTCTAGGACTCAGCAAAGAAGGATCATATGGGGTAGAACAATGCTGAGTGAATCAATGATGTCACAGAATCTGTCTTTTTTTGCAAAGAGCCATAAGTTGGCAACAACAGGAAAAATAAGAAATATATCTGATTATTAAGATATACACTCTTAAAATATATTATACGAAGAGGCAACCTGGATAATCAAGGACTGAACAATATCTGAGCACAATTCCAAATCCAACACAAAAATTCTCCAAAGGGAGAATTTTTTTTTTTTTTTGCCTTTCTCTCATGTAGGTTTTTAACTCAGGGAATTCTACTTGCTTTGCTCATTTCATCATGTAACTTAACACATGGGTTAGTCACTTCCTGTGTGGCCAATCTACTATGTAAATAAATTGGGTCCCAAGAAACCAAGAAGTATACGAATAATCTCTGTGAAGCTCTTACTCATCATGCAATTTGAATACTAATTAGTATTTGTAAAGTAGGAGGAGAAAACAGAAATGAAATGGTGGTTGATTTTCATTACCTGATAGTAATGAACATATCACAATATTATTATAAAGAATAACATCCTACTGTCCTTCCATCTTGCCAATTTAAAGAAATGAGTCTTGGGCTGGCCGAGTGGCGCTATGGTTAAGAACTGGCTTGGGACGCCAGAGGGCCCCGGTTCAGATCCCACATATGAGGGCCAGTGACACTGCCCTCCACAGCTAAGATGCTGAACA
>NW_017731389.1:2014472-2035028 GCF_001890085.2 Hipposideros armiger | reverse complement strand
CTCACCAGGGAAGAGCGCAATGATGGTGCCAACTTGGGCCAGTGAAGCAACGTCCTCCACAACTAGACTGAAGAACAAAACGACAGCAACTTGTCTATTCCCCTTCCCCCAATTCCTCAATGCTGTTCCCCTCCCCCAATTCCCCAATAAAATCTTCAAAAAAACAAAAAAACAAAAACATACTGTTTCAATGGTATTAAAATATAAACCACATAAGAATATTTTCTAACAGAAGATTTGCAATGCTCTAACATTGAAAACTATAAACATCCTTGAGAGATACTAAATAGCTACATAAATTTAGAAATAAACTTTTAATATTTAGAAAGCTATCAAATTGGGAAGAATTGATCTATAAATTAGCACTATCCCAATCAAAATTCTAGCAGGGTTTTTTTTTTTTTTTTGAGAAGTTGACAGGTTGCTTCTAAAATTCAAAGGGCTAAGGATATCTATGGGAACTGAAAAGGAAGAACAAAGCTGGAAGATTCATTCTACCTGAGAACAAAACCCATGAAAATAAAGCTATAGTAATGAAGACCTTATGGGATTGACACAAAGTTATATAAACTAAACAATGAATTAAATCAGAGAGCCTACACATGCATGGTCACCTGATTCATTACACAGAAAACAATGCGATGTGTGAGAGAATTGTATTTTCAATAAATGTTGCTGGATTAATTGGATACGCATATGTGAAAACAAATATCTGAACCCCCTTCCTCTACTATTACTCAAAAATTAGTTCCAAATGGATAGCCAATCTGAATGTAAAAATGCAACAATGAAGCTTTTAGAGAACATAAGAAGACATCTTTATGACCTTGGAATAGGTAGAGATTTCTAAAAAGCTCCCTAACCATAGAGAAAAAAATCCCTATATGTATACCAGACAAAAAGCTCATATCTAGAATATGTACAAACTTTTACTTATCAATAAGAATAAGACAGACAACCCAAGAGAAATAAATGAATGAAAGTTTGAACAAACAATTCATAAGAGGATATGTAAATATGAAACATGTGAAAATGTGCTTCAACCTCATTAGCCATCAGGGACTTGTAAATTAAACCACAGTGAGATTATCATTACACATCTACCAGAATGGCTAAATTAAAGTCAGGGAATTCTAGGTGTAGCATTTGGAATTCTTAACACATTGCTGGTAGGTTTGCAAATTCGTATAGCATTTTTTAATACTATTAGGCAGTATCTACCAAAATTAAAATGGGTACATACAATAGGATTTCATTTATCTAACAATTTATTGTTTTTAGAGAGGAATTAGACAAGAAGACACTAAAGAATACTTATTTTCACCTTAGAAGAATAATGATCAAAATAAGCTATCTTTTTTAACTCACCTTATGATCTTAGCCATGGGCTGCCTAGTAAAATACATCTGTTAGCATAGCCTAGGAAATCACTTCTGCACAGCTATGGGGGGCTGGTGGTGGGAGGGAATCCATTTTTCCCAATTAGAAAAATTATTTCTATAGCTTATATTTTATTTTCAAGTTCAGCTATCTCCTGCCTACAGTTCTAACTTTTTCTTTTTCCTCTCTGCCTCTAAAAACAAACATAATTTTCACCTAAAATAGTAGAATAAAATTGCCTATTCTAGATCCTAGAAAACAGCCCCCATTTTGACAGAACATCAGTTCCATAATTTATTCTTCACATAATTACATAATTCAAACTCATTATCTAACAATCCCCCTATTTTAGCTGCATCTTTTTCTGTTTATTTTATTCCATAGCAACATGCTTCCTAGCTCTCCCACAACCATTTCACTTAGGGGAGATGTCTCAAAGGTTTCTCTTCACATTATAATCTACCAAGAAAGGAAAGAGATCAAAGCTTTGTGAATAATAGACACAGAAAACCTTCTAACATAGCCGTCATTCATTGCATATTCAACAATTAGTTTTTGAGGGCCCTTAGAATGCCAGGCAATTATCTAAGCACTAGAGATACAATGGAATAATGATCAAGCATGTAGGTTCTGAATTTATGTACAAACCCTAGCTATATAATTGACTACATCTCCAAAAAATGGTGTTTACTTTACCTCTCTCTGACTCAGTTTACTCATTTGTGAAATAGGGAGACGCTAGTAATGCCTTTCTCCTAGCCTTGTTAAGGTTAAATGGTATATCATGTGAAAATCATTTAGATTCATGCTTGGCACATGGTACATGTCAGCTGTTATTACCAGAAGAGATGACACTTAATATTTGCCCAATCACCTATTAACAAACTTTTCCACCACCAACATGACTGCCTATCATGTCCTCTTCCCTAGCTATCCATCCATACTAGGAAGGAAATGATAAACTCATTAACTGGACTAGCAACTGGGATTGTGGCACTGTAAAGTCCTTAGTCTATCCCAACTTCTGCTGTTTACAAATGGGAACAGCTCAGAGATAATGTGCAGCTTGAATTGAACATCACATAACTAATTAGAGGGTGAAACTGGTATTAGACCTTGGGTCTCCATGTTTCTAGTCCAGACCCTGGAATAACCTCCAAACTGGAAGATTAGCCCATTCTCTCTTGTCTGGATTGCGTTTGACCACAGGGAACAAGTCAGTCACACTCCTAGTTGGTGGGGGTGGGAGAAAGGGGGTAAATTTGCTGTAAGGTGTCTATTTTTAGCCTCTCTAGATGGCCTGCTCTCTGCAGACTCACTCCAGCTAACAGACTGCTGTGGGATTTAAGGCACTCTCCATGGCGTTGCTTGGTGGTTGCTATGCCAACAAAATTGAACAGAAATAGAGTTTTCTAGTAGATTATTCTGATAGAGGCTTGAAAGCCAGATTAAAGCTCCAACTCTGAAGCTTAAATGATGCAAGTGATTAGTACTGGTATACAGTAGGTGCATAATACAAGTTAAAAAACAGAATGAATACATGAATGCAATTACTTGCATTAGGGAGCTGAAGATGTAGCAGCAGAGAACTGACCTGCTATTTAAAGTCAATATTTAAAGTCAGTCTGGAGCAAGTTTACTTATATTGTCCCTGAATTTTCATAATTACCTGACACTGTGTGTGAAATGATTTGTCTGATTCCCAAGGACTTCCTCTGATCTTCAGGCCACTTTCTAACTCTGCAACCCTGGGGGCTATGAGTGCACACAAGTGCTTGTTGCAGACATGGAAAAGGTAGCAGGAATCTGACCTGGGGCACCCCTGCAGGCCTTTTATGGAGAGGGCTTATTCACATCTGAGAGGGTTGGTGTTCAGTCCTTTTAAGGATGCTTTTTGGCAAATGCAATAATGCACTCACCATGTTTCATGAATGTATTTTTTATTTAAACAGCCTCTCAGGTCCAAGAGACCTGAGTTCAAAAGGCCATCCTCTGGCCACAAGGAGTAAATGTTATCAAACAAGCAGAGGGTCAAGGGAGCTCATAAATCTCCCTTCAGTTTCCAGGCCTTTCAGCAAGGATTCTCTGACAACCCCACCTGACAGGTTCTTTTCCTTTTCAATGAAATATCTTGCCTCTATTAATGATTTGGCCTTCTTCCTCTCTCCCTCTCTGTCCTTCTCTTCCTCCTTTCCTGCCTGTTCTTCCATTCTGCCTTCCATTCTCTTTTCCTCTTTCCCTCCCTCCTTTCTTCCACAGTGGCAGTGGAAAGAGCACAGTGTTTTGGAGTCAAAAATAGATTCAAATCCTTACTATCCCTGATGCTTACTAGTCATGTGGCCTTCAGCAGCTTCCATTACATCTTGAGCAGCATGTCCTCTTGTGTACAAGGGGATACCAATGTCTGTCTTGGATGGTTAAGGTAACAATGGAGCGTTTCTCAAACTTTAGTGGGCATGAGAGTCACCTAGGGAGATAGGTGAAAATGCAGATTCTCGAGACTCATGCCTATAGATTCCAATCCATGAGGTCAAAGTCCCAGGCATTTGCGTTTTAACAAGGTTCCCAGACTTCAAGGGTCCTACTTTGAGAAACACTGTATATGCTTGTAAATGCTTAGTAGAATGAGACATGTGATAAATATTCAAAAGGTGGAACCTATGATCATTATTCATTCAGTAAACATTTACTGAACATCTACTATGTACCAGGCATGATACCAGGCTCTGTAGAGATGTCTCACTTAATTTATTTTACTATGAATTTAATTTGTCCTATATGGATGCCTTGTCCCATCCCACTAACTGTAAGTTCCTGGAGGGCAGGATAATGTGGTATAGGAGAACATAAATGTTAGAAGACATATTCTAATCCTGAATCTATTCTTCACTAGCGATATGACTCTAGGCAAGTCATTTTATGTCTCAGAACTTTATTTTCTTAATCGAAAATTGGAAAGGCAATGCGTGTAGTGGTCAAAAGTCTAAAAGTTTCAAGTCCTGACTCTAATACTTTCGAAGTGTGTGATCTCGGGAAAGTAACTTACCTTCTTTAAGCCTCAGCTTCCTCTTCCATAGAAAGGGGATTCATTTGTTCAATATTCATTCCTTCAACAAATATTTATTAAGCACTTTCTGTGTAACCAATACTGTGCTAGATACTAAGAATATATTGTGGAGTAAGACAGACAGGGTCCCTGACTCATGTAGCTTACAATTTAATAGTGGGCACAAATATTAAATAGGTAACTACACAAATAACCAATTCATTGTAGTGCATTCTGTTGTGATAAATTTAACTAGCTAACCTAGCCTGGGAGCATCAGGGAAGCTCTCCTGGGAGAGGGGATACTGAAGCTAAGTCCTAAGCAATGAGTAGGCATAACCTAGAAAAGAAGGACCTGAGATGGGAAAAAGCTGGACCCTTTTGAAGAAGTAAAGGGATACTTATGTGGCTGAAACTGAGTGTACCAGGTCCAGCCCCACCTGACAGGTGTTGAAAGGATTAGATGAGATAATAAAGTGCTTAGCACAGTGCCCAGCACAGAGAAACATAATGTCATGGAGATAACACACCTTCTGGTTTTTTGTACACCATGTATGAAGAGGCACTGTGTAAACCAGGGTTCTCAAACTAGCATTTAACAGCATCACCTGGAGGGCTTTTGAAGCCACAGATTGCTGGGTTCCACCTCCAGAGCTTCTGGATCAGTAGATCTGGCTTGAAGTAGAGAATCTGTAATTCTAGTAACAAATTACTAGGTAATGCTCATGCTGCTGGGGGTGGGGGTGGATTTGAGAACAACCAGTGTAAACCTTAAGGTCCTAAATGACTGTCAATCAAACTTGAATCTCCCACAATGCTCAGCTCTCGACCCTGCACAAAACAACCTCTCCATAATTATTTAATAACATTCTTTATAATTTTAGGGTGAGAAAAGGCCCTCAAAAATCCCCAATCCTTTGATTTATACAGGAGAGAAACTCAAGGAACAGAGGAGGCCAGGATGCTTGCTGTCTTAGAAATGGGAGGAGCCTGACCCTGAGAGCTTTTCCTCTCAAGAGCAAACTTCTGATGTATTTTCCCCTAAGGCAGATAGATGCAAGGCAGCTCCTGAGAGCGGCTTACCCTGTATGCTCCTCACATTGGCTAGATGACCAAGATCACTTGACCCTTTGTTACATGTATCTTGCACATATATAAAATTTTTTAATGAATGGATTTTTGGAATAAACATATTTTTGAGAGTCATGATATAAAGTCAATAAAATGTAATCTCTTCAAACAGAATATACCCCAGTACAATTTATGCTTTGTGTGGAAGTGAGTCCATATTTGTTCCCCTTGTCTTTTTTGTTATTTTTTTTATAGATGTGTAGGCCCTCTCTTGTGGTAATAATAACAGAAATGAAAACGATAGCTGATATTATCAGTGCATGTCTGGGTCAGAGAGTGCTTTACCCTCATCACCTTATTTGATACTCACCACCTTATTATGAGGTAGGTCCTGATTATCTCCATTTCATAGATGAGGAATCCAAGGCCCAGAAAAGTCTAGTAACTTGATGCAAGTCCTAGAACCAGCATTTGAATCCTAGAACTAGGATTTGAATCAAGGCTGATTCCAGAGCTTGGGCTCTGAATTACATTGATGTGATGATTCATTTGTCCAAAACAGGGAGAGGAAAAAAAAACAGTGTTGAAATAAATAATAGTAATCTCTGAGAACAGACACCCTGAGGAGTCCAGAAGATGCATTTAAATAGCTGTCTATAGATAAATGATTTCTCCTTTTCACAAGAAAACCCAACAACTTTTATCCTGGTCTCATATTTTAAGAGTTAAGACTAGGGATATCCCCAAGCAAAAAAAAAAATTTTTTTTAAGTTGAGTCATTAGGGTCCTTCAGAAGGAAAGAGAATTCTCTTTAGGTTGATAAATCTTCGCTTCTGTGGGAGGGAGGGGCGTGTTCCTTAGAGATGGGGGTGTGGGTTGGGGGTGGGAACCGCATCACTTTATTTATTCACAGCCCATATACTTGACTAAATTTAGTTCTGCCGATTAACTTAGCACACGACTAAGGAGGCTAGACTAGACGCTCTAGGTTTGTTCTTTTATGACCTCTTCTCCCGGTTGCTTAGGATGAAGAGGTCCTCATAGAAATACCCAGACCTTCCTGCCGACAGATTTTTAAAGAAGATGCCCAGCCATGCTTCGTTCTCATCCACACTCTCACGCTCCCCAATAACTGTCAAGTACCAGAAAGCTTTCCAGGGCCTGCAGAAGGCGCAGCGCCTCCAAGGCTGGCACGCTTTGCCCCTTCCCTCCCCCGGGGAGCGCCCTCAGCATCTCTCCCCGTGTGTCGGTGGAATCCTGAGCCCCAACCCGCTCCACAGCTTGGGTTGGGCGGGGGGAAGACGGTGCTCTGGGCAGCTGGGCAGCGCGGGGGTGTCATCCGTAGGACCCCAGCACTCCAGGGCCCCCCACCCCAGGCGTTCGCTCTCGGGACGCGCGGGGTCCCCAGCAGCCGCGCGCGCCGCCCCCGCCGGCCCGCGCCACGCTCCGCCCTGGACGCCGCTCGTCCCGGTGCCAGGGTGCGCGCGGGTGGGAGCGGGCCTGGCTCAGCCTGATTTACGGCTCTGCTGAAAACCGCTCCGCTCCCGCAGCACGAGCACCGATCGTGGCAGTAGCGGCAGCGGCAGCGGCAGCAGCGGCGGCGGCGGAGGCTGCAGCTACAGCAACAAGTCGGGTAAGCGGCGGCCGCGGGGCTTCGGTGCCCGCGGCCCGGCCCCGGGGGCGAGGCGGAGGGCGCCGGCCGGGGCTGGTCCGGAGGTCCCGTCCCCTCACCGCGGCGGGGAGTTGGGCTTCTCCGCCCCTACCTGCAGGAACTCGTGTGCGCACGTACTGGCTCTGGCGCCCGGGGGCTGGCACGCCGTGGGGCGGGGGCGGGGAGAGCTGGGAGCCCCGAGGCAGGGTCGTTGCCAACCTGCCCAGCTCAGGCAGAGGAAATGAGGGCTTTTTCCGCCAACCCTGTGGATTGGGGTTTCTGCTGGGCCCTTGAAAGCTTGCGTACCCCCGAAGTGCGTGATTACCCATTTCCCCACTCAGAATGCCACCCCTTTCTCATTGACTTCTAGAATCCTGTCTTCCCCTTCCTTTACCTGCCGTTTGCGTTTTTGATCAGGGTTTGCATCCCAACCCAGGAAACCGGTGCTTAAACAGCCCGGTGTAGCACAGAAAGAGATTACCCCTTTGGGGGCCAGAGGCTTTTATGATTACCCTAGAAGCATTGCCTAACTGTCTGGGGACCACCTGCACCTCTGCTTTTGAAGAGATTGAGGGCCCAATAATAACACTTTTCAGCCTAGGCCCTTAGCTAAGCTCCCTCTTTTGGGCACCCAATGCTTCTTACATTTAAGTAGAAAGCCCCCCTGCAAGAAATGGATATTAGCTGCTTGCAGAATTGGGTTGCTAGCAGTCATCTGTTGCTAAGGCTAAGATGAATTCCGACAAGGAAATAAGAACTTCCTGTTATTAAAAGAGTTATGCTGATACCTACCTGGTCAAACATTGGCCATTTCTAAAGGTTGTCATTAATGTCCAGAGGTTGATCCTTAAAACAGGATCACAGACAGGACAAATCCATACAGCACACTCTATTTTAATAAAGTCTTGGCCATGGTGGCTCACTTAGGTGAAATAATATTTGACACATTGGATTCCCAAATTTTAGTAAATCTGGAATATGGCGAGTATTACTGTTATGATAACACTTTGATTTATGTTATTACAGCAATCATCAAAGGACAAAATTAAGGGCAAAAATCTCAGGTTGAAAACTTTTCAGCTGATTGCTTAAATGCCTCTGCACCTAGTTTGAGTAATATCTTTCCCATTCTTGAGTAGAGAACGCTGAGTTTGCTCTCCTAGGATCTGTTTTGATAATTCATGCTGAGTTTTCCTCATTTTTTTGTATTCATGCTTATCAGGTTGTCAGTAAAATAGGGCACCGTTTTGCAGTTAGTTTACTAAATTCAGGAGGGCAGGAAACCTGAATCTGCTTCTGGATCTGCCATTTTCCACCTGGCCTTGAATTAATTACTTTACCTCCTTGCTCCAATATTCTCTCCTGTGAAAAGGAATGTTACCCATCTTTCTTATTCTAGGCAGGAGTCAGCAAACTTCTTCTGTAAAGGCCAAATAGTAAGTATCTTTGGCTTCGCAGGCCATAGAGTCTCTTTCTTAACTATTCACGTCTGCCTTTTAGTGCAAAAACAGCGGTAGACAATAATAGGGAAATGAGTGGATGAGGCTGGATTTGGCCCAGGGTTTGTAGGTTTTAATTTTCACGTAAGATTTATGCAAACGTCATTTGAAACCAGAAAGCCTCTGTCTGCCCTCATGAAGATGAGCAACAACAGTCATTTCAATGGTAGCATTTTAAAACAGACCTATAAACTACCTGTTTTATCCCCCGGCCCAGGACTTTTAGAGTAATGCAACAGAAGGCTTTTGAGGAAAGCAGATACCCCTGGCAGGAGTCCTTCGAGAATGTTGCTGTGTGTCTGCCATTCCGCTGCCCGAGGTGTGGAGACCATACCAGATTTAGAAGCCTGTCGTCGTTGAGGGCCCATCTGGAATTCAGTCACAGCTACCAGGAAAGAACCCTCTTGACAAAATGCAGCCTCTTTCCATCCCTCAAAGACACAGACCTAGTTACTTCCTCAGACCCTCTGAAACAGGGAAAATTGCAGAGCTGTGGCAATGTGGTGAAGCAGAAACCGAGCTATGTTAACTTGTATAGCATTTCGCACGAACACTCCAAGGACAGGAAGCCATTCGAGGTGGTGGCAGAGAGACCTGTGTCCTACGTGCAGACCTACACTGCAGTGGACCTACGAACAGACTCGCTGGATGGGCCGCGATCAAGTCCTGGACTTCCCACCTCAGACACCAAAGCTGCTTTTGAGGCCCATGTCAGAGAAAAATTCAATCGGATGGTCGAGGCCGTGGACAGGACCATCGAGAAGAGAATCGATAAACTCACCAAAGAGTTGGCCCAGAAAACTGCCGAACTGTTGGAAGTGCGGGCAGCTTTTGTCCAGCTGACTCAGAAAAAGCAGGAAGTTCAGAGACGAGAGAGGGCCCTGAATAGACAAGTGGACGTGGCCGTGGAGATGATCGCTGGGCTGAGGCAGCGCCTGACAGAATCCGAGGAGGAGCTTCTCAGGAAAGAAGAGTAAGTTGCTCTGAAACAGGATGCTAACCTGATTGCTTTAGGCACCCTCCCCTCCCCGACCTTTACAAACAAATGTTAAGCGAGGCTTGGTTTTTATTACTTGCGGGTACCTTGGCTGTATTTCTCATTGATGCAGTTGTATGTGGGAGGCACAAGGCTTTTAATAGTATTTACCCTCTTTATATGGTATGCAACCTAGCAACACAAAAGTCAAAATCTAATTCCTTCTCACCTTGGAAACTGTAAAGTACAGGTAATGTTATTAGAGAGGGGAGTAGTGCATTGTTTCCATGGTGGACTCCATTCCCAGCACCCACTGGTGAGCCAGGGAATTGAATTGGAAGGCAGAAGGGCATGCTGGGGGATTTTCCTTCTAGCAGTCTCCATGTAATAAAGTTAAGAACATGAGATGCTGTCTTATTCCAGTATAAAAATATGCCCTATTATTTTGGCTTCTTTGCTATTTTAGATTATCTGCCCATGTTAATTAAAAGTTGATTGCTTAGAATCCATTTAATTACAATTTTTATTTGGAAGAAGCAGACATTAGGAAACCCAGAGGAAACTTGCTGATATTGCTGTGCTTCTGTGATTTAAGTTTGAGAATTTTCTTTTTGTAAAATAATATGTCATACTATAGTAAGTCATGCCTGCTTGCAAAGAGTTGACACTGGTTTTTATAAGTTATAGGCGATCAGAGAAACTAATACTTTAAAAATCATACTTGGAAAAACATTTCCTTATCAGTAAGTATGGATTAAACCCAAACTAGAAAAATATACATAACAATGCAATGTATTTCCCAAAGTCAAAACATTGGCTTTAATTTTAAATGGAGGCTCAGAATTCATGGAATGAAAAGACATAAAAACTGATAAACGAAGACATTCTGGAGTTCCGTAATAGAGATTGACTTAATTTCATCCTTTTTTTGCCCTATGGCAGTCTTCTGTGTTGTCTCTTAGAATATAGTACTTAAAGCTTCTTCTACTTGATAAGAGGCTGAGAAACCCTATATATCAAAGAAATCGTCACTTGCTATCACTAAATGCTTACTTTCTACTTAGAGGAAAAGCCTGATCTGCTCAACTGGACATTTTTTAAATTATGGAGTGAGTACGGAATTGAATCAGCCACTGAGTTACTTTGCTCCTAGGGAAATGATTGCTAATGAAAAATGTTGCTCTCTTGGCTTCTAGTGTTTCCTGGTGGGAAGTTAGTGCCCACTACAGCCACCAGGGTGACTAACATTGCGCCACTGGAAGCAGCTGAGGCTGCCCTATGTGCAGAGAAAAGGTTAGAATTAAATTTTATGCTATTTCTGTTTGATTCAAGAGCAGTCAATTTAAAAGGTAACCAAATTAATTGTTTGCATTTGCTTATTTGTTGTATTTTATTTACTGTTTACACAAGTCATAATGGATGTGGGGTTTGAGGTGGTGGTTGCCTATAGTATGAGAAGACAATACGGTGACAGGAAGGATCCTATGGTTAGATCTAGGTTATGGTCAAGGACCTAACTTTTACTTGGGTTGGTGGGTTCAAGGATGCTTTATTACTAAAAAAGAACTGGTTAACTAACAAGTAAAATAGGCCATGCATGGGTCAATAATGATAATGTGTTATGGTTAATTTAGTTAGCACTGTCACCTGAGGAGTAATTGAAAAACTAACACATACTTGTAAAAAAAAATGAACAGGGTAGAATTGTATATGTTAAAAGTCCTTCCTCCCTTCCAAGCAGACGCCACCCCATCCTGAGGAGACAGCTACTGTTTAGTGAATGTCTAGATCCTCCCTGTGTGCATACAATCATCTGTACTTTATATGCACATACAGAGTCATGTGTTTTCCCAGATGGAATCATGACACATACTGTTCTGCCACTTGCATGTGGAGCTTGTTTTTGTTTTAACATAGTGTGTTGTAAGTATCTTTCATGCACTAAATATAGAATTATATCATTCCTTTTAGCTATTGCATGGTATTCCATGGTATGGATGCACCATGGCTGATTTAATCCGATTGCTCTGATGAATACATGGTTTTGTTCCATTTTGCTAGTTTTAAAAATAGCGTCTCTGTTAACACCCTTGTACATATATCTTTGTTCATGTTTCTTGTGAGTATATCTGAGGGTAAATTATGAATTGATTTTTAGTATGATATTTTTTGGACTCCGAGGAAAAAGAAAGCAATGGCATTTTTTTTTAAGAAAGACACACTTTAAATGAAAATACAGTGAAACTGCCTTAAACTTTTAAACATAAAATAAACAAAGTCTTCATTTTTTAAACCTTCATTTGGCCTGCCTCGTCAGCTTCTGTATTCAAGCCTCAAATAATCACGCTTTCTGTACATAAAATAGGACTGAAAGAGTCTTGTTTCCCTGAGGACAGTGGAGCTCTTGGTCTGAGAGAGCGACTCTGGCCCACATGCTCAGTGCCTGCAGTGTCCAGCCTCCCCACCATCCCCACCCCTCATCCCCCAAAATATGGATGCAGAGGGAGCCAGGTGCCAATCTGCCACACCATTGAAACCGGGTTGATTTGACTTGATCTGCCTGGCTGGGCCATGCCCCTTCCCTCCTCACCACTCCCTCACAGAGCTGAGCCTTCCACCAAAGAAGTGACCTTTCAGATATGGCAAGCTGCTTTTTGGCCAAGGAACATAGCAGGAGCTGTGCTCGCCTGCTAAACCCGTCCAAATGAGCTCTCAAGGCCCATTGGTGGAGAAAGTAGGTTTTTACAGTCCCACTCGAAATCGACTTAAACTCTGTGGAACCTTTGAGACACAAATGGTAGATCCAGTTTAAAAAAAAAAAAAAAAGCAAACATCAGTATTTAACATTCACATGAGGTTCTGTTGCTTATGGATTTTTCTCTCAACTTTGAAATCCTTCCTTTCAAACTGAAATGAAAGACTCAAAGGCCGGTTTTGCCCGGAGACCATCTATAGACTGAATCACCTTGGTTATAGGAGTCATATATATGTGCTCTGTAACAGAGGAGACTGTTTGAATTGGCAATATTTTGTACCTCTGTGCTGGTGAGTCTCACTGTACCTTTGTAGAGAGGCAGTACATGTTTCTGCAGAGCAAATCTGAAAAAGAAATGGTTCATTGTCTTCACAAAGTCTGTGCAACTTTACAAGTCCTCTGGAAACAGGTATTTACTTATTTAAGAGTATTCTGGGCTGTAGATTAGCACTGCCCGTAATCAGGTAAATCAATCCTGGCCACCCTTGCCGTAAGGTATCCCTTAACAAAAGGGATGGGTGTGGGCAGTAGCTGATTCCAGGGGAGTTGGTCACTTGGGGTCTGGAGTAGATCTGTCATCGTGGTAATCCTAAATTTACTTGCACGCCCTCCAGCTGGTAAGGTTGGAAAGTCCAGACTGAGCACCTGTGATGCGTCTAGCACTTTGTGTGGAGAACATAAAATTATTGATATTTTTCCCTCAGGAGCTTACACTCTACATAGGAAAAATAAAAATACCCATGAACACACCTATGTTCAAACCGAGGGTAATTTGAACAAGCACTTAAATGCAAACCATGTTTTTAAGTTGATAAGAAGTTAGAGAACAGATTTTTCTGTGACGAGGCCACACTGAGGGAATGAGGTTGAAGGGCAGGATCTGCATGGGTGGCCGGATAGTGACACTGAAAGAGAGCAGGAAGGTGCCTGTTAGAGATGACCCCTAAGGGGACTGCGTAACGTTCGTACTGAAAGGTCCTCCTGGCTCCTTCAGGATAACACCCGCATTTTGCTGATGTGGAAAATGAGGCCCAGAGTAGTGGAATGACTTAGCCCCAAAACAAAAATTTAGTAGCAAAGCTGAAAGTGGAACCCAGATTCCCTGTCTCACTGCTGATTGCTTTTTCCATTCACTGCGTCTCAGCCAGACTTTTGAAAATGTGATATTTGCCCAAAGTGGCAAGATTTAAGTAATAACTGAATCTGGCCCATTTTGGAACGGCCTTGCTTCGCTGCTATATTGAGAGGGCTGCCAGGGTGACATCATTTATTTTTCTGATGTGATTAAAGAAAATGTCAGCTGGCATCAAAGGTGTTGGGAAATGGGGTAATGGCCGCATCGGTAAATATGGTTATGATATGAAGCTTCCGGAACACCAGCCCAGGTTTTTTAACTTGGGCTTTGAACTTGACTCTCTGCACATCCATGGCCGGCCAGGGTGGAGCATGTGCCACTGCCAGCCTTTGATTGTGGCGAGGGGCCTCTTTGTAATTCCATCTCTCATTTCCATCCTGCTCCCTTGCGAGCTATGATAGATATAATCTTTTCCTTCCTTCCTTCATCATTTGCCCTGTTCCCAGCAGAAGGAGTCAGCAGAAGACAAATCTTTATTGAGTGACCACTGTGTGCCAGGTACTGTTCTACTTCTAGTCAGACAGTGGTAAACCAAATGAGTCCAGGTCCTGCTTTCATGGCAGGAACAGACCAGAAGGTAAAACAGACATTAAACAGATCATCAGGGGTGTGATAAAAGAGGTGTGTAGAGGTGGCCTGGGCCAGATAATGTCTATTTAGGTTTCTGTCAAAAGCTGGCTGTGGAATGCTGGCCTTTAAAAGGCAAGTTTGACATGGAAACTTGCTGTGTACAACTAAAAACCCTCTTGCTGCTTAATTTGTCTTTCCCATTTTTGTTTAGCTAGAGCAGTGAGTAGGCGATTTGGTCCCCAGACTGATCCATAGATAGGAAGCAGGCCAAGAAAAATCATGTTAGATGTAGTGTTCAGTGGGACAAGGAGGGGTCTGTTTGCTCCACATTTTAATACATTTACATAAATGGGGGTCCTCTCTTTCCAGACTATGCTCCATGCAGACTTACAAACTAATGTAGGAAAAACTAGATGTCAAATATGCTCTCTGAGTGATGTCATGTGGTAAAATTTGGAGACTCGGGAAGATTTTCTAATTTTCTCCATCTCTCTCTCTTTCTCTCTCCCTCCCCTTCCTCCAACCCCCGACCCTTCTCTGGCCTGAAGGGCTTAGAATATAAGTGTTGATCTACTTAGAACCAATAAGAATAATTTGACTTTCTCATTACTTTGTAAATCCTTAGTGAGAAATATATATATATATATATATATATATATATATATATATATATATATATATATATATATATATATATATATATATATGTATGTATGTTAGGTTTATTCAAAGAAGCCAAAGAAGAAAGATGAGGTAAAGGCTGACAAAAGTAGAGATGTGATATGGCCCCAGACGTGCAGCAGGTATGCATTCTCCCCCGCGGGGCCCTGTGGGGTACACAGGAGTCGTCCTTGAACTCCGAGTTGACAGCCAGCTTCCCGGTGCCCAGAGGTGGTGGAGTCTAGCTTTGGGATTTGCCTCCTGGCTGACATGACCGTCTGTGTGAGGTGCTCTGTGATCAATGGCTAGACTATTTTTAGCCAGAGGTATTTTTACCATTTCATATACCTCTGAAGAGGTTCATAAATCAGTAATGTAAAATGAAATTTAAATAACTTGGTAGTGGCTTTGCCTTTGGGACAAGAAGCTGATATTAAAGTGCTGTTTAAGAATAGAAGAGTGGCATCAATTTCAGATCCCACCCCCATTCCTGTGGAAGGTACCTGAATTGTAAGGTTATGTACATATTGGTTCTATGTCCCAGTACTTGCCTGGGAAAAGATAAAAATAAACCTAAGGATCTTTTCATCAGTTAAAGACATTTCAGCTGGAGATGCAGTGGCACATTTCATGCATTCAGCGGAAATTTGTTGAGCCCCTTTTGTGTCCTGGGCTCCTGTTAGGTGCTGGGGTTATCACGGGAGCCCTAACTGTACTCACTGATTTTACAGTGCAAGGTTCTGTGGGAGTACACAGTTGGTCCCCTCACCCACTCCTAGCCATCTGTCTGGGAGAGTCTCCTAGCAGGCGAGCCCTGAGGTGAGAGGGATCAGTAAAAGTGGGGGCTTGAGAGGGTCAGTGGGAGGGATACCCATGGAGGAACAGCATGTGCAAAAGTAAGGATCTGTAAAAATATTACTCAGGGTAATGTCTGCAAATTTACTTCCTGTATTTTCTTCTAGGAGTTTTATGGTTTCAGATCTTGCATTTAAGTCTTTAATCCATTTTTAATTTATTCTCGCGTGTGGCATAAGGAGGTGGTCCAGCTTCATTTTTTTGCAGAGAAAGACAAATACCATATGATCTTTAGAGTCCATATATGTGGAATCTAAATAACAGAATAAATGAGCAAACTAATC
Organism: Hipposideros armiger; assembly: GCF_001890085.2. NCBI lineage: Eukaryota > Metazoa > Chordata > Mammalia > Chiroptera > Hipposideridae > Hipposideros > Hipposideros armiger. The sequence goes on along the minus strand of NW_017731389.1, from coordinate 2,019,147 downwards.
AGAAACAGTCTTAGCTGTAAAGAAAAAACTGATGGTTGCTAGATGGGAGGGGGTGGGGATGAGGGAGAAGGTGAGGAGATTAGAAAGCACAAATCGGTAACCACAAGATTGCCATGGGGATACGAAAGACAGTTTGGGGAATATAATCAATAAAGCTGTAAAGATTTTATAGGGTATCAGATGGGCACTTGGTCTTATTAGAGAGACCACTTTATGGACGTTGTAGATGCCTGACCACTGCGCTGTACAACTGAAGCTGTAACTGAATAATATTGAATGTCAACTATAATGAAATACATACATAACACAGGATGTGGAGAGCAGCATAGGGAATAGAGTCGATGGAATTGTAACAGCTATCTACAATGTCAGAGGGGCAGTAGATTGGGGGAGAGGGGTTGTCACTTTGTGAGGGGTGTAAATGTCTAACTATTACATTGTTTTGTACGCCTGAAACTAATTGAAAAAAAAAAAAAGTAAGAATCTGGCCGAAAGAAGGGAGTTCATTGGTGCTGGAGCTGAGAGGGATGTGATGTGAGGAACATAAGGCTACAGGATGGCCACGAAAGCTGGAAACACAGGGGAGTAGACAAAATAAATGGTGTATTTATAGCAGATTATAATATGTGGTACGATCTGTGTGTTGTCTCTGATTAACACGCATAGTTCAATGGCTATGTAAATTAGAAGGTGACACCACCATTAATGCGCATTTCCTTGTATCTCTACCTCTGCTCCTAGAGTGTGTTGTTCACATGATAGTATGTCTTTGATTTTTCTGAACTTGTCTTTAACCCACCTCAGAAAAAATAATTGAAGGGGTTAAAAAAATAAAATCTGTGTTTTAGACCTTATGGCCATCCTATAAATGAATGAGTGAGTGAGTGAACAAACATTTTTTTCTGTATTAAAGCTTTGATTGTACCAAAAGGGCTTTTTCACTCAGTGCTCCCTTATGTACTATTTGTTCCTGAATGTCTATGAATCTCAGGATACTGACAGATTTCCAGGTCTGCAAGTCATTCTGCAAAATAATGAACTTCAGGCCAGTTGCTTATACTATATTGGTATTTTTTTCAAATATTTCTTTAAATAAGCATATTTCCCAGTGAATTTTGGAAGATGACAACTTTGGATTTCATCATATTTAACCTTTCTAAAAAAAATAAATAAGTCAAAGATGGGGCTGGAATAGCTGAGAATCAAGTTCCCCAAAGCTGGTCTATACCCACACCCTGACTGAATTTCCCTCAGGTTTGCCCTTACTTATCTTCTCATCTGGGCTCCAGCTCTCACACTGTATTCTGAATCACAGGGTTGAGAACTTCAAATATAACTACACAAGTCTTTCTACTCTCCTGTGTGATAGCATCATATTATTCTTTTTCTTAGTCACATTCAGCTCAGCTTTGTAATTACACATTTATTTTAATATTTGTTCCTTTTAACATCTGCTTTGCTCACTGCATCAGAGCTCAGCACACCGCTGGCCACATCCTGCCTGCCAGCTGTGTTTGTGGAGCCCATGAACTAAATAAAGGTTTTTATGTTTGTCAATGGTTGAAAAACATTCAAAAGAAAAATAATAATTCATGACATATGGAAATTATAGGAAATTCCAATTTCAGTGTTCATAAATAAAGTAATAAAAAATAAAGTTTTATTGTTACACGGCCACGCTCATTCGTTTACGTGGCACCCCTGACTCTTTTTGCACTAGGCAGAGTTGAGTAGTTTGGACAGATACCATGTGGCCTGCAGAGCCTGAAATAATTACTCCCTGGCCCTTTACAGAAACAGCTGATTCCTAGGTTAGACAGTAAGCTTCATGAATGAAGCCATGGGTTCATGAGTGTCCCAGCACTAAGCCCAGTACCTGGTAGCAATCAATAAATATGTGTTGAGTGACTGGATCATGGAATAAGTAAATGTATGGATTGTGGCTGCATCTTCCCCATGTTCTAGCCCATGTTGTCCAACCCTCACCAGAGTTCTGAGTTCTAAATGAGTCTGGTGCACAGTATGGCAGCAATTTTCAAACTTTTTGGCCTCACTTCCCCTTACATTCCTAAAGGAAATCTGACAATCCCAAAAGCTTTTGCTTGTATAGGTTTTATCTATTGATATTGTCTGTATTAGAAATTAAACCTTAGAAATTTGAAAAACACTTGCGAATTAATTTAACAAATAGCAATAAGAAATCCATTATTTGCTAATACAAATATTTCTGTGAAACAATAACGATTTCCCCAAAAACAGTTTAGTGAAAAGAGTGGCATTGTTTTTATGCTTTGCACATATTTTTAATAACTGGCTTAATAGAAGGCAGCTGGACCTTGTTAGTTCTTCTGTATTTGATCTGTTGCAAATTTATTTTCGTTGAAGTAGTAGATGAAGGGAATCCAATCTCAAACAGATACGTAGTAGGAAAACGGGGGGGTATTTTAATAGCATTTTCAGAGAATAGTGGATATTCTGCTTTGATACTATGCCAAATTTGACATTTGGTAGTTCCTTTAAGGTTAATTGCAACATGGAATCTGAAATCATATTAATGAGTATTTTGTTCTCCCTGGCATTGAAATCTCTTGGTCTTTTTTGTCCTTTGAATGGATATTTAACTGTTTGGAGACTAATTATTAAAGAGGTTACAAATGCAGTGTAGTTAAATTTCTTTCTTTTCCATCAGGAAATTCCCCAAATCCTTGGGGAAATAAGAGGTGTTTCTGGATATTGTTAATCCAGACTGAGCAGGATGTGAAAGGGGGATCTGAAGTGGTAACACACAGGCGCTTCCACAATTAGTCACTGGGTTTTTGTTACTGTTTTGATCTAATATAGATACCCAAACACAGTCTCAGTATAATGAAGTTTTCCAGCCCCTGTCCTATGTAACTTCTCTTTTAAAATTAAATCATCAGGCCTGTTTTAATCTTTTGTTGTTGTTGTTGTTAGTTGATGTGAAACATCCATAAACTGAAATTAGGTTAGCATTGGTGCCAGGTTAGTTGAAAAAGACACCGGGTATTAACTTCTCAGCTTCGGGGCATAAGATAATTGGATGAGGAGGAAGTTAGAAAAAGATGCTTTTCTTCTACAACATGGCGTAACACTCCACTATCAGCTAGGTGCATTAGTGTTAATTCGTAAAAGTTTCATATGGAACAAGTAGCAAAACATTACATGATTTAAAAATACAGCCACAATCATAAACTGTATTTCATTCAGATTTGTTTTCTTTTGAGATGCTAATCCTGTGGGATTAAGCTGTCATATTTCTGTTTTATGTTCTAAACTGTACAGCCTGAGAGCCCAAGAATAGTAAATGTGCACAGAGAAAAAAAGACAAAAAAAAATATACCAGGATGTTGACACTAGTTACCTTTGTGTGGTGGTGGGATTATGGGTCATTTGTTTGTTTGTTTCTTCCTTGTCCTTTTTAAACATTAATTACAGCAAATATTTACTGAATATTTATTATGTACCATGTATTGTATTGAGTGAGGGGCTTAGAGCAGAGAACACAAAGCTGATTCAAAAAAGTATAACTATTGCACTGTGTTGTACAGCTGAAACTAATTCTAAAAAATGTGTATTTCACAATAAAAAATAATAAAAAAACAAAAAACAAACAAAAAAAGCTGATTCAGCCCTTGCTCAGTTCGATCTTCCAAATAGGTCAGTTTTCATATTTTCCATGATAAGTGTGAAATCTTTCTGTAATGAGATAAATATAGTAAGTATTATAAACCAAAATAAATTGAGAAAAATATATACTGGCTCTTTTATCTATGTTTTTGTTTTTATCTGTGTTGGGTTTTTGGTTGTTTTTCCTGTTAAGTACAATTTGGAGACTGTTTCATGATTCAGTTATCCTAAATATCACCCAGGAAGTACCCACAGTGGGCATGACTCTGAATGGATTAAAGCCTTAATGTTGGAAAGAGGGAGATGTAGCCATTTTCTGGGCTATGTTTTCAGTGGTGCTTTTGAGCTGTGCACATATTCTGTCCAAAGGATCTCAATCATACATTCCTGGGAATGGCTGAATGTAGCACTCAGAGGGACCCACCACTATTTTGCTGCTTGTTAAGGTTTGTGACTCACCTAGGAGACAGATCAAAGCCAAGTGACGGTAGAGCTTGAAAACTGGCTTGTGTCCATGACCTGAACAGCCTTGGAAAGTGCATGTCTTCTATTCAGGGCTCGTTCGGAAACACCTGGAGATAAACTTCAGACTTGATGATGAAAGAAAACTCCTTTACAAAAAAAACTCTTATTTCTCTTATGTGACTATTTCTTGACTACCAAAACATAATAGAATTACGGGATTGGGGTTTATGTTTGATCTTGGATAGGAAACTAGAAAAATGGAAGCTGGTATAATGAGCAATTCTTTGAGTGAATCATTGTGAGAACCAGTCTCTTTTCTATTTTTATAAATATATAATTCCCAAGGTTTTGCAGAGATGCTTGACTCTGTGGGAAGTCTCAGAAAAAGTTTCAATTTGGCTAAGTGTGACATATTTGTGAGAGAAAAATCATGACTAATTGTAAAAGCAGCTCACTGACTAGTTGTACAGAAAGGAGCTGGAAGCCACGAGCAGCTATTTTGCAAAGACTTTCTATGAAACTGTGACTCCAGAACCAGACTTCCCTGAAGTTCTACTCTTAA
>NW_017731389.1:1995710-2011382 GCF_001890085.2 Hipposideros armiger | reverse complement strand
AGAGGAGGGAGAGAGACAGCAGGAAAGACAGGAGAGAGGCAGGAGGGAAAGTAATGAAGAAATCTTACCCAGTGCTTACTGTAATAATATACCCTTAGCCTTAGAGCAGTACAGTAATGCAGGTTCCAGAACTTTCCAGCCAGGAGCAAAGTAGACTGGAAGGAAATACGTTTGTTACATCTGTGAGGTTTCTGTGTTCAAAGCGGTTTCAGCTTCATGACATATTTATTGTTTTCCAGGTAGGTTCCTTTGATCTTTGACATGTAACTTTTCTGAGAGGGAACCTTTACTTCTGTCTTGGATTACTGCCTTGGGAAACTGAGAGAGTGTCCAGTCATGACTAACTGTGGCTTGAGGGACACTCGGAGTCCTTTCTTTCTTCTTTCACTTTGCCCTCTCTCAGGAGAGGCTTGTGGCATGAGGTCCCAGAGCTGAGATGTGAGGTGAAAAGGCCTGGCTTCTAGATCATTCCCACCCTCCTGACTGGGCAAGACAGTTGGTCTTCCTGGGCCTATAATTATTTAAGCTGAAGCAGTTGGGCTAGTTGTACTATAAGGCCTTTCGGCCTCTTAAATTCTCTGATCATCACCTGACTTTCGTGGTTAGGAATTCTAAAATTAAAATGTAGCCTTAATATTTCCAATCTTTAGGCTTATAAGTAACCCTGATGTAAAAAAATATGTAAAATCCTACTTTACTAAGCCAAGAGGATTTTAGGAAATAGTGGAAGGCAGGGAGAAAGAAAGAAAGCCCATCATTTCTCTCTGTTATTTATATTTCGGTGTTCACTTCCCCTGCTCAGTTTATTTTTCCAGCTTGAAAATTGAACACCCTTTAAAAGACACAGCGAGTCGTTATTTCTTGTCCTGCTCTACCATGTGATCAAAAGTTGAACAGCATCTCCACTCTTCTAGTCAGATGTGTATATATAAAATTACATGTATATGTGTGTGTACATACAACATATATACATGGACACCTATATACACATAAATACATATAGATACACATATACACATGTGCACATACACACATACATACATACATACATACATACAAATATGGTGGGAAACGTAAATATTTATGTTTAGACCCTCTGTGTCCCAAACATGACATCATCTGCCTTCGTCAGACTTGATTTACGTAGGGGAGAATTGACTAATTCAGGTAAAGTGCCGTTAGGATTATAGCAGGGAATTTGGAAGTGCGAGCTGCCTGTGAGTAGGGCATGACCAGGCTGGAGGGAGGTGAACTCTAGTGGACGGAGCATACATCACCCTGAGAAGACCAAGAATGAGGTGTTTGATTTCTGAAAAGATTTAGCAGATGTAGTTTCCCCTGTGTCCATGTATAATCTTTTAAACTCTGCTTCGGACCATGATGTACCACATTGTGAGGCAGCCTATAGACTGACCCCAAGACCATGTCTCCTATTTACTTAGTCTGTTTCATCGTAATGAAATACATTCACCTGTGAAATCAGGAGCCACGTCGGGTGTAATGAAAGTACTAAGTAGGGCCTCCCAGGGTATCCGTGGCTCTAGGTACACAGAAGAACTTGGATGTCTTAGCAAAAGTTGGAATATATCTTTATTAACCTCTTTAGCCCAGCTTAGTGAAGGTCCGGAGCACTGAGATGCCCAGGCTTATAGAGCCTCAGTCCCGCTGAGGAGAGCTCCTGGCCCCAGCGTACCCAGGATGGAGCAGAGCATTCATACCTATCCACCCCCACAGACTTCAGCTCCTTCCTGCAGAGCACTGGAAATGCCATCCCCCGCCTGGCCTCGGGCTGCCTTCTCCACTAGCCTACACTACAAAACAAATTGTGGGTTCTCTTTATCTCCCTTCTTCCACCCACCCCTAGTTCCCGCCCTCTCTTCTCTTTCCTCTTTTTCTCATTACCACCTCCAGATAGCAGTGAGATTTCTAGATCGATGTATAAACTGATTCTTTCTAAGGTGTCTTCTGACTTTAAAATTCTAAAATTCTTTTGTGCTCTTAAAAAATTTTCCTTCCCCCTCACATTGAGTGCCTTTTTCTGAAATAATGTTTTGGCATCTGTATCTTAATCCCCTGGAGCATTTATGTTCTTTTTCACCTGGCTGGTTTCTAAAAATGTACTATGCTTACTCAGATATTTTGTCTTTATGCTCTAAAAAACGCTGTCGAATTAGACACAAAGTGACCTAATATCCCATCTGCCAAAATCACTGACAGATCTGCTCCCACAGAAGGTCATGAAACAGCTTGGAGAATATTATTTTAAGCGATGCATTTATTTCCTGCAGGTTGCTAAATTAGGACTAGCAGTCATTCATTTAACACATTTATTGGGGACGCACCGTTTATGGAGTGCTGAGGAAACTTCTGTGAAAGAGATAGGTGAGGTCCCTGCTCCCAGTGAGGAGGGACACACAATAAACAAGTAACAAATAGCAAGGTAATTTTGTATAGTGACAACTACGGTAAAGAAAAAAGTAAGATGATCTGTTGGAGATGTCCACTTTAACATTAGTGACATGCCTTCAGGAAAAGCCTTGCTGAGGACGCAACATTTGCACTGTGACCAGAATAACAAGATGGAGGCAGCTCTGACAATCTGGAAGTGGAATGTTCTAGGCAAAGGAATAGGAATTGCAAGTGCCTCAGGAGGGAACATGCATGGTACGTTTGAGTGGTAGGAAAGGAAGTCAAAGATTTGGGAAGGACCCAGATCTTGCTGTGGCCTGTAGGTCACGTAAGGAGTTTGTATGTATTCCAGAGCACAGAGGGAAGCCATTGGAAGGTTTTAAGCAAGAGGTGATCTATGTGTCAGCAGAGTCACTCTGGCTGCTCTGTGGGGAATTGACTGGAGGGGTGCAAGAATGAGACATGGCTTAGAAGTCGGTTGTGATGTGGCAGGTCAGAGGGGACAGCATTTTGGAGAGAGGGGAGGTAAAGAGAAGTGATGTGTATAAGGATATGTTCTGGGAGTAGAATAGATAAGACCAGTTAGCCTTGCTGAAGGACCAGGGTTAGCGGGTAAAGGAAAGAGGAATCGAGAATGAATCTAAGGTTTTATCCTGAGCAATTGAGTATGCAGGGCTGCTATGGACACAACGGGAAGGTTGGATGAAAGCTGGGTATCCAGTTTCCCCAAGCCTGTAACAACCTGAGACACCATGTATGTGTTTTAGAAGTGCTTAGACTGGCTCTCAGTGCAAGGTTGTTTATATTTTTCCAACCTAGAGCCTCAGTCAAGGACACTCTTGATCCCCATCTTCATACTGTCTTCTCCCTAAACAAAAGGAAGACTAAGTGGCGTAGGAGAAACAGAGGTAGGTAGATGGGTTAAGTAGGAGGAGGCTTTCCACCTGCCTGAGGTTGTAGCGATCAGAAGGAACAGTGAGTGGCCGCTTGTGTTCACGGGGAGGAGAGCGTATGAAATTCTCTGGTGTGTGATAACTGGTCCAGCCTCCACCCCAAACCTCATAATCTGTAGGATCACTGGAGAAACTCTGACCCAGCCATGGATTCCACTTAACTTTTTGTGTATATACATCCTCGCTCTTATACTTAATGTACGCAAACGCACACTTTTTAGGGAGTGAAGGCTTGCTCTGGCTTGGAATGTGCTAACTTGGGTTTGAAGCCCAGCCCTAACAACAGTAAAGCATTAAGGCTTTGAACCAGCTACTTAACATTTCTGCCTTAGTTTCCTTTATCTGTAAAATGGGGATTATAATGCTTACCTCGTAGTTGTTTTGAGAGTTATTTGTGGTTGTTATATGGTCAGTATTTTACCCAGCATGTGACATTTAGACATGCATGGTTATGGTACCTGTATATATGTGTATATGGGAGGTTTATGGCTCATCTTCACCTGTCTTGATGCATTTCCCTTAATGTAAGACATAGTAAATTCTTCTCATTTCCTGAGGTCCCAGAAGAGTCCATCAGTGACATTCATAGGTGCTAAGGTTGTAGTTATTAAAACCTTAATAACTGTATTTTGGAAGTCAGGGACTCCTTTTAACATTTGATAACACTGTTGGCCTTTTCACCAGAGAGAAAAGCAGGAAGCATTCTAGTATATTCTCTCTCTCTCTTACACACACACACACACACACACACACACACACAGTTCCAAAGGGCATTATGTACACATGTAAGTCATCAAACTATATGCTTCCGTAAATAAAGTAAAAAAATTGTGTTGTGCTTCAATAATAATGCAAACAAACAAAAAAAAAAGGGAAGGAGGAATTTAAAGGAAGAAAGATTCTGGATTTTTTTTACCGTTTACACACACTAAAGTCTTTTCAAGGAGCCCAGCTGAGAAACCCTTATTGGTGATGGTGGGGCAGGAGGACAAGAAGGTAGAAATGCTGATGCTTTCGGGGTTCCCAGAAGCTGCCTGCCTGGCGTGTATCTGAGCCATATGTCCTACCTTCTTTGTATATTGCATACCTCACGATTCTCATGCAAGAAGGTGCCTTTTTCTGTTCATATTTACTAACCTCATTTAGAATCCAGCCAGTGTGAACAGGAGCAACAATGATGCTGACTTTTGGTTGTCAAAGGCAGAAGGCAAATCTTGCCTTCTTGGGGCATGACCCTCAAAAGCTTAAGAAAACTTCTTTCTGATTTGCTCCTGATGAAAGAAAGCTCAAGCTGCCGATAGAAGAACCAGGCGAGTGATCCTCTTATGCTGAGCTTGGTGTCTCAGGTCATTTGAGTACAGCAGGGACATGTGTCTTGGCCACATTGGGCCTCAACATCAAGATGGCCCTTTTCCTACATTTTCTTTGTCATTCTCAGCTTCCATCAATCTGCCTGCCACTTCTTTTAGCGAAGGCTACGTGAGGGAGGTCAGGAACAAAAGGTTGGGAATACACTGGGTTCACCTGTAAAGTGCATGGTGCCATCTGGATCACAAAATGATAATTATCAATGTATTCTGAAAATGATATTCCTAGCTCGGCCACAGAAGTGCAGGAAGATATTTTATTGGGAGTGGAAAATAATCTCAATGATAGATGGCCTCAGGGACAACTGTGGAATTGGTTGGTCTTCATATGCTCTCATTTTAGAAATGATGTTTTTTAGGCCATAAACATTTTATGCCAATTTTCCCCTTAGTTGATACACTGTGACCCACCACAGCTGTAGTAAATTAGCTGCAAATGCAGCCTGAACCAATCAAGAAATAATGGCACATCATTCCAATTTTTAAAAACATGTTTCTTCAAATGTTGCTCTATTGGGGGGCTCTGTGACCTTTTGAAATTTTGAGCTGTCGCTACTGGTTTCTTGGAAACTCAGAACAGGGAGCCACAGAGGCTCCCTGCGTAAACAGAGGCTGAGCATGAAATGTGCTTGTTCACTGCTGCAATGGATGGCGCCATGGGCATTGCCCCCAATAGCAGTTACTGGCTTCCTTGATGGGAGTACAGTTTCTTAAAAATAGAAGCAAGGTTTTAAAAATCAAACCCATCAGCCCGAGCTGAGCAGCCGTGAGCTGCCAACAGGTGGCGGGATGGCTCAGCTAAAAAAAAAATAAAATAAAAATAAAAAATAAAAATCAAACCCAACCTTCAAGTGAAGTAATGTTTTTTCTTGTTTTCCTTTAGCTTACAGATATCTCCTCAAATAGGAAATCCAAATGCCTGTATGTATATCTTTTTATACTTGGGCCATTTGATAATGCCTGCATAATATGTTTTTCTGTTGCATTTTATAAGACATCTATAATGTAAATGGATTTGAGAGTCACAGGTAAAAATTTACCTGGTTATGCACCTAACCTTCTAAGATGTGGATTTGACTTTTAACTATGCTAGTAGTCTATTAGTATATGGCAGTATGATAGTACTATAGAAATATTTTTACAGTGTTCTATGGTATAACTTGCTCTTACTGAGATGTAGTATAGTCATAATAGCTCTATAGTGCAATTAATCTAGTATGTATACTACATTATACCTATATAAATTTATACTATGAATTGAATACTTTGTAATAGCTATACTACACATTTGTCTGAGTCCCCTAGTAGTCACGTAAAGACTCATGAGATATGGGTTCTGCTCCCATCTTCTCCATAGATCAACTGCATGGATTCTCCTGGGTAGTCACTTAAATTTTCTATGCCTCAGTTTTTATTACTGGTAAATAGACTAGTAATATCTCCCTGGGAATTTAGTATCATGAGATCACTTCATGAAGGCCACAGGAATTTTGGGAAGAAAAGTACCAGTGTATATTATTTGTTTTACTGGCGCATTATTACTTCTCTGGCATGCAGGAGTGATTGTGCCATGAGTAGTTTTTAATCTTTTAAGGTTTTAAAGAAATATTTCTGCTCATCTCTCTCCTCCTGCTTGACCATCTATAGAAGCCGAGGACACCCACATTCGATGTATAACCACCCCGAACTCAAGACCCATTTTCATCCAAAGGGAAGGAGCTACCTGAAAAAAGCCAAGGATGACAGAGCCAGCTTGCAGCCTGCTAAGTCCATTCATGAACAGGCCGAGTCCCCAAGAGAACTCTGCAGACTACCGAAAAAAGGGGAGCCTCTGGGGTTCAGTCGGAAAGCCAACATCAGGCCCAAAATGGCCAAAAAAAAGCCAACAGCATTTGTGAACATCATCTAGAAGGGTGGGTGCCTCTGAACCACCATTGCTGGGTTTGGGAGAATGTTCTAGGGGCCAACAATAATGTCTTTTTGGGCACATCCCATAGTAAGACACAATGGGAAAGCAAAGGGTATAACACATTTATTTCCTGTCCATACAAGCATGTGGATTAACCAGAATTTAACAGACGGGAATCTCGATGAACCAAAATTTTACTACAGGCCCCTTGTAGAAGCAAGAGGCAAATAATAGAAAGAGCTAAAAAAAATGAAAGCAGTCTTATCCCCACATTTTCGTAGGACAAAGTTCCAACTTCTAAAATAATTAGCCCAGTGTTCAGTAGTTTCCGCATCTGGTGTTCTAGGCAGTGGTAATTAATTCTCTGACCCAAGGCCACACAAGATGTCAGGCACTGAGGAAAACTTCACCTGTGTCCACTGCCCTCTAAATTGTGAGACAAGGAATGGGAATAGTGCAATAAAAATATTTTTGTGTGCTTTTAACCATCCCCTCAATTAATTTGAAAGCCTCTAAAGTAAGGATTCCGGTTTCCCTGAGTATTCTGGTTAATCCAGATTTCAATGTTTGGGTTGCTTCAAGGGACTTGTTTTGTTAGACTTCAGTTCTCATTTCGATGGAGTGTTTCCCAGTTTGTTGGTTTGATTCAGGTTTTTTGTTTCCCTGGATGCATGTTTATTCAGATTTTGGTGCACCTCTTCTTTCTTCTGTGGCTGGATAACCTGCACCCTGAGACCACGCTACCAGCCTCTACCTGTGTCAATCGCTGTAGTTGGGAAGCCATGAAACCCTTTGATCAGCACCCTTTTGATCATCATGAGGTCAGGGTCTGAATGGTTGAATGCCAGTGGATTGCACATGTGCTGCATGTGAGCCATCCTGAGACTCTGAAGGCCTCTCCCAAGACCTTCTGTCCTGGCAGTGTCAGCAGCTTCTCTGTGTTTGCTGTAGGCATCACTGTCTCTGTGCTGGCCTGACTTTTCCACCTCCTGTGGCTGCTGTGCCCTTTTATGACTAAAATACACATTCTTACCTTTCAGCCAGCTATCTAAAGTGTTCGTGGCACACTGCGTTCTAAAGTAGTTTCTAACATAAGCAGTGCATGTGAGATCCAGAATCAGAGACTGTCCTCCTCTCTGTCCCTAAAATGGCTTTTGTTCCCACAAAGAACCATCTGTTAAGAACCTGCCTTATGAGTTTTTTCAAGCATTTCCATGTTACTTTTGTTTTTAATTTAGCATTATCATCAAATCTGCAGAGTTTACAAGTGCTGGCATCCTTCTGAAAATAAGAATAATTATGTCCCCAAATATATACATATATACATATATATATATATATAACATACAAAATATATATGTCAAGTATATTAATAATTTATTTTTAAATACTCATGGAAAAGGTGTGTGTGTATGGTGGGTGGTTTTTAAACTATATATGTTAGTTCATGTAAATTGAATTCTCTCATTTTAAAAGTTAAAACTGTGACCTAATTAACTTTAGTAGAATTATGATTGTTATTGCAATAAACATCAGATTAGCAGTGCATTAAAAATAGATAACGCAATTACTTAAAATGCTAGTAAATTGAAAAGTGTAACTTATTATACAAACATTTTGAACCTATCATAGTGAAAATGTTGACGTTTGAATCTTCACTTTGACTTCAGGCTCATAGGGGCGGACCATTCATGTGGTGTGTAGGCAACTGTCAAGTGAGAAAAATATTGCTGTGAATATCACTGTTTAGGCTAACATTGTAAAGATTGTAATGTTATGATTATTATTTGGAGAATTAACCTTCTTCATGGTTATTTATTTATTGATATTTATACCATGATTGCCCTTTAGCCTTTTCCATACTAAAAATTGACTTGTTGATTCTATTGCATGCTAATTGTCCCGTAATGTGTGTGTGCAATGATAACTTATTTTTTTTTCAATTTTTTAAATGTAACCTACATTTTCAATTTTCATTTAAAATGCCTAGAGCACGTGACAGCTCTCTTCGACAGTGGTACCCAGTGACCTTCTGAAAGCACCATAATATCATATCTATTCTATGTACATTCTATATACAGAAGACAAATGATTTTAAGATTTATTATATTAATTTTTTTTAAGTTCCAACAAAATTCTGACCCTCACACCAGGAAATGCATTATGTATGTTTGCTCCTTAGAGACATAAATTTGCTATTGAAACATGGAAGCTGGCTCACTCTGAGGGATAGCCCGCTTACATGCCATGGCCCAACCCGTGTGCCGTGTCCTACTTGGGTCTTATTTTTAAATATTTTCTTTGTCCACATGAGCAGTCAACCTTAGAGTTGCTTTTTTGGAAGAAATCACCAAAGAAGTTTCTGGGAAAACATGTTCAAGGTTAAACTGAAGAATGGATCTAATTTTATTTATTTCGTAAGGATGAAATCTTTATTTAAACTGTTCTTTCTCTCTTTTTTTTCCCAAACTAGGTTACATATTCTTAACTGCAAAGTTCAGATTGCTTAGACACTGTTTTCCAGTATTTTTCAGGGTCAGTCAGTTGTCTGGACGTTGGAATATTCTCTTCTAAGAATTAAAAAGAAAGTTTTTAGATTATGAAATATTATAATAAAGCTATATTTCTGACTAACGTGTTGCTGTTTTGTCTAGTTGAAATGTTTCTAGTTGAAATGTTTCTGGGGAGCCAAGTATGCTGGTCCATTAACAGTGAACAAAAGATCCTTCCTGATAAGCTGTACAATGATACAGTCACCATGATCTTGTACCTATAAGCTTTCTTGAATGTTTAGCTTGATCATTTTTGTTTATCAAAATGCCTATATTTAAAAGCTCTTTTTATATATGTTGACACTGAGGAGTCCTCATGACAAACCTATTTGGCATTTTTCTCCCATCTTCCTCCACAATTATGAGTAATTGTCCTACATTGTATTTTATTTATTTATTTATTTATTTATTGTTTAGCTGAGCCATCCTGTCACCTGTTGGCAGCTCAGCGGCTGCTCAGCTCGGGCCAGGAATCGAACCGCTGTTGCTCAGAGCTCAAACTCTTGAGCGAGCTCTTAGCCAACTGAGCCACTCGGTCGGCCCCTACATTGTATTTTTAAACTTGTCCACTCTTAGCACAAAACATGAACAGGTTTCATAGTATGTGTGTACATATATATCCCAACCTATATATGCTGTACATCCTAGTCATCGCAAGGTCCAGAGAGTGATCAGGATAGTTAACAGAAATGAGTATATCACTAGCAGAATAACTCAGCCATTGGTCTTTTAAGAACCATGGAATTAGGAAAATTTAGGGGACTCCATTTGTTCAGGAGCTGTTAGAACTATTAGGGAGATGACCTCAGTCTGCTTTTATGCTTACTCGTGTTAATGAGTTCATCAGGTCATAATGTTCTTAAGAAATAACTGTGACATTCTTGGTTATCTCTGGGCATGAGAAAACATAAATAAATCTCAGCTTCTTGATTCAGCTCAGTTCGGATCCTTGGAAAATGAATTCCAGAGATGGCATGCATCCAGCATCCCCAAGACAAGCCATGGAGCCATTTCAAAAGCTTAAATAATGGGGAACTTTAGAAATTGGTTCCCTTTTTGTGGAAATAAGGTGGTTAATTTTTTTCTTTCTTTTTTTTTTGGTTCATGTTTTGTATCAGTAAAAGTAGACACATCTGAAATGTTCAGTTAAGAAAGGGATCTTCAGCCTGTAGCTCTATGATGTGTTTCTTTTGGATTTGCAGCTATTATTCTAAGACAGAAATGAGTTTTTCAGTAGAGGAAACTCATGCTTGGCAGATCCTGCTCTCCTGCCCACAGTGTAATGGGGACACTGATAAATTTCATATATGTGGGGCAGGTGTCTGGGATGGTGAATGAGGGCTTTGGGACCATGTCCTGTGAAAAGAGGAGACAGGATTGGTGTCCTTGAATATCTGAAGGACTGTCACATGCAAGAATACTTATTTTGTGTGGCTGCAAAAGACATTACTAAAGTCAGTGAGTGGGAGTTCTAAAGAAGCAGATATCAAGTCATTGAATGAAAAATGTCTAAGTTCAACACGGAATAGGTCACCTTGTTGAAAAAGTGAGCTTGTGTCTCTACCTGCTCTTTCCTTTGTGGTAGATGGGATCCTTCTTTGGGCGGGGAATTGGAATGGATCCCTCCAAAAACACTTGTAGTTCAGGGATTCTGTCATAGATACTGATGCTACATTATTACTGTAAATGTTGGCTGCATAAAACTTAGTGTTGAGGTGACGAATTGATTTTGGAGATTATATTTCACTGACTTGAGCTTCATGGAGTGGAGTGTCCTATAACATGCATCCACAGCTATCCTCATAGATGTTTTGGAGTTAGGGATGAGGACGTATCATTTTCTTCTCTTAGCAGGTGCAGAAACAGCAGTTGGGGAAATGGGACATGTACACCTGGCACTGTTACCTCAGTCAGGACCATGTGCTTCTCAGGAAGCATCTCACCTCACTGAATGTAGTTTCAGTGTTTAAAGGGAAGGTGCATTTTTTTGTTGTTGTTACAACAAGGCTCCTGAATGCAGGCCAGCCATTTCATCTGGTGTTCAGTTGAGTCACCAGCAATTCTGTCCAACACCGGAGGAGAACTTGGCAACGTTAGACTTGGTAGGAGATAGTGTGTGGTGTGTGAGGTTCCAACATCATGCCTTCCTCAGGCATTTTTCAGGTAGTACTAATTATACTAAACTTTTGCCTTCTGACAATATTTTAAGAATGTGACTTCACCATATTTTATAATGAAAGTGGGGCTTATAGTGGTTTTAAAGAGTTGTCCAGACCTTCTTCATAACCGAGAACCAGAATGTTGAATAAGAACCAAAATATTGTCTTCCTGAATCCCAGCCAGTGCTTTTTTCCACAACATTGAGCCACCTCCTTTACAAGATTACTGGAAAATGGTCCTAAATTTATGAATTTTTAGATTATACAATGGTTCTCAGTGTCCTAAAATTCAGTTTAATATTTATCAATTATTACACTGATTTAATGCGAACCACCATGGGGGATAAGAATGTCACCACTCTCTCATCTCTAGACTGCCCATCTACCTTATAATAGAGCCACCCCAGTTTGCCAAGGAATTTCAGATAGGAATCTGTTAAGAGTTTAATGCACACGTTTTTGGACATGTCAGATTGGTGGTTTGCTGACTAATGAGAGGGGCACTGCATCCACATCGGTCAGATCTATCAGAGAAACAGAAGGGTGATTCTATATCTCAGGTCCTCTTTGTTGAAGACATGTTGGCCATTCCTCTTTTTCTTAGGAGTGCACCACCTTTTTTATCCCTATGCAAGTCAGCCTGTAACTTGACACTATAGCTAAAATTTCTTGTATAATCCTAAACACAGAAAGCTGATGGAGGAAACCAGGAGGCTTACAAAAAGTAAGGGTCACCCTAGCATAAACAAAGGCACTCAGGAGGGGGCTACGGGCAAATGGGGGGACACACAGTTACTGGTGCTCAGAACAAAGCCCTGAGGGCCGGCTGAGTGGCTCAGTTGGTTAAGAGCTCGCTCAAGAGTTTGAGCTCTGAGCAACAGCGGTTCGAGTCAGCCCGAGCTGAGCAGCCGTGANGAGCTCTGAGCAACAGCGGTTCGAGTCAGCCCGAGCTGAGCAGCCGTGAGCTGCCAACAGGTGGCGGGATGGCTCAGCTAAAAAAAAAAAAAAGAAAAAAAAGAACAAAGCCCTGAGCTAGCCTGCATGCTCTGGCTCTGCCTGCCTCTCCCACCTCCTTTAGCCCCATACCCCTGACTCGCTCCTCTCCAGCCACTGGCTTCCTTTCAGAACATCACAAATACCCTGCTCTCCCTCAACACAGCCATTCTGCCAGGTTATGCCTTCTGCCAGGAATGCCCTTCTCTTTCTTCTCCACCTGCTTAGTTTCTACTGAACCTCCAGATTTCAGGCCAACCCTCACATCCCCAAGGCAGCCTCATAGCTCTCGGAACACCATGTACCTTTTCACTGGAGGAATGACCCCAGGTGTCCCTTTAGATCTAATGGTGTGATTCCTTGACTCATACCTGCCACCTCCCTCACTAGCCTGTGATTTCCATGAACAAGGGGCCCTGTCTCTGTCTTTTATCCCCAGTATGTCCCCAGTGTCAGGTGCAGTACCTGGTGCAGAGTGGGTCTTCAGTAAGCATTTGTGGAGCACAGGAGCATCAGTAGCCTCAGGGATGTTTAAAAAGGAAAGAATGATGGGAACGTGGGTTTTCTTCCAGCTGGGGAGGATCAAAGAGGGATTGGTGTTTGAAGAATGAGTAGGATTGGGGGCAACAGAAGACAGAAGAGCATTTTAGGCAGTCTGAGCACAGCCAATGGCAGGAGAAAGCACAGAACCAGTGAGGCCCAGGAAGTAATGTTATTTCGCCTTGTGTGGCGATGTTTGCCTGTCTGTCTCCCCCTCTAGAGGATAAGCTGCTTGGGTCTGCTCCCATTGTATAGTACTGTGTCCTGTCCTATCTTGGTGTCTTCAGCACTTAGTACCAGGCCGCTGTAGCCTTTTGGGAGATCCAGTGAGAAAGATCATGAAGGACAGGGTTATACCTAGAGCTTAGGAGGGGGCTAAGTGTGCCAGTGAAGGACAAGTATATCCACCTACAGAAAGAGAAGGCAGATCATTGGAGCACTCCCCTTGGAAGGGCCCTTCCAGCTAGTGCTGGAGCACTCAGACTGGCTGGCTACCCCTCTTATCAGCAGATATTTTGAAATTCTCCTTTTAGCCTGCATCTATGATAGGATGGGAAATACATGGCATTTCCTTCGGAACCAGGAAATATTGCTAATTGACCATGGTAATCTTTCCTAGTGAATATAAACATGGCGTCAGAATCATGGCCTCAGAAACAGCCATTACCAGCGGTGGTAGACAGAAGAATGCCCTCACCCTGCAAAGTCTATGTCCTAATCCCCAAAACCTATGCGTATGTCAGGTTACATGACAACAGGTAATTAAGGTTGCAGATGGAGTTAAGTTTCTAATCAGCCAACCTAAAAATAAGGAACTTATCCTGGATTATCTGGGTAGGCCCAGTGTAATCATGGGTCCTTAAATACAGAAGAGAGAGGCAGAAGTGTCAGTGTCAGTGATGTGATATGAGACAGACTCGACCTGTCGCTGTTGGCTTTGGTGAAGGGAACGCAAGCCAAGGAAAGTGGGCAGCTTCTAGAAGCTGGACAAGGCAAGAAAACAATTCTCCCCAGAGCCTCCAGAAAGGAATGAGCCCTGCTGACACCTTGAGTTTAGCCAAGGAAAATCTATTTTGAACTTTGAAACTACAGAATTGTAAGATAATGAATATGTGCTGTGTTAAGCCACTAAGTTTGTGGTAATTTGTCATACATAGCAGCCATATAAGACGAACACACCAGCTAATCACATTTGGCACAAAGTGCAATCTATTTGCCACTCCTCAACAACAGTATGGTTGAGGGCGAGCTGGCGCTGTCTGCCTGTTCTACAACTTCTCTACTGTAACTGGTCCAGTTTCCTCAGCTGGAACGATGAACACACAGAATGTTGTGTGTTGGCCATGTAAGAAGTACATGGGGACAACCATGAAGTCTTCCTTCCTCCCTATCAACCTTCTACTCAAGAACTTGAAAATAAAGTAATAAATTCTTCTCTGTATATTAAAATAGAAAGCAAAATATAATGAACCAGAGCAGAATATTATGAAGTTCCATTAAACAGACCAAACGGTGACGAATGAACTATAACCTGTTTCATGATATTAACTTCCCCAATAAAGCAGCTAGATACTAACGTACTTACAGAAAGATATTGGGCTCCACCACTTGCTAGTTTAGTTATTTTGGGCAATTTATTTCATAAATTAGTCTCATTTTCTCTCTCTGTTATTGGGATTATGAGATGACCTGTGTAAAGTTTTTAGCACAATGCCTGGCAGAGTCAGTACCTGATAAATTTGTTTATTTGAGAACGAATTGGTTAAATATGGAGATTTAGAAAAGGGAGTGTCAGAAAGACAATTAGCAACAGCATCTGGTGGGGATGTGTGGGCCAGTAAACAAAATTTTCTTCCCAAGTTTGGAACCAACCAATAACTGTGACAGATGAGTCCAATACATGGAGACCAAAATACCAGTGCAACTGGTAAATCTGGATTCTAGAACACTCTTTGGGCCCCTATATTTATGCATTGCTTTTGGACCTTATTTCACCTGCTTTGCTTTGGTTCTTGGGGCACTATGTTTTCATTCCCAGTAGGGTCAATGTAGTGTCCTTGGATTTTTTTTTCTTGAGAGTCTCTACCCTAGCTTCAGTAAAAATTTGTCCTTGTTTTTGGGTGCCCAGCATTTGAACCCCCTTCTTATTCTGCAGGGACATTCCCCACCTAATAGGGTAGAGCAATTTCCTACTAGAGAACCTTAAAATACCACATACTCTCTTTACCATCCTTTCCTGAAGGTCTGTGACTTAGACTCCCAGTCAGACATGTCCACCTCAGTCTTTGATCAGGAAGAAATGACTCAAGGAGGCAAGGGTACACAGAATCCAGCCTGGTGTTGGAAGCTGGTGAAGACAGCAGCTCTATCCAGTTTCCTGAGGCATCGGCAATGACAGTTCCGACAGCAGGATCCAACATCCAGTTGGGTTAGGGCAAGTTGTGATGTTTGTGCCCACTGGCAGTGACCGTGGTATTTCCATTGGACCATTTCGTTGTATAATTTTGGCATTGTTCCTGGCTGGGTAGAACCTTTTTACCTGGTTATCCATCCTTCCCAGAGATAATGTGAACTTACAATCCCAATTTATTAAATTCCTTTCTGATAAATCAGCTAGAATCAATCTCTATTGTTTGCCACTAAGAACTCTAGTGAATATGGTACATCTGTTTCAAGTAGCTAGGAAAGAGGACCTACTTCCTTTTAAGTGGGTCTGGAGTGAATTTAAGGTAGACTGAAATGAAGTGGCTATTGACTCCATAGCATAAAGGAGGTTTTTTTTTTTTTTTT
>NW_017731389.1:1984525-1994910 GCF_001890085.2 Hipposideros armiger | reverse complement strand
GAGGGCAGTGTCACTGGCCCTCATATGTGGGATCCGAACTGGGGCCCTCTGGCATCCCAAGCCAGCTCTTAACCATCGCACCATTGGGCCGGCCCATATGTATTCTTACTTAGCTCTTTTCCTTCTTGTGCTTCAGGATCAGGTACAGAATATCTAACCATTTGCCTTATCATGTAGGAGATAGCTAACTGTTCATCAGAGTGAATGCTTGGTTTGGCTCAATAGCTTAGACAAGTCCTGCTTTAAGGTCTCACCAGATGGATCTTGTCAAAATTGCCAGAATTAACTACACATCCATCCATCCATCCATCCATCCATCCATCCATCCATCCATCCATCTATCCATCAATCTATCCAACTATTCGCCAATATTCACAGGGGCCTGTATGAGCCAGTCAGTGTAGTAGGTACAAGAGATATAGGCTGCCTCCTGACCAGGTATATTTGGGGTAACTGGTGAAGTTTTCTGAACCATCAAGGTCAATCCCAGTCACTGTTGCCTTCTCTGGAATGATGTCCACATTATCCTGACTGGCCCTGGGGCTTTTGCAGTCTTCAGGACCAAAGTATCTAGACGGAATCCCTGACTCAGTTATTCTCTGTCCCATGACACTGTTTATTTTCTTCTCAGCATTGATTCCTATCTGAAATTATTTATTCATTTACTTGTTTATTGTCCGTCCCCTATGAGCGTGTTGTCCATCTTGTTCATTGAATACTGCCAAAATCCTGATTGGTGAAGATTTGTTCAATGCACCAAGGAGTGGGTCCTGGAGAGAAAATCCTTGTGAGCTCTGATTTGGAGCAGGGATAAGGGATAGCCACTGTTGACTAGGAGGTTACGGTGAAAAGACTTGGAGGAACCCCTTCAATATGTAGCATATATAGAGGAATCTTTGGGGTGCCCCAACTGCGCTGAGTGCTCTTTTCTGGATGAAGGCAGTTTGTAGCTGATGCTGGTCTTTCCAGGGCAGCATAGACTCTGCGAGAGGGAAGCTTGGCTAACAGGCAGGCCTCCCCTGGTGGTAACAGAAACCTCTCTGAGGTTATTGCTCTACAGCAGTGATTCTCAAGCCTTGGCAGTTATACTCACTTGGAAAATTTGGTGAAAGTACAAAGGCCTGGGACCTACCCTGCTTCAGCAAGCACTGTCACCTGTGTTTTCTATTAGCTCTGCAGCTAATTCAATACATACCGAATTCCGAAAACTACTGCTCTGAATGGCCGCATTTCCCAAAGTTTGTTCCATGGAACACTAGTTCCTCAGAATGTTAATAGTTACTTAAATGAATGATCAGGTTAAACATGTTTCCCTACTACAGATGGTCCACAATCATTAAAATGCAAATGTGCATTGTGAATCTCCCAGAGCTGGAAAATAGTGTACGAATGCTTCCTAAACTTATTTGGCCGTGGAACTGTTTCTTCTAGGGAACATGCATTAACATCTTCTGCAACTCTAGCAGTTAGTGTTCAAAATATACTTTGGTAAACACTGTAAAAGTGCAATCGCTGGGCACCCCTCTCCTCTTAAGAAAATTTAAGACCCTCTATCGTAAAGCAGCTCAGAGTTAACAGCCAGAGTGGCCAATTTTTAGGTGATTTAGGGTTCACCCAAAACTTTGCTTCTCAAAATACCAGCATCACTTGGGGATTTGTAAGAAATGCAGAATAGGAGGTCCTACCCTGGAGCTATTGAATTGGAATCTACATTTTAATAGGATTCCTGGATGATTCATTTGCACCACTATAGAGAAATGCTTCTTAATCAGGGATTCAGAAATACGTGGGGAGTCATTCCATATACAGTTACTGGCCCTCTCTTCACCATTCCTTTTTGGAATTTCTGATGCACTCTTGGAAGAGAAAGAATGAGGGAAAGTGCCTCTGGATCAGCGGTTCTCAACCTGTGGGTCGTGACCCCTTTGGGGGTCGAACGACCCTTTCACAGGGGTCACCTAAGACCATCGGGAAACAAAAGGATATTTACATTATGATTCATAACAGTAGCAAAATTACAGTTATAGAGTAGCAACGAACGTAATTTTATGGTTGGGGGTCACCACAACATGAGCAACTGTATTAAAGGGTCGCGGCATTAGGAAGGTTGAGAACCGCTGCCCTAGATGAGACTGATATATTCTCTGAGTCTTCCCTTCTTTGGTTTCGTTTTTCCAAGGCTGGGTTCCTGGCTGGAAAGCCAGAGATAGCAGTCCTCACTGATTCAGAGTACCCAGCAAAAAAACAAACTCTCCCTGAAACTTACAGTGTTTCTCACACAATAAATTCTATAAATTAATTTGTTGGGTATAATCTATAGAGAAAAAACTGTTGTGACTCAAGTTAATTAGTGCAAAAATTGCTTAGGGTTTTGTCACTCGTTTTAGGCTTCTTAACACAACTGAACTAAGAATAAAGCTCAAGGTTATACTGTTGCTTTTTGTTTAATTTATTGGGGTGACAATGGTTATTAAAATTACATGGGTTTCAAGTGTACAATTCTGTAATACATCATCTAGAGAGTGTTTCTTTATTCTTACGAGCTTTCACCTCCATCTCTGAAATACACTGCCAAGTGTACCACCCAGTGGACCATCCAGGTAAGTCCATCTTCTTTTTTTGCTGTTCATAGGGCCTTTTCCCAGTGTTTGGTTTTCTGGTATGTGCCTGGATGCTCTCTCTGGCCTTGCCATTTGGTTTTCAGCATTTTTATCATGATGTGCTTAAGTGTGGTTTTGTTTGTATTAATACCTATGTTGCTTATGGTTGCTTCTTGAATCGGTGGCAAAGTTTCATGAATTTGTGTGTTGATATCATTATTTTTTCTTATTTTGTGTGTGCTTGTATTTTTTATTATGAATTTTTAAAGGTTGTTATTAAAATATAGCTAATATATAATATATTAGTTTCAGGTGTACACTATAGTTATTAAAAATTATAAACCTAGAGAAGTGATCACCATGATAAGTCCAGCAACTGTCTGACACCATACCACGCTGTCACAATATTACTGACTATATTCCCTATACTGTACATTATATCCCCATGACATTTGTTTTATGCCTAGAGATTTGAACCTCTTTTCCCCTTCATCCCCTATTTAAATTTTCAATTACAGTTAACATTCAATATCATTTTGTATTAATTTCAGGTGTACAGCATTGTGGTTAGACATTTATATAATTTGTGAAGTGATCCTGACTGTATAGTACCCACCTGGCACTATACACAGTTATTACCTTATTATTGACTATATTCCCTATGCTTTACTTTACATCCCCATGATTATTTTGTAACTTCCAATTTGTACTCCTTAATCCCTTCACCATTTTCACCCTGTCCCCCAAGTCCCCTTCAATCTATCACCCTCATAAATCTGGTACCCATCTGACGCCATGCATAGTTATTACAATATTATTAACTGTATTCCTTATGCTGTACCCTACATTCTCATGACTACTGTGTCACAACAAATTTGTACTTCTTAATTCCTTCCCCTTTTATACCTACCCCAACACCCCTCCCATCTGGCAACTATCAAAATATTTTTGAATCTATGAGTTGGTTTCTGTTTCATTTCTTTGTTTATTTTGTTGTTTAGATTTCGCTTATAAGTGAAATCATATGACATTGGTCTTTCTTTGTCTGACTTACTCCACTCAGTACAATATCCTCTAAGTCCATCCATGTTGTTGCTGATGGCAAGATTTCATTCTTTTTTTATGACTGGGTAATATTCCATTGTATATATGTACCATCTCTTATTCATTCATTCATTCATTCATTCATTCATTCAGGACACCCAGGCTGCCTCCATACCTTGGTTTTTGTAAACAATGCTGCAATGAACATATGAATGCACATGTCCCCTTGAAGCAGCGTTTTGGATTTCTTCAGATAAATACCCAGAAGTGGGATTACTGGGTCCTTCTTTGTCTCTTGTTATAGTCTTTGTTTTAAAGTCTATTTTGTCTGGCATAAGTTTTGCTACTCCAGTTTTTTTTCTTTTGTTTCCATTTTCATGAATTTTTTTTTTCATCCCTTTACTTTTAGTCTGTGTGTGTTCTTCAATCTGTGAATGAGTATGAGTGAGTGAGCCTTTTGTAGGCAACATACGATGGTCTTGTTTTCTTATCCATTCTGTACCCCCTATGTCTTTTGATTTGAGCATTTAATCAATTTACATTTAAAGTAATTGTTGATAGATATGTAGTTATTACCATTTTATTATTCAGATTTTTTATCTTTCTTTTTTCCGTCTTAAAGTAGTTCCTCTAAGATTCTTTGTAATACTGGTTTGGTGGTGATGAACTCCTTTAGCTTTTTCTTGTCTGGGAAGCTCTTTATCTGCCCTTTGATTCTAAATGATAGTTTACTGAGTAGAGTAATTTTGATTGTAGGCCCTTGCTTTTCATCACTTTGGATATTTCATGCCAATCCCTTCTGGCGTGCAAAGTTTCTGTTGAGAAATCAGTTGAGTCTTATAGGAGCTCTTTTATAAGTTACCAGTTGTCTTTCTCTTGCTGCTTTTAGGATTATTTCTTTGTCTTTAACCTTTTGGCATTTTAATTATGATGTGTCTTTGTGTTGACTTCTTTGGGTTTATCAGGTTTGGGACTCTCTGTGCTTCCTAGGCTTGAGTAATCCATTTCCTTCGCTAGGTTAGGGAAGTTTAACGTCATTATTTCTTCAAATAGGTTTTTAATTCCTTGTGTTCTCTCTTCTTCTCTGCTACCCCTATGATGTGGATATTGCTACACTTGATGTTATTCCAGAGGCCCCTTAAACTGTCCTCATTTTTTTGTGGATTCTTTTTTCTTTTTTGCTGTTCTGATGGGTGTTTTCTGCTACCTCATCTTTTAAATTGCTGATTTGATCCTCTGCTTCACCTAATCTGTTGATTTCCTTTAATGTATTCTTCATTTCAGTTATTGTATTCTTTATTTCTGACTGGTTCTTCTTTATTGTTTTCTATCTCCACTTTTTATGTTTCCTATCTCTTTGTTGAAGCTCTCACTGAGATCATTGAGCATCCTTATAACCAGTGTTTTGAACTCTGTGTCTGGTAGATTACTTGTCCCCATTTTGTTTAGTTCTTTTTCTGTGGCTTTGTTCTCTTCTTTCATTTGGGACATGTTTCTTTGTCTCCCCATTTTGGCTGCCTCACTGTGTTTGTTTGTATTTGTTTGGTAGAGCCATTATATATCCTGGTCTTAGTAGAGTGGCCTTATGTAGTAGGTGTGCTGTGGGACTCAGTGGTATAGCCTTACTAGTCACCAGAACTGGGTGCTCCAAGTGTGCCCCTTGTGTAGCTCTGTTTCCTCCTCTTGTAGTTGAACCTTGGTTGCTATTTGCATGTCAATAGGAGGGATTGACCCTCAGGTTGATTGGTTGTCAGGACTCGCCATGACTACACTGAAGGAATCGTGGTGCAGAGGCTGACCCTATAGAGCAGAATTCACTTTAGTGAGGCTCTGGTGCCTGCCCAGCCTGCCCTTTGGGTGTGTTGTTTTTGGAGGTGACCGGGTGATGCTCAAGCTTGGTCCAAAGCTGGCCACTGGATGTGCCAGCCCTGGGGCCTCCTGGGAGGGGACTTGCTGTAAGTGAAATTCACCTGCAGCCTGTGCCCTGCCCAGGGCCGCCTGGTAGGAGCCACACGGCAATTCACCACCCACACTGTGCTTGGATGTGCCTTGAGAGACCAAGCTGTAAACCAAAGCTGGCTGTCATTAGTGCAGGGCCTTGGGCTGCTCAGTCCATGTTATGGTACATGTTGAAGCCAGATGTTGCTTGTTTGGGTCTCTGAATCTTTGTGAGATTTTAGGAAAGGCTTCAGCATGACTCAAGGCAGGCCATTTGTATGGAAAAGCCACTGGAAGCGGCTTACGTATGCCCAAAAGTTTGGTGGGGGCGGAGTCTCAGAATCTTCAGGGTGGAGCCAGGTTGATGGAGACTCAAATGTGATGACTGCTTGCATCTGCATGCCGAAAGGGGGAAGGGCTCAACAAAGAAACAGTGGCTTTCTCCAGCTTCTCTCTCTGGGAGAAAGTTGTCCTTTCCAGCCCTTGCTCTGAAGCCAGACAACTCAGTTCCTCCCGATATGTCCCTAGCACCTTTCGAGCTGCTGCCCCAGTGCTGAAGCTCAGAGCAAGTAAGTCCATCAGTGAGTAAGCTCATGTGCGGGTCCTTTAAGAGGAGCTTCTGGGACTGCAGCTGCCCTCTGGCACACTCAGAAACAATCTCTTCTGGCTTTTACTGCCAGAAATTATGGGACTTCTCTCCTCAGCACTGAGACCCTGGGCTGGGGAGCCTGATATGGGCTGGGAACCCTCGCTCCTCAGGGTGGGCATGGGACCTCCACAGCCGAGACATCCCTCCTGATTTTTAATGGTCACACGTGGGTGTGGGACCCACCCGCTCTGCGTCTCTTCCCCTCCTACTTGTCTCAAGGTGGCTTCTGTATGTCCTAAGTTGTAGGGCTTCAGTTCAACTAGACTTCAGGGATTCTCAACGATGGTTTTGTTCTGTAGTTTAGTTGTAATTCTGGTGTGGTTGTGAGAGGAGATAAGCATGGCATTTACCTTCTCTGCCATTTTGACCAGAAATCCTGGACATCTTGATATGATTTTTTTAATTTGGAAAATTCTTGGCCAATTCATCTTCAAGATATTACTTCTGCTTCATTCTCTCTTGTCCTTGTGGGGCTCATATTATATGTGTTATATCTTTTACTGTGTCCCACATATCTTGTGTGTTTTTTTTGTATATTTTCCATTCATATTTTTTTCTGTGCTTCATTTTGGGTATTTTCTATTGGCTGTTTTTCCTGTCCATTGATCCTATCTTCTGTATCTAAACTCTTTTAAACCCCTAAAAGCAGGTATTATGTTTTTAAATTCTAAAATTTCCATTTGATTCTTTTTTACAGAATATAATTCTCTGAAAAATTTCTCCATTTAAAAATTGATTTTCTCTATTCTTGAACATATTAAGCCCTTGAAGTCCTTGTCTGCTAACTCCAATATCTAGTAACCTGTGGCTCTGTGTCTATTGAATGTTTTTTTTCTTGTGGTTTTCAGTAATATGGTGACTCACAGCATGTCTGTAAGTTTTTTGTTAAGTGCTGGTCATTGTGTATAAAAATTGCGTATCTTCAAGTGACTCTTTTTCCTTCATGTGGATTCATCCTTTCCTCTGCTAGGCTGATGCAATTGGAAGTGATCATCTTAAACCAATCAGTAAATGAATTAAATTGAGGCTGACTTTTAGTTTTGGTAAGGTTTAGTCTACCGCTGATTGTTTCTGTCACTACATTGTTATCCTTTAGGGTTTTCGACTGGTTTCTCTCTGCAGGATCCACTCTGTATCTTTTCAGCATTATGAAGTAGTGGAAAACTTCTCTCTGATTTTCAGTGGTTTTTGACATAGCTTGCAAGTCCTAAAGTCTACTCGTTGTTTCCCCATCATTTGTCTGTGAAAAACTGTTATTTGTATTTTAGCCGTTTTTACTTTGCTTTTCAATCATCTGCTGTCGCAGCTTCAGAAATTGGTACATATCTTGAGGGGTTGTGTATTTGAGGTCCATCAAGCCTTTAGTTACATCTCTACAGCCCCACAAGACCATTAAAATCTCTGCTGGTATTTCTTTCTCACAGCAGTCTGGGAAAATCTCAGATTGCCAATCTCTTAGAATCTGCAAATGCCCCAAGGGAAAAAGTGATGTGATTGCCTGAGAGCCTAAATTCTCTCCTCTTGAGAAATGTAGCCATTGCCATTCTTGGCCTCTTTGATTTAGCAGCTGTGTGATGTTTTTAAGCAAGTGATTCTATATCTTATCCAGTGTTTGTAGTTGTTCTTGAAGGAAGCATTGGTCAGCCTCAAAGTATTCCATTCTACCCAGACCTGAATGTTCTTATCTTGACGTTTTCATTGACACTCCAATCACACAATTTCTCTGTTTTATTCATTGTGGTTCACTCTGAATGCTATTTCTTGGATCATCCTCAGCTCTGAGGTATGCAAACCTCTCAATTCCTCCCCAGCACAGGTCCCCAAAACACGTTAAGTGTCAGGCTTCTACCTGATTAGGCGGAAGATTACCAGGAAAAAAACAAAAACAAAAACAAGAACAAAATCCTACTATGAAACTAAAACAGTATAAGCTGAACACAGAGCAAGCCAAATGTAAGAAATGACTTTTGGTAGGAAAAGGGATTATTTTTACTCAAATAATGTTCTAACAAGAGAAAGAGAAGCATTTTCTCTAGGTATTCATTCTCTGAAGAATTCTATCATCCGAAATATTTCCATGTTTTCCTAATTCTGAATCCCAAAACAAAACAATACAAAACGAAATAAAAAACACATGTCTAATATCTTGATGAGAGAGCCTATTACTTCCAATCTCTTGATGATAGAAAATAGAAAAAATAATGGATTAAAGCTTTTTGAGAGGCCATGGATCCTGAAATATTAGATGGCAACTTATAGCTCAAAATAAACTTTTCCTATTCACATTGAAATGTTATGAGAGAGATAGAGAGAGACAGAGAGAGAGAGAGAGAGAGAGAGAGAGAGAGAGAGAGAGAGAGAGAGAGAGAGAGAGAGAGGAGAGAGAGAAAAGAGCTGAGAAGACATGTAATCATACAGCCTGAGGCTATTACTATATTTCCTGTGCTTCTCCAAACTAATGATAAGAACCTTTGAAGGCAAGGTCCCTCTGTAGCTCAGTAACCCAGAGCATTTCAGAAGATTTGAGATCTAATAGACTTATTTTGTTAGCAAAAGAATTATTGAAAATAATATTAAAATATGTGCTTCTATTCAAGAGAATTAGCCTCAATAAATGTACTTACTTTGTTTACCAAATGACCACTTATTTTTTCTTTAAAAGTTCCAACATTAGTCATCAACTCCTTGAATCTGCTTGAGCTAAACATACTATTCTTTCTTCTTATTTTGCATCATTATAATGTTTATTCATACATCAGCCTAATGCCGATTATTACTGTGCATCCTGTGTGAAGTGCTTGGAGTAGATTATTTTCGTACTTTGTGCCCTAGTACTCATTTTTTAAAATACCAGTAATGATTCCAATGGATAAAACATTCAATAGTGTTTCAAAAATAGAACCTGCTCTCAACATGAACAAAATGTCCAATCTCATTTCTCTGCTAACGCTATGTTTAATCCAACTTAAGTTCTTTCTCGCAGCCCTCACCTCTAAAGGGCTGACATGCAAAGTGAGAAAAAATGAAAATCAGTTCATATTAATAAAAACCTGGGGACATTTGCCCATATTCCTCAGATCTATTGTAGAGGAGGAAAAATATTTTTCCCTCTACCCTTCTAGGTTCTTGGCAGAGAACCCCTCCCCCTCTGTAATAAAAGACAGATTAGCAAGATAAAAACCATTTTAATTACATATATACATATGGAAGTCCCATAAAGGTATGAGACTCAAAGAAATTACCAAAGCAAGAAGTTTTTATACCTTTTACACAACGAAAACGTAAATTTATGAAGAATTGACAAAGGGGTCTGGGCTAGGGGTAGTGAAATGGTGAAGAAGCAACAGGTTTGTTTTTACAGCCTGATGGCCCTAAATTCCCTGTCTCTGGTCATAAGGATTCTTTGTACCCTCCTGGTACAGGAAGGGTTCCTTTCACATGGGAGATTTATCTCCTGCTTTCAGTGGGGCAAAAAGGAGAGTCCGAGTATTATTTTTGCACTGGCTGTTTCTCAAGCAACTTTAATTCAAAATAATCAACATGCCAAAGAGTCATATTCTGGGATGACACATTCTGAACCCCTGGTATTTATCTAACTCAAGTTAGACGTACTTCATCACCCAGAACTCAGACACTGCTTTGGCATTTTTGCTTTGGAGATGGACAGGACTTAGAGATCTTTAATCCCCTTCTTGTTTATAGTTGGGGAAACTGAGACATGGGTTGTCAGCATGACTTTCCAAGAACGCCTAAGAGTTAGTAGCAGAGAAAGAATTATAGCCTGAGTCTCCTAATTTTCTTAGACTTGAAACTCCTTGAGAGCAAATAACAAATGTAATTTTCTTTAGAAAGATACTTTCCTCTTATGATGCATCTCTCTATAAAAAATACGTAAATCAGAATCAGTGTGTATATCATGTGTTGTACTCTACCTTTGTGTAAAAATGGAAAGAGAAGAATGGGAAATGTATATTTTCAAACGGAAACAATTTGAGATCTAATAAACCTATTTTGTTAGCAAAATATAAACTAAAGACTAATGTAAATATAAACAAAAGGTAAAGTAAAAACAAATAAAAATTAGTTTCTCTTCTAAAGGGAGGGAGAGAAAAGGAAGTTGAGGACATGGATGCAACTAAGACATCTCTGAATTA
>NW_017731389.1:1981831-1982975 GCF_001890085.2 Hipposideros armiger | reverse complement strand
TTCTAGAGTGGTCTCATTTTTTTCTCACCTATACCTGAGTGATAAAACATTTTGCACCAGAAGCAACTCTGGGAAACAAACTCTCAAACATGGGAATCTGTCCTACTTATGTTTAAAGGGATTGCTAACTGATAATGGTAGTTCATGACATACAGTGGCAAAATATGCATTTATCTATTTTCATTTATTTAAGTAAATATTTATTGAGGAGAAGTCTTAGGGAAACCAAGTGGCTGCTACAATTGATTGTTCTGGTAAGAATAATAATAAAAAGATGATGGCAAACTCTAACTGAATTTACAAGATTAGGGTTTTAAATTCTTGGGTTTAGACATAGTTGAAAATCATAATTATGACTATGTTAAAAGAATACATTATGTCTTGTAATTATGGTGTTACTATATCTTAAAACTACAGCCAAAGTTTGATTCTGCAGGTTGCTGAATTGCAGTGTTAGCATAGCTATCTTTTGTGAAAATAAGAGCATTGATTGAGACCCTGAAAATTGGAATAGGGAAATTTGGGTGAGTATGGATAAATCTAAATACCTCAGATGCCACTGAGCTCTTCTTCCTTTCCTGTTGGAAGATGCTGATTTCTTCTTGCTTGAAGATTCTATTAGGACATTATTTTAGGCAATTACTTTGAAAGGAAATGCTGATTTTTCTTTTTTTTTAATTATTTTTATTGTGAAATACACATTTTTTAGAATTAGTTTCAGCTGTACAACGCAGTGCAATAGTTATACTTTTTACCCCTTGAGGTGAGAACTCCCCTCCCCCAATCCACCGCCCCACTTCCCCCCCAATAATATACATATCTATTACAATTCCCTTGATTCCACTCCCACACTGTACTCCACGTCCCATGACTATATATATATATCATTATAGTTGACATACAATATTATAGCACATCAGCTTCAGGTGTACAGTGCAGTGATCAGTGATCAAGCCTCTAACCCATCCATGATGCGGTCTCCCTAGCAAGACATGTAACCATCTGAAACCCTACAAAATATTTACAACATTATTAATTATATTCCTCGAACTGTCTTTCATTTCTCTGTGGCAATATTGTAGTTACATATTTATGCTGTTTAATCCCTTCCCCTTCTCCCTCATCCCCACCCCCTCCCAACTAG
>NW_017731389.1:1976566-1978181 GCF_001890085.2 Hipposideros armiger | reverse complement strand
TTCATAGTTAGCATAGTAGATCTGCAAAACCATACTGTGCTAATCTGTGAAAGCATGATTGAAATAGATTTAGTTAGCTACTGGCAGCACCCCCACATTGGCATTCATAACTTTTGAGTAAAGGCTTTTATGATAGCAAAAGCCAAGTAGACGTCCTTGGAACTGCTTCCTCCAAATAGTAAGCAATAATTATATAATACCACATCCCTGAGATGATTGCAAAGATCATGCCACCATCGAATCTTGAAAAATGCAGGGCTATTGATTCATTTCACATCAACATTAGCTCATCTGTTTGGTCCATGCGCAATATAGATGAATCTAGAATAATGACAGTAGATTATTGTAGTTACAACTGCAGATGTTACAGGTGTGGACTCTGTTTCCCCCTCGGTTCTGAATAGCACAAAACCTCAGAAGCAGTATGCTTTAATCTACCAGGACAGCATATACCTTCATTATCTTCATTCAGAGCTATGTCAACATTCTGGATTTTAGTAATAATCTAGTCCACAGACACCAAGGTTGTCTCACTACTCTACAGACACTGTGTTAATCCATTATGTAGATGACTCATGATGATTAGACCAGGTGAGTAGGAAGTAACAAGTACTTTAGGTTCCTTGGTAAAATATTTGCATGGTGGAGGTGGGAGAAACACTGCATAAAATTCAAGGCATGTGATCTTGGTGACATTTTTAGAGAGGCCTGGGAAATGTGATATGTCCTAAGAAATGGAAGACAAATTGAGACACCTTACACCCTTATCACTACGAAGGTACAATATTTGGTGGGTTTCTTTGGATTTTAAAGGCAGCATATACACATTTGAATATGCTGCTCTGACCCATTACCAGGTATTGATCTGTAAGTTTGCCAGTTTTGAAAGGTCCTAGATTCAAAAAGGCTCTGCAGCTGGTGAGACTACTGTGCAATTTGAGACTACTGTTATTTGAGCCTTATTACTCAGCAGACCTATCAGCTAGTGATAATGCATGGAGCTTTGAGATACCCTAATAGGAGAATCAGAATGAAGATCCCTAGGATTTTAAAGCAAGGTCACCCTCTCTTCTGAAAATAATCATTCTGCATTCATAAAATAATTATTACCTTTCTTCTGGGACCTAGTACAGACTGAATGTTGAAATAGATCAGCACATGACCATGCAACCTAAGTAGCACACAGCATGAGTTAGGTATTACCTCATCCAAAAAAACTATAAAGTTGGGTGTTTATAGAGCACTCCATGATCACAAGAAAGAGAAAGAATTATCTGTGAAAGTCCAGCAAATGTTGAAAACTAAATTAAATTGTGTGAACAGCTGGCTGAGACTCTTATGACACCTATTCCTGTTATTGCTATCTCTCTCTCAAGTCACACCTCTGGTCTCTTAAGGGTTACCTATGATTAATCTGAAGAAGGAAATATCTTGACCTGGTTTGTGGATGATTTCCCATAATACATTGGTACCAGTTAGAAAGAGACTTACTCTAATGTTAAATGAATTTATTGTGAGAACTAACATTCGTTTATGTTCTATAAATGTTACTCTAGCTCAGCAATTTCCAAACTGTGCTCTGTAGGATGTCACTAAATAAGATATGCAAAAAAAA
>NW_017731389.1:1974754-1976111 GCF_001890085.2 Hipposideros armiger | reverse complement strand
AGTTCCTAAATTTATTTGACCCTAAGACCCCTTCTTCACAGAGCATTTCACAGGAGTAGTGCTTTTTAGAATCTGCCTTGGGAATTATGGTTTTTAATGAGTTAGACTTTGACAGAATATTAGTTTTGATAGCTAGGGATGGAAGTGTTAATTTTTATACTAACTGACTAGGATGTAAGATTTGCTCATTTTGGTTACTCTAAATGACTAGAATTCTTAGTTCAGAAAGAGATTTTAATAGAAAATCCTTGCCATTAGGGTAATGTAGGTGACACTACCCAAAAGGAATGTATAAATCAAATTTAATGATGATTTTTCCATTTTGCAATAGGGATTAGAGTTATAAGGAGATCACAGCTCTGTGAATCCAATTAAGATATAATGAAATGCTCCCTTTGAGCTTACAAACCAATTGATTTGGAAAGAGAAATAATTATAATAATAAGCATAATATTTGGCACTATGATCACATATTAGGTTATTCAAATTATTAAAGTCATTCTTAATTTCAAAATTGAATGTACCTAGTTTTGCACAATGCATTGGAGTTTATGGAGTCTGAAGTATATTATACTTTCTTTTGAGACACTGGTGGGAAGAAAGAGTTGTAAACAAGATAAGGGCATGAGGTTAGGATAAGAAAAAAATTAGACCTTACCACAAATGACTCTGTGTTATTAATGTGCTTTTATAACAGATCCTATCAGACATTGTTATATGTAGAAAGAACAAAAAAATGATTGATCAGGACAAATTTCTAAGAGTTCTATTAATTTGAGAAACCCATGAGTGAGTTTGCCTGTCCAACAAAACTTAATTTAATGTTGATCTCATTACCCATTTTCTACCAAATTCAACATTTATTGTTCTGTTTGTAAGGGATATGAGATGAAGAGGTGGTAAGGTGTAAGAGGATAGATTTTTTTTTTGTAAGCACCATATGTAGCCCTATTACAACTATTACATGATATTATAGACCAGCTCTTCTCAGCCTGGGTTTTGGGAGAGAAACAATAATGCCCTCAGGAATCTATTGTACACAATGAATTAGCTTCCCTCCTATGTCTCATCCTTGGGAGAACTGAGAAAACAGTCATTCAAATAAATATTTTAGGACTAATTTTGTAGTGGAAACTTGTTTGATAGAGGCTGCTCTAGACTACTTATTTCAAAACACCAGTCAATAAGAGCTCAAAAAATTCCTGCATATATCATCCCCACTGATTTTGATTTAGTTAATCAAGAATGAGATTCAACAGTGTGTGTTATAAAAATCTCTTTAGATATTTCTGATGTAATCAAGTCTAAGAATCACTGCTCCAAATATAAACACTAGTTCCCAAGATACCTTATGAAA
>NW_017731389.1:1972123-1973359 GCF_001890085.2 Hipposideros armiger | reverse complement strand
GACCTGGTCAACTGCCCTTCAGTCTCCCTTTGTAAGCATGCACATTCCAAGTTCAGTTTCCTGGACATGCCAGAAACTTTCTTCCTTTGTAGTTGTTCTGTGTTCTTTTATGAGATGATCAGTCAGGTGTGGCCACTAGTGCGGACACAGGAGAAGCTCAGGAAAACAAAGTGCATTATAATCACAGGTCCTAGACACAGAGGCATGCCACACCGGGCAGGCCCATGTGAGGAATACCAGGTTTGGGTTCAGGTGGCAGAAGACAGGAGCCAGGGGAAGCCCCTAGAGCCTTTATTGGGGTTTCTGTGGGAAAGGCAAGGCAGGGCAGGTAGGATAGGCCAGTGTGAATAATTTCAAAAGGCTCCCAGCCTTTAGGGATGATTCCTCTTTCCTAGCACCTACCCCTGGGATGATTAAAGCAGAGGAATATTTTCTTCTGGGATGCAATGGCCAGATAAAGGAGGTAGGGCTCTGGAATTTTAGTTTGCATATCAAAGGCATACTCCCTGCTGAGCCCTTTGCTATCTCTAAGAATTGGTTAATCCCAGGAGTGGCAGTCTCTCTCCAGCCAGAAAGATGTCAAAACATCATATGTTTTTATTTGCATTTCTCTGATGATTAGTGATGTTGAGCATCTTTTCATGTCTATTGGCCATCTGTATGTCCTCTTTGGAGAAATGTCTATTCAGGTCCTCTCCCCATTTTTTAATTGGATTGTTTGGGGTTTTTTTGTTGTTGAGTTCCATTAATGTCTTTCTTTATTAGTTTCAAGTGTACAAAACAATGTATTAGTTAGACATTTACATCCCTCATAAAGTGATAAACCCTCTTCCCCAATCTATTACCTTCTGACATCATATATAGCTGTTACAATTCCATTGACTCAATTTCTATGCTGTACTCCATATCCTGTGATGATTATATATATATATATATATATATATATATATATATATATATATATATATATATATATTTAAAATTATAATTGACATTCAACATTATTCAGCTTCAGGTGTATAGCGCAGTGGTCAGGCACCTACACCATCCATGAAGTGGTCTTCCTAATAAGACAAGTGTCCACCTGACACCCTACAAAATCTTTACATCATTATTGATTATATTCCCCAAACTGTCATTTGTAGCCTGGTGGCAATATTATGACTACCAATTTATGCTTTCTAATTCCCTCACATTCTCCCTCATCCCCACCCCCCTCCCAACTAGCAACCATCA
>NW_017731389.1:1967725-1969623 GCF_001890085.2 Hipposideros armiger | reverse complement strand
TGTGTGTGTGTTTTCTGGGTTAGAACTCCTTGGGTGTCCATATCTTAGTTTTCCACAGTTGAACTTATTGGGGATATAGTGACATGAACTTGGCAATTATTCTTCTAACTTCTCAGGAAGCTTCAATAATTGGCTTATAATGTCAGGGGAAGAAATGAACTTCTTTCTTACTGATGGGCTTGGAGTCTCTCCTTGCCTATCAGAAACTAAGTCAGACTGAAGCTAGATGTTTGCCTACCACTAGGAATCATAATTGGAACTGGGGAAAAGTGAAAGTCCTGGTTTTCTTGTACTGGCATTGCTTACCATAGAAGTTTACTCAGGTTCAGTCCCACTTCTGATGGTATGCTTAGAACGATGGTGGTGCTGCTGACATTACGGTCAGTGTGGGCTGATTCCTAGGTGAGCGCTGATTGGAGCCAATCACCGATTCTCAATGGGCAGATCATATTTACTGAGCAAACTCAAGAAGATCAGTGATATTTTTATATTTATGTTTTTCTGGTCATGAGAGAAATAGTCATTGTAGGAAACTCAGAAAGTACAGAAAAACATACAATCACCCCAAATCTCAGAAAGAGTGACAGTTGACTTTATTTATATATTATAAATAATAAAATTAGATGATATGGTATGTGCATAGTTTATATGAGTCTTATTATTAATATTCTCAATGACACTGTACTATTCTATCATATAAGTGTACTGTAGCTGATTTAACTCTTACTATTCCACAATGATAACAATAATTTGAAGGACATCCTTGTACCTGAATCTTGTCTACCTCGTTGATTATGTGGTTAGGATGGAATTACAGATATAAGTAAAATTGTGAGATCAAAAATTAAAGACATTTTTAAGGTTCTTGTTTTATAGACCCGAAATTGCTTTTGAGAAAGATTTTAAAAGATTGTATTTCCATGGATTCCTATCTTCCTAAAAAGAGGAGGGTGAAAATCCTCCTCATTTTAAGATTAATAATATACAGTATAAATTGAATGGAATGGACCCCCATGAGGTTTTAACCTTAAGCTTTATCTGCCATAAAGCTAGAATTCTAGAGCAAACAGGAAATGCTAGTTTGGTGATGCTTTATAAACAATCATTCATCAGTCATCACCAAAGTGCAAGCTGCCAAGATAGGCAGGAAAAAGAGATGTTGGCAAAGTTTCTGGGCCTATGCAAATGCTCAGCTCACCTGGATAGCTTGTTGGGTGGAATTTCTTTGGTTATTTTTCTTTCTGCTGTAATACTAAGCACATGGTATCTGACAAACAAGAAGTAATATGACAAACAAGGTGTGGCCTTAGGTGTATTCCTGAATGAGTGGCTATCACACCCGTCTTCTAAGGAGGTGATAATAAGGATTAAGAGTATAATCCTATCATTTTGCTGCTGTTTTTATATATCATGTAGGTGTAATTATAGTGTTTCCCTTTTAAATGGCTCTTAATGTATTTGACCAAAGGGGAAATGCAAAGCAGTTGGTAAAAGTCAATTGTTTCACCATCTGTCTCTCATTTTTCTGGTTGCAGTTCCAGCAGCCCTGCCTGGGAGGACTAACTTCTTTTTACAAATAAGTCAAATCTATTGATTTTGGCCAACAGCCCCAGATTTAGAAAAACACGATGGCCTTTCCCCACCTGCTCTTTGATATTACTTATGAAATTATTATCAACTAATAGTATGAATAGTGAAAACAGTACTGCTCTTGGGTATCCTTCCAGAATTTTCTATATAGAAATAAAGATATATACATTTAAAAACAAACCCACATAGAATCATCCTACGTACATTTTTGGTTCACTTTACAACATATCTGGAACATCTCTTTATATCAGTAAGTAGGGATCTTCTCTTTTTTGAACAACAACATAGTCTACGTAAGTCTCTAAAGT
>NW_017731389.1:1960887-1965105 GCF_001890085.2 Hipposideros armiger | reverse complement strand
TGAGGCCTGAGAATTGTTTTTTAACCAGCACCTTGGGTGACTCTTATGCTCAGACAAGTTTGGGAAACACTTGTATTTGATGATCAGTAAGATATTTTTCAGCTCTAAGATTGCTCAAATGATCCTTCAGAATGCCAAATCTTATTTTTTTCCTCCTTCCAAATCAGGGAGGCAAGAATCAAATGGGAAACAAAAGAAGTTGTGTTGTGGATGGAGAGATATTGGTGGGGCTGGTCTGCCTTGAAATTATAGTGCATATGAAGATGTTCTTGGGTACACTAAACCTTAGACACTCAAGGACTGTGTGCTGTTCCTGCTCTAAATATAATAATACCTCTCAGGAAGGGCCTGATCAATTCACTTAAAAAGCTCAAGAGTCACCTTGAATTTTCTCTCTTGTGTATTAACAACATTCAAAGCCAGTGGAATGGAGGCATCAAGAATGCCAGCAAGCTGGAAAAGTACCCAAAGTAGGCAATGGCCTTATCTGCTCAAAAAGCTGCCCTGAGCTGGCCCCACATGAAGTCTGCATCAGTTCCAGGACCGTGGACTAGGACATTGGTCACCCAAGTGAAACCTATAACAAAGATCAGAACAAAATTAGTGTCATCATTGCACCACAAACTCCGGATAGCCCCCTTGAGCAATTTTAATCTCTTCTCATGAAACCCATCTGCTAAAAGAGACATTGGAGCAAACTTTTTTAGGAGAGCAAAACTTCATAAATCATGAATTCATTCTTTCATGTGTTCAGCATTATTTGTTGAGGAAATTCATTTATTTATGTGGTCAACATTACTGATTGCGTCCTCCCATGCGCCAGGCACTGTTGTAGGTCCTCTGGATTTAGATTAGTTCCTGAGTGCATTTGCATTCTAGAAGATGGTCCAGAGTTTGTATTCTAGAAGGTGAAGGAGATCAGAATATGCTACCTCCAAATAAGCCACTTGGGCATAATGGCTACTTGGAGCTGAATTAAGGCACACGGATGCAGGTAAAAGCTCTGTACCCTTATCCACCTGTCTAAAGGCAGAAAACAAAATTCTCTTTGTAAAATTTTTCCCTCTTCCTTCTCCTATACCAGGAGGAGCAAAACAGCTTTTATCACCTGAGATGGAGACTGCACCAAGATGAACCTGCACAACAGACTTCACTAAAATAATCCTTATCTTCCATTGGTTTTCCCCATATATCTGACTTTCCCACAATTTACAGCCCCTACACTCCTAAACCCCCTTTCCTTTGTTTTGTCATTGCTCCACAAATTTATTGCTCTTTGTTAAAATGGTATATAAGCAAGCCCCTGCATTTGGGGATTTTCACTTCATTTCTTGAGGCCCTTCCATATGCATATGAAATAAACCTTTTTCTCCTGCTAATTTGTCTTTTGTCAATTTGATTTCCAGGACCCCAGGTAGAGAACCTAAGAGGATAAAGGAAGAGTTTGTTTTTCCTCTCCTACAAAGGGACCATAGACAGCAAGTAAGTGAATAAGTAAATAAGACCATTTCAGAGGGTGGTAAATCGTATGATGGAAAAACAATAGATAAATGGTCTTAAAGAGTGATTGTGCAGGAGTAGGTGGGGGGTGAGGTATGGGGCCTACTCCACAGGCTCCACAGGAAGGAGATTCCTCCTGCGAAGGAGATTCAGGAAGGACTGTTAGACATGAGATGAGTGTGTGTCTCTGTGTCTGTGGGTGAAATAACAGAAGTCCACTAAGAACAAAGGACTGACTCAGGCAATGGTGAGACTAGAGTGCAGGTTTCCTAGTGTTCGGAGATAACTTTTTTCTGATAAACTTAACCTTCTGAATGTTACTCCTGATGGAGAAGTTTTATTTTTGCCTCACAGGTGCCCTAGATGCATTTCTCTGAGTCCTTCCGTATTTGTCGCTTGCTGGAGTTTACGTGCTGAAATAGGTTTAGAGATCTAGAATGTATAAAGCTCACCAACCTAAGTGCTGAGGAATATTAGTAGCCCATTTTCAAAAGATTAAGGGACAACAGGAGCTAGAACTATTGTGGTACTGTAGGCTTTAACCTCACCTGACAAAGACTATGGGAAGATGGTTTGTGCCCAATCTAGGATATCTAGAATAGTCTGATCACCAGCAATAAAGCCAGTCCCAATTCTCATTCATTCTGTTAACTCACATGGAAGTTATTTTTACTGTGGCCATTTATAGCCACATATTCATCTAGACTCCTGGCAATGCTTGAATCCTGCCATTGCAAGAAAACAAGGAAGTGCATTTCTTTTAACATGAATTGACTCAGTCTACCCTGTCTTGTTTCCCATAAGCCAAGTGCATGAATGGCATGCTCCGATATGATGCCATTTCTGAAATATTTAACAAAGGATGAGTTGTATCAAAATGATTTTTTAGCATTGGTACAAGTACAAGACAAGCTATCCATCCTAACAGTACTGTGGCATTTTGTGCTTCTTTTTCCTTGATGCTTGGAAGGTAGGGTTTTATACCTGAGGCTCATAGAAATTATTACCTGTTTGTTGTTTGGTTTTCTACATTGTAACACTAAAAGACTAACTGTCCTTTCTTTACCAGCCTAACTGATACACTAGTCTGAACATCTTTTGAGGTTTACTTATACATATATAAAGGAGCCACCGCCATCTGGTGTATTACAGAAGATACTACACTTAGTGTGTTACTTGCAATCCCACGAGGCAAGCAGCCAATTTTCTAGACCATAGAAATTTTCTTATAGACAGATGGGAAAGTTCCAATGGCCAAACAAATTTAATTGAATAAAATTTTGGTTAACTGGTACTAAAGTAACTANCTGTGTTGGGGATCCCCTTTGGTTCTGTTGCTTCTGTAAGTGCCAGTGCTATAGATCAAAGCTTCCTGCCTCTTGCAGAACAGTCTTCATGGTTGCTAAGAAATACCACAAGAGAGTTAACATACAGGAAAATTCCATATTCACTTTCTTTGAACATCATAATGGCCAGTCTGATGGAAAAGCAAGAGTGGTATAGGAACTCGGTAGCTTCAATCACAGGTTAAGTCAAAGAACCAATTTTTAGACCACCCCTCACCTGGCTTGCTCTGCCATTGATCCTATGTGATTCATTTCTGCTTGGTCTTTCTGGAGGACAGGACCTAGCAGGAAACATGTCAGGACATGGATATTATGATATTCATGTAATGGGGCCTCTCCTACCACTGCTCTTTAGCAAGAGTACTGATAGTACTATGGTGAGGTTGGAAATGTCATATTTTTAAGGTCTCATGAGATATAAACATGTACTCAAAGACATTCATGCCCTGACTTTCCAGCCCAGCCTATAGAGAGGCCCTTCCAAGGCCCACAGTGGCCTCCAGGATTGGTGCAGTGGAACTCATGCTAGTAATAACCCCACATCACACTGCTGAATGCACCTTGCTATTGCAGACACTTCATTCCCTAGATGTGTTCTCGTTCAAGGGCTCTAGCAGTGGTGTGCTAGTAACTGTTTAATATCTGGCTTGTAGGGTGGGGTGGTGAAGGCCCTGATTTATAACATGTGTTGTTTTCCATGGTGTAAATGCTCACAGCATGGTTGGTTTCGAGCTACCAATGCGCAGTCACTGAAATGGGAGTTGGGAAGAAAGGTGTACAACAGGCTCTCTCTGGCTGGTAGGAACTGATTCTAGCACACCTCCAGCTCCCTGTGCCTTTGGTTCTGTCTCCAACCAGAAACACCTGTGTGTGTCTGTCAACTCTAGTTATAGACACTGAGTTCTCCCAGGAAGCCTTCCAGCCTCATGTAAACCAATGGATGCCCAGAGTGGGGAGTGGGAGTGGTTCTCACTGTTGCCTATTATGCATGTCTTGTAGTGTATGTCCCAATCTCAGCCTTAGCCTATTTGAGAAATCCTGTTACACATATGGTTGGTGTTGACAAAATAAGTACTGATTGCTGTTTAGCACCTAGCCTTGAGGAAGTCAAAGTGATTTTTGGTATATTAAAAACTGAATTGTTATAAGCATGTTTACCATTTAAAGAGATTGCATACAATAAACTTCCTTAAGAATTTCTGAGTCCTTTTAGTGTTCCTTTCACACATGCTAAATTGGTGAACTCGTCTCAGCTCCAAGTAGAACTGGATTTTGACCTTGCAAATAAACTAGATGAACAAATTTATGTAATTGTTGGTAACAAGTTGGGTCAACCTATTACTCTTTTCTCCCCCCACCGTGTGTGTGTGTG
>NW_017731389.1:1956756-1958882 GCF_001890085.2 Hipposideros armiger | reverse complement strand
TCCTGTTTTTGTTGTTTTCAATCATTGCCACTATGTAGGTGCCAGTATACTTTTGGAAATGTAAGTCTATGATGAAGTTCTAGGTCAAAGGGTATATGCAATAAAATAATATTTCAAAGAGGACAAAGCAAAACAGAGAATGATCTTGTGGATATAAGAATGAGGAAATAATGGGTAATATTTTAAGGATGACTTCATAAAAAGAACCATCTGATAAACTTTCCATTCTGCTACTTTAACTAGAGGCTTAAGTAGCATTTCTTCTTCTGTTATTGTTTGCTTAAAAAAAAAAAGAAAAAGAACTCAGTGCAAACAGAGACTACAATAATGGTATTGAGGTATTGAGATCCAAAGATGGCATTAAAAAAAAAAAAGGAAAAGGAAAAAAAGATTTGAATATAGAGGAAAGAATGGGAGACCTGAGGTCATGTTATGGTTGGTCACAAAAATACACTTGACCTTTGTCAAATCACCTCG
The DNA here is from genome assembly GCF_001890085.2 of Hipposideros armiger. Lineage (NCBI taxonomy): Eukaryota > Metazoa > Chordata > Mammalia > Chiroptera > Hipposideridae > Hipposideros > Hipposideros armiger. Next base: position 1,958,405 of record NW_017731389.1, on the reverse strand, counting down.
TCCAATCTCAGCTTTGCCATCTGTAAAAATGAAGTGTTGGAAGATCTTTAAAAATGGTTTAGAATGGTTTTAGAATGGTTTCATGTGATTTGTTTGCCACTTAGGGCTTCTAGTAGTATTGCTCATGAGTGAACGCTGTTCAAAGCTGGAAATTGTGGTTCTCTGAAAACAGGCTCTGTGGGTGAGGAGCTCAGCCTTAGCTCAGATTAGCACTGATGGGTGCTGAGGGGAAACAGAAGATATTTTAGGAGAATGTTTTTCATGTTTCCCATATTGTCTTTGTCATTTGGCCCCAAACATGTGATCGTCAGCTCCAGAAGGAAGTTGAGCCAATACGCGACTTGACTCAAACCTCAGAATCTTTCATAGTAAGGAGCAATCTTAAGGGATGATGGTTTGTCAGTGTTGCTCCTATAGTTTGAGTAACTTCAATCTTTTCCAAGAGGTCTGGTTTCCAAAAAGCATTTCACTGAAATCAGTGTTTTGGTATTCACAAATCTAGCACAGAAAGATTGATCATTGACATTTTTTGGGGCTCTCTTTCTACATCCTTCACTTAAACAAATAATTAGTGTTTTAAAATTTCTTAAAAGACCTCTGTCTTTTTAGACCATTGGGAGCAAATGAGTACCTCCATATTTTCAACTTAGCCCAATGGTGGGTAAAAAGTAAATGTTCAATAAACAATAGCAACTACTACTACTATTATAATGACTGAAGATGCACAATTTTGCAATAGCCACTTAAGATAAGGTTCAGGGCCTAAAAGACCTTCAAATATATCAATAACACTGAAGAGAATCTAGATAGAAAACATAACTTCTTTATCTCAAATAGCACAAAAACTTTTCAGTCCCCAGAATATTTTATTATAACTTCAAAAATTTACATAAAGCTCTTTCCCAGTAAACCCAAACTAGGCATTTGTTCTACTCTTCATTCATCATGAGGTTTAGCAAATCTAAGGATCTGTCCCCAGGCAAAACCGCTTCATACTTTGGGATTTCCCTGAAAGCCCAGATTACCAGGGAAATCAAGCCAAAAGGAAATACAAGTTCACCCTAGATGTGGGATGTTCCTTGTAGGACCTACTGTTTGATATCTCTAACTTCACCTTGGATTTCTTTGAGCAGGGATTAAAGCTGAGGGTGATGGAAAAGGCTAGGATCACTCAAACCTAACCAGTGAGTTGCTAATGAATTTAATGAGCTTAATTAAAGGAGGTCCCTGGAAATGGGGTTCCTGAAATGACTTTCCTGAGAGTAGACAGATGACTCACCGACTTTGGCCATCAAGGCAGGCTGAGTCATCTAAAGTCAGCTGAATCACCTGCTGTCAGCTCTGTTTTATAAGAACTGGGGCTGGCTGGATATTTCTGTCTCTTTGATTGCGAGTATTAAGCATTTAAGTATATGGAGAATATGATGTCCTTCTTAGGAAAAACCACACAAATTGCTCATGCACAGATGGACTACATTAGTGAAAGCAGATTAGTAATTGTTTTCAGTTCCTGATGATGAAAATACTGTTCTGAACACCTACCTACCTCACTTGATTTTTTACTTGCCAGATAAGCCAAGTGATACTTGATGAGGATCTAGGTTAGGGTTGAAGACACGGATGGCTGACACCACAGAGCCAGAAGACCA
>NW_017731389.1:1951422-1953609 GCF_001890085.2 Hipposideros armiger | reverse complement strand
ATGAAGACAAAATATTCTAATATTCGAAAGTCCCCAACCCCTTAAATATTCTTGACTACTTCTCTATGCTACTCTTTCCCACATACTCCTACCCAGAACCTGGGCATAGCTAGATTCGGCCACAGGTTCACTTAAGAATGAGTTCACCTTCTAGACAGGGATAGAACTTATCTACAGCAAACACAATGGTGAGCACAGACTCCTCTTCGAAACAGTAATCTGTCTGTCACCCTGCATTTCTGACCCCAGTGGAAGGCTGAATCCTCCCCATGCCAGACACAGCCTCACTTCCTTTAAAGCTGTGGTCACAGAGCCTTGTGCTTTCTTGCTCTGCTGAAGGAGGTTGTGCTGTATATGGTCCACCCTGGCATAACCAGATTGACTGTATAAGGAGGCACCATCTGGATTCTTTCTGTACAGGATGAGAGAAAGCTCTTGCTTAAACAGTTGATGGTGGGGCATCCATTTTAATAGATAGCATGGTTACAGGGAAGTGAGGAGACATCTGTTTGGAAGGAGTGAAGAGGCCTTCTTTAAGCCAAGTGGTTTGCACAACACACTGGAGAAACTAACCCCACCTGTGCTATCCAAACTTATCTCTCTCCTCCCAACAGAGTCAAACCAGTTTCTTCCTCTCTGAGGCCCAGCATGGCCTGCTCCTTACAGCCTATATGCATCTGCCCAAGATCTTTTGCTCCAGCTGGAATTTCTTACTCTCTTCTCTTCACCAATAAAAAAGAGAATCATGCTCATAATAAACATTGAGCAGTTATGATGTGCTATATATACATTGTCTTTTTGAATCCTTCTAGCACTCCAAGAAGTAGGTACTATTTTATTCCCATTTATAGATAAGAAATGGATAATCAGAGGGGTTAAATTATGTGGCTAAGGTCATCCAGCCAGTTTGCTGCAGAGCTGAGATTCAAATCCAAGGATGTCTCCTTCTAAAGTCCATGGCCGGAAAGCCCAGAAGTAAATCCAGGCTTATACAGGCAGTTAGTATATGACAAGGGAAGAAGAAGTTACAATGGGGTAAGGATAGCCTATTTAATAAATGGTGCTGGGAAAATTGGACTGACACATGCAAAAAAATGAAACTGGACCACCTCCTTACACCACTTACAAGAACAAATTCAAANTAATGATTTGTAAGTAGTGACTTGGCTGAATTTAATGTATTTTTTTAAACGTGTTTGCTGAAATTCATCAAAAATTGATCTATATCGAACGTTAGGGTAACTTCATCAAGGTTTTCTTGTTTTCTGGAGGATCTATTCATGTCATGTCAAATTTTCTATAGGAAATCAATATTCTTCTCTAATACACTTTGACAATAAATAGCTATTTTAAATCTTTCTTTGGAAACGGTTCCATAAGCAAGTAAAATGACAGAAGCAGACAAGATTTAAAGGGAATTTTAAGCGTTTTCATGTCTAGGCAGGATTCCAGTGAGATAACAAACATCCAGATTATTAAGGAAAGGTGCAATGCATATTATGTGTATGTGTTACAGGTAATTCAAAGGTTGTGAAATTGGTAGCAAAAGCTCCTTTCTGCAAAAGCTTCTGACTTTTTTCCTTTCCTTTGAAAGGAATCTGAAATGTTGAGCCCTGATAAGTATAATCGTTACCACTAGGGGGTGACAGCTGATAATGAATCAACTTTCCTTCCTGTGAGCCTGATCACTGGCTTTGCTTGGTAGGTACTGGAGTACTGTTTCTTTTATTGATTGCCTGGTGATGTTTGGTTTGGTGTATTTTGTTTGCTGAACATGCTCCATACCAAATATCATTCCTGTTGTGATACACAACGTGGGCCTGAGGGAAAGACCTCTAGCGCTGGACAGCTTTGTAGATTTCAAGTAACGTATGGAAAATTAGTTAACAGATAGAAACATTTATTCCCTTGTGCATTTACTTAATAAATATTGAGAGTCCACAGGGCTTGTGACCGACACTGGGGACACAATGGTAAATAAGAATATATCTGACTGCAGGGTGGTTTTCTTGTAGGGGGAAAGATAACAAAAACCAGGTAAACAAACACATCAATAAAATGATTGTGAGCTTTAACAAGACAGATAAGGAAAGGTGCGGGTGAGAAGAATAACTGGAATTAGATAAGAGAGACTACATTAGATCAAGTATTACTTTACTGAAGGCTGTGATATTCTTCTAACCAGCA
>NW_017731389.1:1949047-1950597 GCF_001890085.2 Hipposideros armiger | reverse complement strand
CCCAGAGGTAGCCAGTGAGATGTAAGGGGAAATACACTGGTATCTTATGAGAAAAATATTGGGTTGTTGGAAAAGTCATGATGCATTTTTGCAACAAAAAACATAGAAAAAATATGTCATGACTTTTCCAACAACCCAATATATTCTCCAGGACAAAGGGAAAAGGTATATGTGGAGGCCCTCTTGTGGCCTTGGCTTTTCCTCTGCCCTTCCTTTGGATGAGGTTATGAAAGATGCAATGTCTGGGTCTGCACAACCATCTTGTGAACAAAATGGGAAACCCAAGAGACTCTTGGAGATGCCAACCCAGTGCGCTCGACAATGTAGAGTTAATGACCCAGCTCTGTAATGATTATCTTCCAGCTTCTTGTTATATTGTTGAATTTAATGCCTTTATTATTTACACCACTATTACTTTATTATACTGTTCCTGGGAGCCTAATGGAGCCTAACCAACACAATCTGAATATTAAAATCATCTAACTTTTAATTTTGATACTCCTGAGAACTTGGCCCGGTGCTTGATACAGAGTAGTGGCTAAATAAATATGTGCGATTTACATGTTTTTTCTTTGTCCCCTCTGCACTTTCTCCCCCACCAAATGAACTTCTTGAAATTAATCTCATGTGCTTATTTAAGAGGCTACTGAATTGGGATAAGGAACTTTTCCCTACATGGGTCTGTTATATAAGATGCATATTTGTCAGAGGGTAGCTCATGCTCACTTTGCCAGGGCAAATATTAATGATTTTGAGCTTCTTCATAAATACCATATTTCCCCATGTATAAGATGCACACTTTTTCCAAAAATTTGGGGTCTAAAAACTGGGTGCGTCTTATACAGTGGTTGTATGAGTGCAAAAATACAAGCGTGAAAAAAGCAGGAAATGCAAGTAAAAAAAAAATCTACAACTGCTGTATAAGACGCACCCAGTTTTTAGACCCCAAATTTTTCGAAAAAGGGTGCATCTTATATATGGGGAAATATGGTACATGCTTTCAGAGGGCAGAGGTCTTTTTTTTTCATCTTCCTATTTATTTACAGCACCAGCTCTGTGCCTTGTACAGAATATACAGACAATGGGTGAATAAGCAGGGGGCAGGGAAGGGGGGGCAGAGCAGAGGGAATGGAAATTGGATGCAGGAAAATGTATTTGGCTACTTGAAGGGTATGAGATGGATCACTGTAAATTCCTTGAAGCACAAATATTGCCTTATTCATCTTTGCATCTTATATTCTGGTGTTTCTAAAAGGACAGCCTGACCATTCAGAATCAACTAGAGCTTTGCTAAAATTCACATTCCTGGGCCCAACTCCAGAACTGCAGAAAAAAAACTTCTGCAAAGCAGCCCAGGAATCCATGATTTTACTCACTTGTGAATCACTGCCCAGTGCCTAGCAGAGTTCTTTGTGTATATTAGACATTCAGCAAATGACAGAATGAATAAATAAGTGATGCAAAGATAGAACAACCTCTCAAACTCAGATCCAATCTCTAAAGTCATTCCTTTAAAACCTAATAGTTATCTGATGAAGCACAATATTTCA
>NW_017731389.1:1944328-1946222 GCF_001890085.2 Hipposideros armiger | reverse complement strand
TAGAGTGCGGGAACGGATTCAATGGAATTGTAATAGATAAGCATGATATCGGGGGTGGGAGGGCAGTGGATGGGGGGAGGGGGGTTGTTACTTGTGAGGGTGAAAAGGGTAACTATTGCATTGTTCTGTGCACCTGAAACTAACAATAAAAATAAATAAATAAATAAAAAACATAAAATAAAATAAAAAATAAAGTCCATGGCCGGAGCGATTGTGCACTCATTGGACTTTTTCTTTTGCTTCTCCAAGTCCCACGTTGTCCATGAAGCCCTCTTTGACTTTTTATATTGATTATTAGCTAAGCCATACATATTAGTACTTTAAATAAAATCATAGAGTACCAGAGAAAGGAGGACTTCAGAGTCCATCTAAATCACCTCCCTTTTTTTACAGATGCAAAAATTGAGGATCAGGGCGAGGCTATTCTTGTCAGATTCTGCCTCTAAAGTTGGGAATCACTAATATTCTGTATCACTTGGTGTTTCACCTGTGTTTGGTGTTTCATCTATTTCACCTGTGTTGTCTTATCTCTCAAACCTTACTCTATTGAGACTTTGTTCTACACTTTAATATCCTCTACAGTGTCCAACCAGGAGTTAAACATAGTCTAAGTGTCTAGTAAATGCTTGTGACTTGAAATGAAGAAGGTTTTGGTACTGAGTATTTGACTAGGATGTGGCAAGGAAATAGATTGTGGCAATTAGTTAGTTCCCAGACCACATAGAGCAGGCCTTCCATGTGGATAGCACATAGGTGGGGATTGTAAGATTTGGCTTGTCGGCTTTACTTCAGCTTACAATGACTCGGGAGCCTTGCTGGGCAAAGATTTCAGAGAGAGGAATTCTGATTTCTGATTTTCTTTTGCCTTCCCAAGCTGGGTAGACATGCTTAGTAAATGCGACCCCTGGATTCTCAGGACATCTCTTGTTCTGCTATGAGCACATGGAACTAAGCCCTAGTGACACTCTTGTCTTGGAGTGGCAGAGCCTTATATGGAAGCAGAGTGTACTTTTTGCTTTATTGAGGGATCTTTAAATAGCAGAGAACAGCAACTCAAAGCTTTTCAAAGAGCTACTTAAAGTTATTTTTCTCCATGACAACAGCCTGCCAATAAGGTTAGAATTTAAAGAGCTAGGACCCCAAGTAGAAAGAGAAAAGGAACATTTCCCTGCTAAATTGAATGCTCAGAGATGAACCATAGCCAGAGTGTGAATTCCATACATTGACTCACAACTATAGAATAGATGAGATGAGCAATCAGATTGCGTTCTTTAATTATCTGTGTGCAAAATCAGGAGGGTATTTAAAGGTGTTCACTTGGTGGTGGATGGGGTGGAGGGAGACAGTCACAGGCATGTGCAATGATGGCTGGTGTTAAATAATGGATTCAATTTCTTGTGTGTTACCCTTAGAGGATTGGAGGACTGATTTTGTTTGGGGTGCTTAAAGATCAACTTCCAAATAGTCCTCTTGGCTTTTCTGTGCCTGCACCTTGAAAAGTCATCTTTTGCTCTGTCTCATGAAATCTGACTCCCAGGACAGGCTATAGTGGTCTCAACTCCTCATTTCCTCTTCTCTACTAAATGACAATATTCAGATGCCTTCTCAGGGAGCCCCATACTATATATTTTTTTTTAATTAAGACTTTATTTTTTATTATGCTTGTTTTTTGTTTTTTTGGGTATTTTTTTTTTAGCTGAGCCATCCTGCTACCTGTTGGCAGCTCAGCAGCAGCTCAGCTCGGTCTGGGAATCGAACTGGCACCCTGTTGCTCAGAGCTCGCACTCTTGAGCGAGCTCTTAACCAACTGAGTCACTCGGCTGGTCTAAGACTTTATTTTTTAAATCAGTTTTAAGTTCACAAATTGTGTTGAAGGTACAGGGATTTCCCATAT
>NW_017731389.1:1940623-1942981 GCF_001890085.2 Hipposideros armiger | reverse complement strand
TCAGTATCAGGGATTACCACTCACTTAACAAATATTATTGGGTGTCCTTTATATGTCAAGCCCTGGAGCAGTGAATCAATCAGACAACTATCAACTTCTTTCTTATTGGGTAAAAGTGGTTTTGTATTGCTGGCTCTATTCTGCCCATTGAAACCATATAATCAGCCATTCCATTTCTTCAGAAACTTGAAGACAACAATCAGAACCCCTCAAAGACCATTGTCATTCTGGCCACTCCTTCTTTTGGACATTCAAATCATCTGGAAGAATTCTTTCCTGTCTGTCCCCTACAAATAAACCTCTGCGTGTTCGAGACTTTTCTGTAAGTCATGAAGCACTATGCCATCTGCACCAGGGAAGCCTTCTTACCTCCTTTGGGCAGGTACAGAACCAAGAGTTTGGCAATCCTGACCTGGCAGCTCCTCAGAGTCACCTAGAGAGCTTTGAAAATGCTCATATATAGATTCCAGAACCCCACCTGTATGAGACTTGGAGCAGGGCCCTATAATTTATACTTTTAAAAAGATCCACAAAGCAAGAATGACAAAATAGTGATAACTGTTCAGGTTGGGTGATGGGTACATGGGGTTCATTATACCGTTTCTGTGTAAATAATTTGAGGGGACAAAGAGATCCATCATCTTCCATATACTGTAGGCCTACGTACCAGAGACCCAGGACCTCCAGTCCCTACCTCAACGATACCTTTGTAGATTGGGGTTGAGCAGCTTTAGCCAAATCAAACAATTCCCACTCACATAGATGCAATTTATGACCTTTAGCCAAATTCTGTTCCTGTGGAATTGGAAAACCCAAGTCTGTACATTCTGGTGTGGCTCTCTGCTCTGTCCCTTCTTTACAAGAAATTACTCAGAAGTCCCACTGTTCTGTTTGTGTCATACCAGAAAAGGACCAGAATTTTGAGTAACAAATTCAGGTTTCCAGCCCTGTGTGATCTTGGGCAAGATACTTACCTTTTAAAACTCTTTGATTTCTTTAATTTCATAGCAGAGTAGTTAAAACATGTCTCTGGGTTTGAATCATAGTTCTGCCACTTCCTAGCCATGTGACTTAGGGTAAGTTGCTTTACTTCGGTTTGCCTCAACTTTTTTTTTTTTATCTGTAGAATGGAAATCTTAATAGAAACTACATCATTGAAATCAAATGAGCACTGTAGGTAAAGGGAGTAGCATAGTGCCTGGGGGTATAATAAGTTTGTTGTAAGTGCTAGCTAATACCGTGATCATTATTGCGACTTACATTTATATTTCTAACTTGGCAGGACTAGACAAGAGGAAGCATAGCAACAGTTTCAGATATAGAGTTTCCAAAGATTTTAAGAATCAGAATAAAATTTGAGAACGACTGCTGTGGATAATGCAGAAATTAATGGCTATAAAACCTGGGAGGGAAAATGACCCACTCAAACAACCCAGCGCGCTGACTCCCTCATCGCTGGTCATTTTGTCCAGTTCTGGGCTTTTCAGCACCAGCCTCGGAGGAAGGCCTGGCTGGGTCTGGAACTGGCCTGGACTGACACAGGCAGCGCGACTGACTGGGTTTGATGTGTGGGAGGGTGTAGTGAAGGGAAGAGCAGAGGAGCATTGAGGGTGCTCCTAAATCAAATGGAAAAGACAAAAATGCCGAGACGGCTTTGGCTTACGTATGTCCGTTCTCAGCCAACTTGAGGACACACGGCTTCATTTAGCAAACCTGACCTCATGTTCCTGTCAATTAAGAACTATGCAAATGTGTTTTGAATTTTCTGGGCAAGGGTGTATTACCTCCTAATGCTGACTATTAAAATTCCTGATAAAATCCAATTTCCAAAAATTGTACAGCAAGAAAGAAAGAGTCAGAGAAAAAGAAACTTGGGACTTTTAATAATGTAGCACAAATAGATATATTAATGTGTAATTGTACCTTAAAGCACAATTCTTTAAGTGCCCCCTTGGCTGGCAAGAAAAAGCTAAACCCTCTTCTTCACACCTAACTGAACCAACACTGAACTTAAGAACCCTTGTTTACATTTCTTAAATTAAATTTATTGGGAGTAACCTTGGTTAATAACATTATATAAGTGTCAGGTATACATTTCTATAATACATCATCTGTATATTGCATTGTGTACTCACCAGTCAAAGTCTGGTCTCCTTTTGTCACCATATATTTACTCTCTTCATCTTTGCCCTACCACCTTCCCCTCTGGTAACCACCTGTCTGTTGTCTGGGACAAGAACCATATGATTTCACTCATATGTGGGATATAAAAGAGAAAGCAACAAACAAACAAACTCATAGATGTTTTTAAAAATGTAGATCTGGGCTTTACAGGAGCCAGACACTGGAGAACATAAA
>NW_017731389.1:1935584-1938856 GCF_001890085.2 Hipposideros armiger | reverse complement strand
TCTGGGTCCACTGGATGTGGGAATAAGAGACAATTTTACACAGGCACTAGCAACTTTATTCAAAGCAGAATCTTTAACAAATAAAAATAAAAGCAAAAACATGACAGACGATAACTTTGATATTAAAAGTATAGTTACTGATGTTAGAAGCAGAACCCTAGTGGACTTGCTAATTATTCTTTTGAACGCTGAATATTGCCCAGTTTTTGTGGCTTCAGCTAAATAATTACAGAAACAGAGGCAGTGTGTTTTCACTGTTAGAGGTGGAATAGGTTGCAAAACGCCAAAATGAGTCCAATCTGGAAAATGTTGAGTCCATGTGTGAGAGAAGGGAAAAGAGAGCAAGACGCTCAATCATTCGAGGGGGAGTAAAGGAAGTATTTTATTGCCCAAGAGAAATTAATTTCTTTAAAAAAATTTTTTGGTTCTTACATATGACACTGTTTATTAGTTGTGTTATTTTGATATCCTATGGTCGGAATTGATTTCTTTTTCTCTCCTTGTCTCAAACTGAAATAAAAGTTCCTCCTCGGTGATTCCTATAGAAGTCAGAATAGAGGTTACTTTGGGGAAAGAGAAAGGCTTGTGACTAGAAGGGGACTCTTGGAGGCCTCCAGGGTAGGTGTCCACGTTTTGTTTCCTGACCTGAATGATGGCTACGAGTGTGTTCACCTTATATTAAGCTGCATATTTGTTTTGTGGGGTTTCTGTTTTTGTTTTTTGATTTTATAATAAAAGTCTTAAAATGGGACGCAAATATATAAAGATGTTAAGATGTGATAAAGCTATAAGGAGGGTATATTATTAGCGCTTATTTCATTGTACACTTTAGTTTTCTGTATCATTGGACTATTTCATAATATAAAATTTTAATTAAAAATTTTTTTTCCTTAACCTCCGACATTTCTTTGAAAGGACAGAATTTTTATATAGGCTTTCATTTCTGAGGCCTGTTGAAAGTGGCAATAAATGACAAAATTGTCACTAGCACCTTCTTCCTTTGTACTGTTTCCTCAAATTAGTTTTTCGATCTCCAGGTATTCTAGTTCCTCCACGCTTCTGTGTGAGTCTTAGCCTGATTCATTTTATGTAGAACATCTGACACTGTATATATTTGCAACTTCATATTAAATTTTATCTGACTAGATCTACTTATCACCAAAGTGAATGGGAATAAAGTAACCATTTAGGTAACTTATGTTGAAGCTTTCTTGTTGGGAAATTTCAAAGAAAAGCAGAGAATGGAGTGTAATGGTGATTGTCCTGTATTACTTGACTATTGCCCCAGTTTCAAATTTTGTTTGGCTATTAAGGTTATTTTTTTTAAAAAGACTATTTTTTCTTAGAGCAGTTTTAATTTCACAGTAAAATTGAGAGACAGGGCCAAAGAGTTCCCACATACCTCTTGCCCCCACACATGCATAGCCTCCCCCATTATCAACATCTTACACCAGAGGGGTACATTTATTACCAAGGGTGAACCAACATTGACACATAATCACCCAAAGTCTACAGACGATGTTATGGTTCACTGTTGATATTGTACATTCTATGGGTTTGGACAAATGTATAATGACTGTATCCATCATTATGTATCATACAGAGCAGTTTCACTGCCCTGAAAATCCTCTGTGTTGCACCTGTTAATCCCCCTCTTCACCCCAAAACTATGGGCAACCACGGACCTTTTTACTGTCTCCATAGTTTTTCCGTTTATAGAATGTCACATGGTTTGGAAACATACAGTATGTAGCTTTTTCAGGTTTGTTTTTTTCACTTAGTAACATGCATTTAAATTTCCTCCATGTCTTGTCATGGCTTGATAGCTCATTTCTTTTTAGCAGTGCACAATATTCCATTGTCTGGACAGATCACAGTTTATTTACCNGTATCCATCATTATGTATCATACAGAGTATTTTCACTGCCCTAAAAATCCTCTGTGCTCCACCTGTTCATCCTTCCCTCCCCTCATCTCCAGGCAACCACTGACCTTTTTACTGTCTCAATAGCTTTGCCTTTTCCAAATTGTCACACAGTTCGAACCATACAGTTTGTAGCCTCTTCAGATTGGCTTCTATCACTTAGTAATATGCATTTAAGATTCCTCCATGTCATTTCATGTCTTGATAGCACATTCATTTTTAGCAGTTTACAATATTCCATTGTGGAATATTGTGGCCTGGACAGACCACAGTTTATTTACCTTTTCACCTACTGATATCTCTGTTGCTTCCAGGTTTTATCAACTATGAATAAAGCTGCTGTAAACATCTATGTGCAGGATTTTGGGTGGATATAAGTTTCCAACTTTTTTGAATCTGCTGGGTTGTGTGGTAAGAATATGTTTAGTTTTGTAAGAAATCCCAAACTGTCTTCCAAAGTGGCCGTATCTGCATTCCCACCAGCAATGAATGAGAGTTCCTGTTGCCCCACATCCTTGCAAGCATTTGGTGTTGTCAGTGTCTTGGATTTTGGCGCTTCTAACAGGTGTGTAGTGGTGTCTCCTTGTTGTTTTAGTTTAATTTCTCTAAACACAGGATGCAAGGCACCTTTTCATGTGTTTATTTTCCATCCATGCATTATTTCTTTGGTGAGGTATCTATTAAGGTCTTTGGCCCATTTTTAATTGGATTATATGTTTTTTTATTTTTCACTTTTGAGTCATATCAGATTTTCATTTCTCTATTTTCAGAGGCCACCTTTATCCCCCAGATTGGAGGAATTTATGTGATTTACCTTCTACTCCTAATTTACCCCAAGAATTGCCCTGATAACTTTCTTAACCCTCCACCTCCAACTAGTCCTAGTCTAATTTAGCCACATTAATTTCAGAATTAATCAATTCTAAAAACTGAATAAATACAATTTGCCATCTGATATGGGATACCCTCTACAGTGTCCTCTACAAGTACTCATGGGACTTTATTTAGTGACAGCTCTCTAGCATGATAGCAGCAAATTTCACTATTGATCAGTATCAGGGATTACCACTCACTTAACAAATATTATTGGGTGTCCTTTATATGTCAAGCCCTGGAGCAGTGAATCAATCAGACAACTATCAACTTCTTTCTTATTGGGTAAAAGTGGTTTTGTATTGCTGGCTCTATTCTGCCCATTGAAACCATATAATCAGCCATTCCATTTCTTCAGAAACTTGAAGACAACAATCAGAACCCCTCAAAGACCATTGTCATTCTGGCCACTCCTTCTTTTGGACATTCAAATCATCTGGAAGAATTCTTTCCTGTCTGTCCCCTACAAATAAAC
>NW_017731389.1:1931321-1932589 GCF_001890085.2 Hipposideros armiger | reverse complement strand
CAAGATAAGAACCATTATTATTCTTTTTGCCAAAGCAGAAACTGAATTTCAGGGAAGTTGTCATCTGTCCAAGACCTAAGGTGTCAACCTAGATCTTTCTATGCCAAAAGCAGCATTTCTCCATTACTACATAGAAAGAAGTTATTTAAGAAAGCTGGGTGTTGCTTTCAGAGTGAAGGTGGGATGATGATGATGATGATGATGATGATGATGATGATGATGATGATTAGTGATTTTAGCTTGTGTACCTAAATTGTCAGCCTATTCTATGATGACCAGATATGGTCCGGGCTGACTGGAAAGATCATCTCTGTATCAGGGACCAAGGAACTTGATGGAAGGAAAAACATTGACCCTTGCAGAAAATTAACCATCCCCAGAATAGAGATTTGACATTTTATGGTTAACTGAGGAGCACATTTTGTTCTCTAGAATCTTACGCTGACTAAGGCTGAAGGAATCTTGGAGAGAATTCCTTGTTTTTCAAAGTGGAGTACAAAGCAATGTGTTAGGGTCTTGAAGCTACATATTAAATTATGGCACATCTGCCCAGACCACTAATTCAATTTGAGAAAAACAACAAACAAACAAAACGTTTTTACCTATTAAAAACACCAACATTTTATAAAGAAGGAGGCAGCTTTGGCCTGGATTTTAAAGAAGAGAAAAATTGCACACCTGCAATGAGTCTGTTTAAGTCAACACATCCCAGGTACTAACCCTAGGAATACATTTTCAGTCCCTTGGGTCTTTGGACTACTTCTGTGAAAAGTTTGAGATGCACTGGTCATTTTAGTAGACAAGTTGAAAGTAAGAGATGTTTCATGATTCTACTATGGTCACAGCAGGCCTGGGCCCTGAATCCTTGTCTACCATTCTGTCCATTCTTCCATAAATCCGTTCTTCATTGTGGAAATGTCCCTAATAGAAGAGTATATTTTCCTGCCTTAGGAAGACTAGGATGCGAAATAATGCCTATCTTAGAAAATGTAATCTGTGTGTTATAATGAGTATCACTTTTTATTGCCAGAGCAACGTGGGACATGGGTTGTAGAGTAGCTTGAGTTGCATGTGAATGGAACCTAGACAGGTCCAGCAAGGGGCTTTCCCAACCATGTTTCCACTGTCATAAGCCTTTCCCTCTTTCTTCTAAAGTAAAAAATATATTCTGGTTATTAAGATAAAAATGCTCAACCTCATTAAACATCAAGCAGTGCAAATTAGCATAATAAGCTACAACTTTTTTTCTTTGATTTATTGGCAATGAG
>NW_017731389.1:1927088-1928216 GCF_001890085.2 Hipposideros armiger | reverse complement strand
AGAAGGAGGGAAGGAATATTTCCAAGCAGATAGGCTTGGCTTGCTCATTTCCAAACTAATGATTGTGGCCAAGGGCATGGATCTCACACTTGGTGTAGGCTTTTAGGTCCCATATTTCATCCTGGGGGGCAGAGCTTGCATTCAGATTCACTCAGAGCATGTGGACTTACAGTGGAACAGGAATGGCTACTTCAGACCAAGATCAGAGTTCTATTGGCCACATGTCCCATGAATGGGAAACGGATATGTAATGGCAAAGCGCAATGTTGATTAGAAATTTAAACAATATGCGTAAACTTCTGTTTCTTGAGTCTTTGGTTTTAAGATAGTATCCCTTGACATGGAACTCATAAGAGTTATTTTTCACTTCAAATTTCCCACTTACATCAGCTTGATCATTCAAGTTGGTTTTCTTTATATTTATTAAGAAAGGACTAGGTAAATAACAAAGGGGGCTGGGTGTGGGTGGTGCGGTTCTCTGCCACCGCGTAGGTATGTTCCATCAATAGCACATCCCTCGGAAGGCGGGGACTGGCTGTGTACATGGGTGCGACATGTTAACTGACAAGCTTCCTTTTAGGGTACAAGCACAGCGAATCATGCAAATAGTGTTCTTTTCCCCTAAAAACACCAAAAATATAAGGCTTCACAGCAATTCCAAATCCCATACAAAGAGCCTTAGTTCAGCCCAGACAGCAACCTTATTCTCTTAATAGCGCAGACCTGGAGGAGGGGGTGAGGGTTTCTGAATCTTCTCTGGCTGGCTCATCTGCACGCCTGGGAAAGGTGAAGAAGGATGAGAAAGACCAAACGGTACAGCCATTCTCTGAACAGCCTTTAGCTCTTCTTCCAGTTCTCAGCTCGGAATGTGTTAACGCTGTGTGTGGAGATTCCCAAGCCTTCTTTGTAAAGAACATTTCCACCCTTTCTACAGCCTTCTGATTACATCGAGGATGCTGCTTCCTCTGCTCTGCTTCATCCATCAACACTGTTCACTTCCTTTCTATCTTCCAGAAAATTATCAAAATCTCTGCTGACAGTCCCCTTTTTATCTTCAGCCTGCTTATCAATTTATTCCCTTCACTGACTCTTCAGCAGAATTTTGAAAGGATAAATGCATGGACTCAG
>NW_017731389.1:1915702-1919933 GCF_001890085.2 Hipposideros armiger | reverse complement strand
ATCTATTTGGTGACATGTCCAGCTCAGGTTCTCAACCTTCTGCTTCTCGGTTCCTAGCTCCAGATTCCTCATCACACTCAGTATATACTGTATTTTACTTCCGTTCTCAATGTTCAACCTTTTCTCAAACTCTTGCCTGACGGGGACATTCAACAAGTTACCTGAGTGGCTAGCTTGATAGGGGCCTAGTGTGGCTGAGGCTTTTCACAAGAAACAAAATTCCTTACTGAATTGAGTATCCATTAACCATTCACTGCAAGTAAAATAATCCAAAAAATTTGCTCTAAACCTGAAAAAAATAAGTAGAGTTCATTTGTCATAGATAGAGCACTTGTAGTGAAAAAGGAAATATGTTTTTATGGTTCTTCTTCTTTCTTGCAAATCCAAACAGAAGTTTGGTGCTTTCTTCTTTTGTTGTGTGATTCATCAGAATTTAGACTGTAACACTTTCAGATTAATTCATTGCATGATTCAATGCTAAAAGATACCAAAACTGTGGAATTTCTTTGTTCTAATGCTCTTGACCCTTGACAGTTTATGGGTTATTTGGAAGAAGTGGAAATCAAGTGCAAAAAATAGGTTATTTTTACTGATCAGATGACTCAGTAGCAGAAAGTTGTTGAAGGTATTTACCAAATTTAGACTTCTGGAAATTAATGGGTATCCTAAAAGAATCAATCTGTTAGATACCAAAGAGCAGTTGGACTTATTTTTCATTGTGACCTGGCCTGAACTTAATGGGATCAGAAATTCTGAAGAAGTACAAAACTATCTGAGGAAATGAAATCACTCTTTCAGAAGCAGTTCACTTATTTTGATGCTATGAATCATGCTTTAAGCATCTTTTCTTGCTTGTGATTCTTAAACACAGAAGGTTCCTGAATGCTCAAGTGTCTGTCGTATTGGCGACACTGTTTCTAGAGCTACTCATGCTCAGCCTTTGGGCAGTGTTTTTGTTTGTGTGGCTCTATGGCAATACAGTTGATTTCACTGATAGTGAGACCCATCATCAACAATATAAGCCTAGTGTCAGTGGTGCCCGATTGACTGTATCCAAGGTTCTCAAAAAGATCGAATTGGTTGAACAGTAGTATTCTCCTGGAATTCATCAGCAAGGACTGACTAGCCATAGCCCTAAAACTGTATGTTTTTATGCGAAGAAATTTGGTCAAAGTATCTTCTTGAATCACTTAACAATTATTCATAAAATTCATTAAAAGTAACTTGTTATATGAATGCAAGAGTAAGAATTATACAAATCAGGAAAATATAGAAAAGCACATAGAATAGCATATACCATCTTAGCACACACAGATGTATGTACAGTTAATATTTTCACATATATTTCCCATTTTTCTATGCTTCTATAAATATATATCTGTTTCAGAATGTTTTGTGTTCTTGTAAACTTAATGTTTTAATACTAATAAAGATAGTGGTTATTATTATTACTGTGTCGAAGGCACCAGGCTGAGCACTTTATAGGAACAATCTCATTTAAATCTCACAGTAATCCTATGGGATACTATTGTCACTCTAATTTTATGAGGAAACAGATGCTTAATGAGGTTAAGTAACTGCCTGAAGTCATGGAGCTAGTAATGGGTGGAGCCACAACTTGAAATGATGTCTCATTCCAGAACCTGTGATCTAAACATTACACTATACTGCTTTCCTTCTCAAGTCATTAAATAGTCTTACCATATTTTTTATTAAGACTATTTTTAGAGCAGTTTAAGGTGCACAGCAAAACTGAGGGGATGGTACAGAAATTTTCCGTATACCCCCTGCCCCCACACATGCAGAGGCTCCTTAATTATCAGTATTCCCAACCAGAGGGGTACATTTGTTACAATTGGTGAACCTACATGGACATGTCAGAATCACCCAAAGTCCATAGTTTACCTTAGAGTTCACTCTTGGTGTTGTATATTTTATGGATTGAGGCAAAATTATGTGTTAATCATGATGGTATCATGCAGAGTATTTTCACTGCCCTAAAATTCTCTATTTATCCTTATCCTCCCCCACCACCCCTTCTATCATATTTTAATGGGTATATACTGTATAATAATACTCATGAATCTATTATTATTAGCCATGTGTGATATTTTCAGTTTTCCAGTAGTATAAATGACACTGTGATGAACAACATCATTTTCAATAAATGTTTGCCTATCTCTTTTTAGGTTTCCCCAAATGCTGACCTGGAATTAAGCAATTGAGCATCACTAGCTTATTTGGGAGTGACCCAGGAGACATCAGTAAGAGAAGTGAGAAAAGGAAAGGAAAAAAAAATCAGTACAGGGTATGTTAATGAACAGGTTACCACCACAGGTAACTGAGGGTTCAATTCCGCTGTGACCTGTGGGAATCTGTATTGAACTCACCTCACTGTTGGCTCCACAGAGGGTAAGAGGGTAAGGAGTCCTTAACTGCTGCTCATCATTGGTTGAGGACTGCTCCCCAGGGCGTTAACTCCTTGGAACTTTCAGCCAGTCTCATGTGTGATCTAGCACACTTCCTTATCCAGAAAAGACCCTAGGGAATATAGTTGGCTGTGCTGGCAGTTGGAAACCAGGTCATATGCACAGAAGGGACATGAGTGGGCACTGACAACATCTGCTGCAACACATATCCATGATGCTTTCTTCTGGATAAACTTAGGATAAAGAAAATCCTGATACCATACATTTTGATTGCCAAATTGGTCCACAGAAATGTTGTACCAATTTTTCATACCTTCTGTGCTACAACCAGTGTTGGGTTTATTATTACCATGCTTAGCCAAGCCATTATGTATAAAAAACTTATCTTATTTGCATTTTTTTNTTCTTGCTTAAGGGAAGAAAGGAGAAAGCCTGCTTTTGAAAGGATAAGAAAGAAGCTGCTTTCCTAGGCTGGAAAGGACCTTGTGACTCCTGTGAGTAGCGGGGCTCCGGGTACCACTCTGGAACTACCCCTTGGAGGAGAGGGCTGCATGTGACCTGAACTAGGCTAGACCCCAGCGGCAGGTCTCCTCACTTCATCAGAGACTCTCACCCCACAGGTGTCCTGGAAGCAGCAGAGAAGGAACCTGCGTGGGTCATGTAGACTGGGACAATTGCTGTCTCAGTGATAGTGTCGACAGGTGACAAATTCTGGAGGAGTCTTCCCAATGCCTGTGTACTGTATAAGACTCTGCACTCTGTTAGACCCAGACTTTTGCAGAATCCTGGTGCATGGGGCATGGGAGCAGCCTAGGCATGGCTGGGTTAAATCTCCAGCCAGTGTGGTGGACTCACTACTCAGAATCCACATTCAGCTTGATGTCAGAAAATCTAAATAATGCAGGTTTCTTGAACACATGAATTTACAGAACAAGACTTAAGCCTGTTTTGAATATTTGTCCAATGCCTTGCTGATGGGAAGAGATCCCTGACAGCTACCAGGAACCACCTCTGCCAGCTTGGGATGGATATGGCTGAGCAGAGCAGGGAGAAAGGGTGTGCTCCAGGTAGCAGGAGAAGCCCACACAAGATGAACTACACCAGTTGCTCAGTATTTCTGAGGCCTTGTCATGGATCATTTAGCTAGTTCCCTAATCTACCTCTGCCAACATTTTGGGAGAAAAAAAGAAAACTACAACACATTCAAAAGCAAACCAACAAACAACTTCACTCCAGCCAATCATTTTATTAGGCTCAAGATGAGTGCCTGCCTGCAAAGCTCTCAAATGCCAGAAACTGTGGGCCGCCTACTTCCTATCCCAATCACGCTGCTTAGGGTTTGATTTGAATGGCTAATTACTGGTCACCTCACCTTCTTGTGTAAGCCCCAAGATTATACTTCGTGCACAGCCTAAGCCTTCCCCCGGACCTCGCTTGTTTGGACTGGCAATCACGGTTTCTGTTCCCTTCCCCACTTACCTTAAGTTTTAGTAATTTTCCTCTGGGCTCAAAAGAGCATCCCACTAGGCCATTGAAATGTTGAAAAGCCCCCTGACATGGGGAAATGTTTATCTGCACTCTGAGAGAAAGAACGGGCACAAATACATGAGGCTTTGGTACATGACAGGATGAAGGTTTCTTGTGAGCAATTTCTTAACTTTCAGCTGAATAATAACTATAATCAACTCGGTGCATTGAGAACTGGTGAGGAGTGTTGTTAGGCAACAAGTAGAAACTTTAACGATGGTAAATAAATCATAATGGTGATCTTTTGCATAATGTAAACATCATGCCCAGTGTTC
>NW_017731389.1:1852081-1910167 GCF_001890085.2 Hipposideros armiger | reverse complement strand
AAATGATCACCATAAGTCCAGCAACCATCTGACACCATACCATGCTATCACAATATTATTGACTACAGTCCCTGTGTTGTAGATTACATCTTCATGATTTATGTGTTTCATACCTGGAAATTTGAACCTCATTTCTCATCACCTTTTTCCCATTTTTAATTTTTCAATTACAGTTGACATTCAATATTATTTTATATTAATTTCAGGAATACAGCATAGTGGTTAGACATTTATATAATTTAAGAAGCGATCCCCTTGACTTATCTAGTACCCACCAGGCACCGTACAAAGTTTTTACCGTATTATTGACTATATTCCCTATGCTTTACTTTACATCCCCATGACTGTTTTGTAACTATCAGTTTGTACTTACTCCCTTCATCTTTTACACCCTGCGCCACAGCCCCCTCCCATCTATCACACCAACAAATGGAGTACCAATATGACACCATACATAGTTATTACAATATTATAGACTGTATTCCTTATGCTACATCCTCATGATTACTGTGTAACAACCAATTTATACTTCTTAGTTCTTTCTCCTTTTTCACTCATCCTCAATCCCCCTCTTATCTGGCAACCATCAAAATGTTCTCTGTATCTTTGAGTTTGTTTCTGTTTTGTTTGTTCATTTTGTCCTTTAGATTCCACATATAAGTGAAATCTCATTGCATCTGTCTTTCTCTGTCTTACAGTCCACTCAGCACAGTAACCTCCAGTTCCACCCATGCCACTGCAGATGGCAAGAACCCCTTCCCTTCCATGGCCGATCAATATTCCATTATGTATATGTACCACCTCCTCTTTATCCATTCATACATTCATGGACACCCAGCCTGCCCTTATGTCTTGGCCATTGTAAATAATGCTGCAATTAACATATGGATGCAGACATCACCTCGAAGTAGCATTTGGGTTTCTTTAGATAAATACCCTGAAGTGGGATTACTGGGTCCTTCTATATCTCTTTTTATAGTCTTTGTTTTAAAGTTTATTTTGTCTGCTATAAGTATTTCTACCCCAGGGTTGTTGTTGTTGTTGTTGTTGTTTCCATTTTTTCATTGCCGTTTTCATGAGAAATCTTTTTCCATCCTTTACCATCCATCTTTGTGTATCTTTCAATCTGAAGTGAGCCTCTTGTAGGCAGCATATGTAAGGGTCTTGTTTTCTTATCCATTCAGGCCACCTGTGTCTCTTGATTGAGCATTTACTCCATTTACATTGAAAGAAATTATTGATAGGTATGTAGCTATTGTCTTTTATTCTTCATAATTTTGATCTTTTTTTCCCCCCCATCTTAAAGAAGTCCCTTTAAGATTCCTTGTAATACTGGTTTGGTAATAATGAACCCCTTTAGCTTTTCTTGTCTGGGAAGCTCTTTATCTGTCCTATGATTATAAAATGATAGCTTTTCTGGGTAGAGTAGTCTTGGTTGTAGGTCCTTGCTTTTCATCACATTGAATATTTTTGCCAGTCCCTTATGGCCTGCAAAGTTTCTGTTGAAAAATCAGCTGACAATCTTATGGAAGCTCCCTTGCAAGTAATTAGTTGTCTTTCTCTTGCTGCTTTTAGGATTCTGTCTTTGTCTTTAATATTTGCCATTCTAATTATGGTGTGTCTTGGTGTGGGCCTATTTGGGTTCATCTTGTTTGGGACTCTCTGCACTTCCTGGACTTTTATGTCTATTTTCTTCACCAGGTTAGAAAAGTTTTCAATCATTATATCCTCAAATACATTCTCAATCCCTTGCTTTCTCTCTTCTCCTTCTGGTACCACCACTAAGATGCAAATGTTGTTACACTTGATGTTGTCCCAGAAGTCTCTTAAACTATCATTATTTTTTAAATTATTTTTTCTTTTTGCTGTTCCAATTAGGTGTTTTCTACTACTTTGCCTTTCAAATTGCTGATTTGATCTTCTCTTCATCTAGTCTGCTGGTGATTCCTTCTAGTGCATTCTTCATTTCAGTTATTGTATTCTTCACTTCTAACTGGCCCTTTTTTATGATTTCTATGTCCTTTTTTTATGCTTGCTGTCTCTGTTGAAGTTCTCACTAAATTCCTTGAGCATCCTAATAACCATTGTTTTGAATGCTGTATATGGTAGGTTACTTACCTCCATTTTGTTTAGTTCTTTTTTGGGAGGTTTCTCCTATTCTTTCATTTGGGATGTATTTCTTTCTTTCCCCATTTTGGCTACCTATCTGTGTTTGTTTCTATGTATTAGGTAGGACATATGGTATGTCCCCCAGTCTTGGCCAGGGGTCCTTAAGTAGTAGATGCCCTGTGGGACCCTGGCATATTCTCCCTGGTAACCTGCACTGGGAGTTCCAGGTGCCCTTTTTGTGAGTTATGTGTGCCCTCCTGTTATAGTTAAGCCTTGATTGCTATTGGCACATTAGTGGGTGGGATTGACGCTGAGGCTGATTGGATATGGGGTTTGGCCATTGTCCACAACTTTCAGGCTACAGAGGGCTTACCCCACTGAGTGGGATTCACCCCAGGGGGCTATGGTGCCTGTTGAGCCCACCACTTGGGTGTGCTGCTTGTGTAGCTAATTGGGAGGTGCTCTGCTGTAGCTGAAGCCAACCTCCAAGTATGTTGGTTCTGGGGCCTCTTGCTAGAGGCGCCAGTGCAGGCCCAGTTCACTCACTGCCTGTGACCGGCTGGGAATTAATTACCTTGTAAGTGCTACAAAGTGATCTGTGTTTGTTGGTTGCCTTTGCTCACTGTGGAGGCATGTGGGAGAGGCCACGCTGCCAACCAAAGACAGCTGCCACCAGTACCAGGCCTGGGGTAGCTCTGCAATATGCCAGGACACCCCAAGGCCTGCTGCCACCTCCCAGCTCCCGTAAGGTTAAGCCACTGATAAAGCCTTGTGCAGCATGCAAGTTGGGTGAGGCCAGGTCTCAGGGATTCACTAGAGTGGGAACAGCTGTAGTCACCAGGTTAGTGTAAATTCTGGTTTGGTGCCAGTGCTGAGCCTGGAGCTATTCAGTAAAAGTCTCAGAGCGCATTGAGGCCAGTCACTGCCTGCCCGGGGTCTGTTGTACTCTAATAGTTTCCAAAAAAGAGTACAATGCAGGCAGGGCTGACTGCTCTGGGAGAAAGTGCCCCCAGCATTAGGGGAGTTGGGTGGGGTGGGGTCCCAGTGAGTCAGCAGTGTGGAGTTGCAGAGCTCACCAGACCAGTTAGATTTAGATTTGGCCATAAGTGTAGGAGGAGGGCTCANAACTTCAGGTATGATATGATCCATTACACAGAAATCAGATTAAGTTGGTATTTAACAAACAGGAAAAGGTATACATGAAAATCAACTGATTCTAACTTCTGGAGGTCAGAAAGCTTTTTTTGTGTTTGTTTGTTTGTTTGTTTTATTATTTGTTTGTTTTAAACCCTGAACAATTCTAAACCATCAACTCTTATCAAATAGAACATTCACCTCAAATTCTGAGAGAAGTTGGTGAAGAGTAGTAGTAGACAGGGGTCTGGAATAAGAGAGGGCAAATGACCCGTGAAGGAAATGACTATCTTATTGTGAATCTAAAACCTAATAAATATTTATCTGCTATTGCTAATACTATGTATACATTTGCTGTATGCCAATAGTATTCGAAGTATATGGGTCTATGAAGATGGCTAAAACACATGTAGGTTGAGGGAGGGTTTCTGTCTAGTGGGCTTCACACTGAAGAGATGCACAGCATTGAGATAGACGCTTTCCAGGAGAAAATGATGACTCACACGGGGATGACTTAAGTGGCATCTGGTTTCCATCTTCTTTGTTTCTTCTCTTGGACTCCATTCAGAGGCACTTCCTTCCAGCTGGAGCTTTTAATGGCATAATGTGAAGGCAAGATCCACAGAAGTGGGTTTAGAGGAGGGAATTGATGGAGAAAATGCAGATCATCAGGGGAGACTAAGGAAAATTACACCCAGATGGGAGGTAGCAGAGAATGTATACACATCCAGACTAAAATGTACCAATTGAAATATTTAGGGAAATGCAGAGAAATATAGGGTTTTAAATAGGCGGTAACAAAAACTTGAACTGAATAAAAAGTCCAAATGACATAGACCTTATTGCAATTAAACATTAATACAATTTCTGCTTCTAGCCGGGGAAAAAATGTCAGCTGTCTTTATTTAAATGAATGTAAGCATAGCACTGCTTGTGATTTTGCTATGATCTATTTATTCTACACACTAGCTCCGTTTGTGATGGTGATACCTTACTTCCTGTCTCATAACTGGAGAGGCACTGTTGAACCTTGCCTCGTGTTCCAAAATGATCTGGGATGGAAGTAGAGCCATCTACCTGGATGGGTAGATTCAGCCTTGTTATAATAACCAGCAGCACATCAGAGCTCACAGAGGCTGGAAGGGGTGGAGCAAGCAATTGGTTACTATGTAAACACTCATTCTCACTTCCCAGAGAAAAGAGTACAAATCAGAGAAAATTGAGTGGTCATAGGAGAATATGGAATATGAGAGGAAGTTTCTTTGTCTCACTGATTTCGGTAAATCCAGAGGCAGTGCTGCCTTTATGTGTAGGCCAAGGGTCCATGACCTCAGATGCTGTTGCGCTAGGCAGTCACCATAAATGTGTGAATCCAGACAGGTGTAAAGCAATCGGGAATGTTGGAACTTGTGATAAACTGAGAGCCATGCCCCACGCAAAGTCTTTCAATTTCATATTAAAAATTTTAAGTCAAATAATTCAGGTCATTGTCTGCAGATCTTCTCTATCATCCAAAGACCTCCCTGTGCCTCTTAGTTCAGATTCAACTATCTCCTTCACTGCAGAGAGGGACACATGCTTTTCTCCCAGTTATACAATCACATCTGCATAACTAACAGAATCTTCTAGAGTTGACTCTTCCAGAATTATAATTGAATAGGCCACAAAGGCAAATACACTTTTCCACTGTGGAAGATGGGATTCCTTAAAAATCAGTTTAATTAGCTTCTGAGGGACATTCTATCACATGTGGGCCACAAAACCAGCAGTGGAAGAGCTGGTAGAGTTGGCCTAGTCTTTCCATTTTCTGGGGATACTCCTGGAATTTCAGGGCTGCCCCTAGGCAGAGGGAAAAGAGGAACGCAGATTCAACCAGAGCAGCTGTTTCACATGTTAGTCTCCTGAATAAGATCTTTTCTGAAGAGAGAAAGATCTCTGAACATTGCAGATCAGGAAACTCTGTCCCACCTCTTCAGAGAATGACTTGAGTGTGATGCACTGTCTCAGGTTTCCTTATAATGTTCTTGTGAGGAAAAACTCTTGTGTTTGTTTTTTACCCATTATACTCAGCACACTTACTTATGGTAATCAAATATGTGGGTGTTTTTGCCACACTAATTCTCTAATTCTTGGCAGAAACTGACTGGGAGTCCTATGAATTTAACTCAATTATGACACTATCTACCTGGAGATTGTATCAGATCCCACAGGGTAATGGCTCAGTCACACAAGGCTGCCTTCACTTCAGATGCCAATCACAAGTCTAGGCTGTCATCTGTACTCCTGACTGCCCAGTTATAAATCATGGTTCCCAAGGCCAAGGCCCCCTCCTCCAGTTTGATAATTTGNTATTATATATTAATTTTAATTTGTAACTAATTTTAATTTATTTATTAATTTTAATGATACTTCACAATACCTATTCATTTAAAAAGTTCAAATTGCCTATATTCATATTAATTTCTGATCATATGGCTTACTATTGCAAAATCCTGGCTACCCGTACTGTGTACCCACCACTGCCCAAATGGAGGTACAATAATCCTCATGATTTTTCTCTAACTTCTTGCATTCTTTAGTGACTCACACTCTTAACAACAAACAGAAAGAAAACATTACTTTATCTTGAATTTTTATTGTAAACATGACTTGAACATGATTTTTAAATTACCTTGTCTCTGCACGAGGCAACACTCTCTACAGCGGGATATGATATTTGGTTATAAAGTAAAATTCTAGAAATTGGTACATGTTGAATCAGCCACTGGGGACTCCTTATGTTCCCATAAATGCAATATTAGTATAGCATAAGAGTGGAAATTGCCTGTAAGTGTTCAAGCTGATTTTGTAGTTACACAGGGGAAGTGAGCCAGAGCTGGGGTGCACAGCTTTACAAATGGCCTGTTACTGAGAAACCAGGCTCCCCGATTCCACATGTGCCTGTCATACATTATATTTACCATGTTCCAAGTTGTGCCCCTCAGAACCGAGTTCATGTGGTCTCATCCCACTGAATTAAAATATCGAGGGGATGCTTATTACAAGGACTTGAGAAAATTTATTGTTCTAAGAGAAGAAGGCTCCAACTGGCCTCCTGTCAGTACTGTTGTGAGGAATAGACTTTCTCCAGAAAGCATTCCCATACCTTTCTGTTATGGATTGAATTGTGCCCCTCAACTCCCTAAATTCATATGTTGAAGCCCTAATCCCCAGGACCTGAGAATGTGACTTTATTTGGAAACAGGGTCTTTGTAAAGGTAATTAAGTTAAAATCAGGTCATAAGAGTGAGTCCTAGTCCAATAGGACTGATATCCTTCTAAAAAGGGGATATTTGAACACAGAAACACACAGATCAAGGGAAGATGCTATGAGGAAACACAGAGAGAAAGATGGCCAGCTATATGCCGAGGAACGCCTGAGACTACCAAAAGCTAGGACAGCTGCCTGGAGTGGATCCTCCCATAGCATTTTCAGAGGAAGCATAACCCTGCAGAGACTTTGATCTTGGGCTTCTGACCTCCAGAACTGAGGCAATAAATGTTTGTTATTTCAGGCACTCGGCTTTTTGTACTTTGTTACAGTAGCCCTAGCAAACTTACACATTTTCCATGCTTTAAAAAAAATTTTTGTGTACTCTCAGAGCATTCTGTCTGTACCTCTAGAAGAATTTATCACATTTTATTGAGTTTTAACCTTTTCTAATTGTTTTTGAATAGGTAATACATACATACGGAAAAAAAAAATCCCCAGAGTATGCAATAGCATAGAACAGAGTGGAAACTGAGTCCTCAGCTAGTTCTATACAGCACCCCAACCCCATTCCCCACCAGGTACCTTTTCTAGAGGCAAACACTGTTCTGTATATCTTATATGGTTACTTTCATGATCATCCCGAGTTTGGTTCCCTATTTCCTCTCATTGACCATAGGTCCTATAGGGGGAGGGATCTTGCTTCCTTCTGTGCAGTCTCAGCTTTCAATAAATCCGAGTGTAATGAACTGTTCATCAGCTAAGTTCAGGCAGGTTGATGCATGAAATTTAAGCTGGATTTAAGGTTCTGATTTCTGTTAATATTCAAACACTCCTGTTATTTAGTCATTTACACATTTAGGGTGAAGCAGGATGTGAGTGATGGTTTTGTTTGCAGGGGGGGGGGCAGAGTGGAAATATGGTGAGGAACCTTGGTGTTGATGGGGAGAGTGAGCGGAAAGAATTTCACTGAAGAGGAAATGAAAACTTGGTTGGTCTGACTTCCCCTTTGTTGTTCTTAGTGGTTCCCAGTAATTGACTTTGAATAGAAGTAACCCAGCTCCTGTTTAATATGAGAGTCTAACATCCTGGGTAAGAGCTTGGATTTGGGGACCAGGCTCTTATCTTTGTAATACTAGTTCTACCACTAGTTAGTTCTATTAACATTGAATCAATGATTTCACCTTTCTGTAACCGAGTCCTTCATCTGAGAAATGTAGAAAACAGTAGTATCTCATTTTTATCATTACTGTAAGGATGAAATGAGTTAAAGCTCTCATAGAACCATGCCTGACAATTAGTAAGGGCGGTGTTAGATTTATTATTAAGTCACCCGTAAGTGGTCCCATTGTAGGTTTGTTAATTTATTAGTTAGGATACTTTTTGGCTGCAAGTAGCAGAAAGCCAAGCAAAAAGGAGCTTAAACAATAAAGACATTTATGATCTTTTATAACTGGAAGTCCTAAGGGAGCTTTTAGGGTTGATAATTCAGTGGCTCGTTGACAGCACCAAGCATCATTATCTTCTGTCTTTGGAATACCAGTGTTTGAGGGATAGGCATCCTTAGCATGTTGGCTTTTGACCCAGTCTTGTCTTCTCAGAGTCACAAAATGTCTAGTACTGTTCCAGGAGTCACACACAGACAAGATAACAGTCAGAGATATTGTCAGAAAAGGGACTACCTCTCTCCCCACCATGTGTCCCTTTTAAGAAAAACCAAAGAGCTTTCCTAGAAGTTGCCAGAAGTTTTCTCATGTTTCATTGTCCAGAATTATATCACGTGTCCAATCACTGGGGTGTGAAATGAAAATCTCATGATCATGGGCTGGGATTTTCTTTCTGGAAGGATGTGACTGATCACTCAGGTTAGACTACAGAAAATCAGGGATTTGTCAGCCTGGAATTAAGGCAATAGGATGGCAACAACTGTCTCCACCACAGTTAGTTTGCCTTTTAATTTCTGAATGGAGTTGCTGAAATTTCAGTTTGTTTGCTTATTTGTTTGTTTATTCCCACAAACTATTGTTGTTTTGTTTTATTTTAATGTGTTTCTACAGCCTTAGTTAATTTTTCATGGAAAATCATACTATTTGCCATTCTCTCTCTCTCTCTCTCTCTCTCTCTCTGTGTGTGTGTGTATGTGTGTGTGTGTGTGTGTGTGTGTGTGTAGGAGAGAGACAGTGTGGTTTTGGGGTTTTTTTTGTATTTTTTTGAGATATATTTTGTTTATTTTTTACTAATTCGGAAGCAAATGCAGGTAAAATCACACAGTAGGAGGTTAGCACTATTCGAAGCACAGTAACTGCAGTAAATCTGGCAATCCTCCACAAGTTTCTCTGAGGCCAGCCCACTTTCTGGGCTCCAGTCACTGCTGAGACCGTTTGTTTCTGTGAGAGCTTATCTTTCTCCGTCAATTCCTCCAAAGGGCCTGACATTCAACCTCCTTTACCTGTTGGTCACTCTCCCTGGGTGATCTCATCAGTGTTCATGGTCTCAGCTCCTGCTAACAGGCTGATTCCCAAATCTCATTGTCCCCCCTCAGATCCCTCTTCTGAGCCTCACACACATATATTTGACTTCTTGATGACAGTTTCTAGTTGGCTGTCCTACAAGAACCTCAGATGAGTTTAAAGCGGAACGTATTTCCCTCTAAATTGACATAACCATCAAGCAAGAAGAGGACTCAGCCCTGCCCATAGAGTCACTGTGCAGAAGCACCAGTGCACCTGGTCTTGCCTCTGATGGTATGTTTCTGACCTGTTTACTTTCTCTGGGTTCTGCTTTGCCAATGTAACTAACTTTTTCATTAACTATTTTCATTTGCCACCCTCCTTATCTGCTTTCTCATCCTCAAGTAAGCAGTGTCCCTTTGGACAATGCCTGACAGACTGTGTCCTAATGAGCATGCTCTTTATCACAGTCAGGGCTCCCCGCTGGCCCTCAGTCCCTCAGTGAGCCCTCATGGTCACTCTGGCCAGATGTGCCTTAGTTTGGACCAGGGCCAACCCCTTTCCCTGTCTTGGTCATGATGGGGTAAAAGTTTGTTATCATCTCTTAACTCTTCAGAATGGAGAGATGTCCTATCAAATGGGATAAGGGAGCTGGACACCTTGCTATTGGGATGAAGTAAATTCAATAAAAAAAATTTAAATGCTGTATAATTGTGACTTTTCACTAATTTAGAGTGCCTAACTATGAACTGGGATTGAAGAAAACCACCTCTACCTCATGCAACCTTAAAAAGCAAATCTTAACAAAACTGGAGAGCAAGGCAAGAAGACTCAGAGAAGGGAGGGCCCATGCCCTCTTCACCAAGCTGAGACCAGATACCTGGCATGGAGCCCCATCTAGGAAATGCCCCAAGTTCTTCAACTGAAGAAGTGGGAGTCACATTTCCTCACTGGACCCAAGGGCATAGTGACAGGATGGAACCTTGTGTCTAGAAGGAACTGGCCTTCCTGTGACAGGCCCAATTAAGCCACCAGCTGTGATCAATTATCCAAAAGACCAATCAGGTGCAGGCAGCTGGGTAGTGTGGGGGCTGGACTGGGATCTTCCAGAAAGCTAGCAGACTCTCAGCTATCTAAACTTCAGTTCAATTTGTATTTATGGAGCCCCTCTTAAAACTCAGATGGATCTTATTGACGCTCCTGCGTCTAAGGAGTTTGGGGATACTGTAAGGAGGTAGCAAAGGTTAAGTTTTGCCCTCTGACAAGTTGTGCAGAGGCTCATTGAAGAACATTTTGTATACCTGTCTCATGTCTATTTTGTGCAGGGTGGGGAAAGGGTCCCTATGCCCAAGGGACCAGTGTCTATTGTACTTTCTCCTCACTGAGGAGAAAAATCTTCTCTTAGGAAAGGACCTCAAATTCCTCTACATTGGGGTGTCACTGACTGGTGATATATTTTACTTATATTTATGAGATCATTTTAGGGAGATATAGCCTTGAGCTTTGCACTGGTTTTCAAACTATGTTTCTCAAGATCCTCTAAATTCCATAGAATTTCTACAGAGCCTGGATTAAGGGGCAAGGTATGCTGCAATTGGCCTTTGTATAATATTGCCTTCCAGGTATTTAAAAAAAATTGTTTTTAAAATGTTTAACCTAAAGAATTAAAGGCTTAATTTGGATAACAATTGGACAGATATTTTGGAGGGATAAGACACTTTCTTGAAGCTTTGAAATTCCAGCACATACTTGTTACTCATTCCATGAGACCCTAAGTTCATAGTTAAGGCTATATGTAGAGAAAGATATTAATCTGATTTCAAAGAAACCATTAATATCAACTAAGATCTTGTACTAGGAAGTCCAAACACAGACTTCTGTAGTTCCTCCTTCATGAAAGCTCTAGAGAAAATCTGGAATGCCTCAATCAAATATTTAAGGAAGTAAAACTAGATGCCCAACTGTGCTAAGAGTTTGAGCTGAATTGTTTATATAATTGAAACGGCCCTTTTCTAGGTAATGAATACTGTTTCTTAGCACTGTCTTGATTTTAGGAAGCAGAAAAACACCATTACTGCTTCATGCTGTTGGAGAATCTGTACATTGGAACCTATTCATGTTTCATGTCCTACCTAGTGGACAATGTTCATCATTCACCACTGAAAGCTGAAAACAATTGTCTCTTAAAATCCAATTTTACCATTATGTGGTTAATTACTTTTGTCACTAGGAAGCAAATAAGAAGTAAAAAATTCAGCATCTTGTAATTATTTCTATTCTCTGTCCCAGTTACCATGCTAGATAAGGGATATAAAGTAAAGTGAGACAAAAGCCCTGCACTCAAGTGGCTCGTAGTCTAATGGAAGAGAAGGCTCCTAATGTAAAACTAAGAAAACTGCAAGTGACTACACAAGGTGGCAAGGGCTAAATAAGAAATGAAAGCCTGGGGTAGGTTTTTGAGATGAGATAGTGAAGAGAAGGGGGCTATTATTGAGAAAAAGAGCATTAAGCAACATAAATGAAAAGGAACTTGTATCTTAGATATATCCTGGTAAAATTCCAGAACATGAGAGTGAAACAAAGATCCCAAAATTTTCCAGAGGGAAAAAAAATAAAAGAAAAGAAAGGCAACTAGAAAGTCCAGGAAAAAATAAATGATACATAAGAAAGCCGTAGTGTAAACATGAAGCAAATAAATGTAGCAAGATTTTATGTCACTGAATGCTGGGAGCTTTCTCCTTTAGGTGTGTGGAACTATATCTTCCTCTGTATAGTCACATTGCTTGGGACTATGGTGAATAATGTTTACGTGATCATAATATTTTTAGCCTTGTTTATTGTTGTGACAGTTATAATGAGCTAGGTTATGTGACAAATGACCCAAGTCTCAGTTGTTTCCAACTATAAAAGTTGATTTCTTTCTCACATTAAATGTTCATCGCAGATAGCTGAGGCTCAGATATACACTATCTTCATTTTGGGACCCAGACTATGTCTGGAACATTGTCAATCTCAAGGCAGAGAGCAAAGAGACAGGTGGTCTCTTAATACTCTGCCTAGGAATGACATTCATTATTTTCACTCACATTTTATTAGCCAAAGCTACTCCTAAGCTCCACACAAGGGGTGTCTATAGTCTTCCCATAGGGAGAGGCACATAGGCATGGAAACAAAAACATCTGGTGACTAGAACACAGACTCCCACAGGCCACCTTCCTGGTATTCAGTTATTCAGTATTCTCCTTTTCCCACATGCTGAACACACTTACCCCTTCTCTGAGAGAGACAACCAGAAGTCCCAAACAGTGCCTTGGACTTTACCTTTACTTCTAAGGTAAAGGCAGAGATCTCTAGGTAATGTGAGGTAATCTGTATATGAGGTCTGGATGCAGCTCTTCTTGATCCAAAGCTGCAGAACAAAAAGGAGAAGCTATCTACCCGTCACATACTCAATGTGCAGTGGTAGAACAGGGCGAGTGTGTGCATAATAAGTCCTCTCATGGGAGACACGTGAATGTCACAGTCTCTGCAAATTCCAAAACCCCCCTGGGAAGATGTTGTCCGAGAGAGGGAAGTATTCCTTGGTTAGGTCTTGATTTCACTCCCTGGGAATAGCTTCTCAGGCATTTTTCTCCTTA
This sequence comes from Hipposideros armiger, assembly GCF_001890085.2. NCBI lineage: Eukaryota > Metazoa > Chordata > Mammalia > Chiroptera > Hipposideridae > Hipposideros > Hipposideros armiger. The sequence continues at coordinate 1,897,586 of NW_017731389.1, read as the reverse complement.
GCCCTTGGCCCTATCCTTTGGGAAGTCTTTCTTCACTATTCTCTTTCACAATTCTCAAGAAAGAATTGTAGAACATGATTTCCTTGGAGGCTGGAGAAATTTCTCCCCCTGCTTCCAGCTCAAGCAGGAAGGATGGGGAAAAACGCAGAGGTTGTTTTAAGTATTGAACAATCTCTTTCAATCTAGGCTATTGATTCTCCAGTGGTACAATGTTTTCAACTTTTAAATTCTTATATATTTGATTCTTGCCAATGAATTCCTATCCTGTTTTGAAATATGCCTCTATAAATCTTTACTTGCTAGTACCTTGTATCTATCAGATTTCCTTAGGAGACCCACACCCTTAATCTCTTCTCCTTGAACCATTTTGACTGATGGAAAGGATTTACTGGATGCAATCTTAATAGGTTAAAATTGCCCATCGCATGACATAAAGCAATCCTTTGATTTGGTCCTTGACATGAGGTTAAGTTTCAGTAGGACTTTGTTGTTCAAAGATATTCTTTTTCTGTGGTTTATTGATTAGAAATAAGAGCCAGTTGTATCTTTCAAACCATGAAAATCCCCAAGTTTCTGGATGTTATCTAGCTCTTTTTATTTTTTTCTGCTTCTAAGCTGACCAATTCTTTTTAAGGTTATTTCTGGTCAAATGCATCTACTACCAACCAACTAAAGCTGCTAATGTACTGTTGGCCCACATCTTCTCCTAAAGCTACAGGCTCATTAAGGATATGGATGACCATCCTTCTACCTCCAATAACAATTTTCCTGCTTTCCACTAATGAGTCCTGGAGCCAGTGCAACTTTTGTTGTTATTGTTATTACAATAGCACCTGTTCTGTGCAAATTAATAAGTTTTGTTTCAGTCAGGGTGAGCTAGGTTATGCTGAGGTAACAAATGGCTCTAAAATACCATGGTTTACAACAGCCACAAAGGTCTGTTTCTTTTAGTACATGTCTGTTGTGGGGTGGCTATAGGTCTGCTTCATGTCACTTTTACTTTAAAACAAATACTGGTGAAGCCATCACTGGTGGAACGTTTATGATCTCATGGAAGAGGGAAAAGAGACAGTGGCCCATGTGTTAGCACTTAAAACTTCTTTCTGGAAATGGCACATATCACCTCCACCCACTTTGGCCAAAGCAAGTAATATGACTATTTCTGAGTTGGACAGGCAGGAATATAAACACTTTTTTCCACAGAGAGGGGTACCACAATATTTAATCATCAGTAATATAACTTACCACAATTACTCTTAAGTTTAGAGTCAACAAGTAGACCAGGCACAGAAGATAATCATAGTTATACCCTATAAAATGGAAGTGCTGAAAAGCTTAACCACATGAAAAGAACATAGCTGACAAAAGTAAGGAGGTAGAAGTGTGTGCAATTTAGCTTCTTAACCAGATGTCCTGTCTCATATCTCTGGCTCAGCAGGCTTTATCCTGTATTCATGGTGATTATATAATTTATCATCTGAATGAGGATACTTTTGAGAGTTAAAGACAGTGCTGTTAATAATTACATTAGGAAAACAGGTTAAAAACAGAGACCATCCTGTGCAAATAAGGATGTATGATTCCCTGCCTACCTGAGCTATCTGCTCAGCTCCAGGTCCCAATTACAGACTTTGCTGGAACAGTATGAATTCTCAGTTGTAGAAAAAAATGCTCTATGTGTCAATCATAATTTGGCAGCACGTAAGTGAAGAGTTGCCAGTGCAATCTTTTTTGCCAAGACACATGGTAGAATCCACTTTATTTTTTTGACGTTTGTTGCTAGTACCTAAATATCATCACCCGCTATTCTAATTTTCCTTCTGGTTTTTATGACTGGAAATCTAAAATTGTGGAAGAATGAACTGGAAATGTCATGTGTCTGAATGAGGGCTTTGATCAAGAGAATCACGTGTCCCATTATGCCAGAGAAGCTTTTATTCATTCAACAGGTATTTATTAAGCATATTTTACATGCCGACACTTTACAACACACTTGGACTACAGTGATGATGACCTTACTCATGAGGAGTGACTCCAAACTCCTGATGCATGAGCTCCAGGTAAATTTTACATGTCTGTGACTTTTCTCCCTAATGATATTGTCGACTTCTTGTGGGCACAGCCCATCCCTCATAGAACCTGCTCTGTATTTCTTACAGAACCTGCCATAGTGAGTAGAAGAAGCTTTTCAGAATATTTTTCCTAGAAGATAGGGTCACATTCTATTTCTTTTGGAACATAGCAGGTACTCAATTGTTGTTAACTGAATGAATATTTATTGTGTAACTTGTTTAAGTTCCATTCCCTTGGTAAAAAAAAACCAAACAAACAAACAAACAAAAAAACCTCAGTTCCCCACCCAAGAAGAAATAATCAACTGCTTAAGGAAGTCCAGTTTAGTTTTTTTCAGAAGTACTTTCACCAGAGAAGTCAGGAGCTAACCTGAATTCCTCTCATGAGGCAATGCTGTCTTGCACTTCTAAAAATTAGTGACTTTGCAACAGAGGCCAAGGGGAAGATATTTTTTTCCTCTAAGGCATATTTAGCACAGCCTTATTAGAAATGAGGCTTATTGTGGAAATTTCCTTTAGTCTTTGGAGATGTGGTCAGGAATCCATTATGACAGAGTTGTGCAGTATTTATGAAATTGTCAACTCGAGGAACACATCTGCTCATTTTTTTTTTCACTCTGAAATTACTTCACTTAACAGAGGGGCCCGAATTTGGCTGTTCCGTCATAATTTAAATGGCTTGCTCCTCATTAGTGTTGTCAGCATTTATTTAATAAAATAAAATCAGAATAGCATTTAATTTAATTTTAATAGGATAGTTAATGTATGTTAACTAAATATCAATTGATTATTAAAGTGGAGAGTGCTGAGGTGTAACAAATATGTGAGATATAAATCTTGTTGCTGTGCCATTAACTCGGAATTACATAAGCAATAAATGTCTAATTAGATTTTTAGTAGTGATGAGTTGTAAGCATTTATTGAGATTCAATAAGATCGATGTTATAGACTTGTGCTAAGGACCACAGCTTAATTAACTACTTCATTCCTGTTTTCACCAGACATCACCATTTTTTTATTTTAGAGGGTGCTAACTAGAGGAGGAGTAGTGGAAGGAGGGAGGCGATCCAAGTGCGGCACCTTAGATAGCTCCAGACTGGTCAACGGGAATACAGAGGTGACCATTCTTTGATGAGCTTGGATTCCAGGACTTTGGGTAATGGAATCACTGGTTTTTAAGGTCCTTTTCTTGAAGACAAGTTCAGAGATTCAGCATGATATGGCAATATAGTCAGACCACCTGAGTAGCATAAGGTAAAATGTAGGTCCAGAATCAATCCCATCTTAGATGGGGGAAGAATAGAGATGCAATGTGATTTTTAGAAGTCCTTGCTTTCCAAAAAAAAAAAAAATCTATCCTACTTCTCTCTCACACTGTCTGAAAATCACCATGCAATTATTCCTTTGGGTGCAAGGTGTTATTATTCTTTGATTACTCTTTGATTGCCAGAAAGCCTGGAAACATAGGCTATTATATAAAATAAATAGATAATTGTCATAAACAGACATGACATGGTCCATGACATTACATGATATGCTCACTGTGTTGACCCTTGTTGCAAATGCATATCTCAGTGCACTGTGAAATATCTCAAGAAGCATGGTCTATTACTGCAGCATTTCCATCAATCTCTGTATGAGCATATGTGGTGTTTTGTCTCATTCATATCACTAACCTACACTGGATAACCTGTTTCTTTAGAGTGCCCCCAAAGAAGTCACCAAGTAGGGTCAATTTGTAAGAAAGTAATGTATCTGTGTCGCCAGGTTTTATGGTCACTCTGTATTTTAATCTAGTATTAGACAGCTCTCTACTACCATTTGGAAAATTAATCAAATTATTTACTTGGCATAATGTCATGGAGAGACTTTGGCTTTGGAAAGTCTTTGGAAATTCAGACACTCCTGAATTTGAGGCATGTGTTCTGATCCTATCCAGATGAGCTTCTGCAAGTTGCTTAACCTCTCTGGGCATAATAATCCCATAGTGTTATTGGGAGGATTAAATGAGTTAATGCATAACAAGTGCCCAGCACAAAGTCTTCTACATTGTCTAAACAAAATAGATGTTACTACCCTTTGTTCTTCCCTTTCTCTACCTCTTATCTTATTTCACTGCCTTTAATGCACTAATATTACCTCCTCTCCTTTCTTTGGGGATGGGGAGGATATAATGCTATTTCTGAGAGTAGTGTAAGGCTTAGTGCTCCAGAAACCAGAGGCAGGAAGTGAAGAAAATTTCCATGATTTCCACAAAATCATGGAAAGAGAAGGGGGCAGAATACTAGGAACATAATTCTTTGTCCACATGTTGCCATGGACCATTCCTGGCCTAGCTTAGCCTCCCAAGGGACCCCAGCTATAGAGGTTCCAGGTACCACATTGCTCTGAGGTTAAGTATATCTCCAAAAGGCTGCATTCTCTAACAGAGCTTCCCCTAGGTCAAGGCCACTGCCTGCAATTATGTGTTCTTGGGCTGGACAGCGCTGAAAAAGAGACATCAGAACCTGCCAAAAGGTAGGCATTGGTTTCTAGGTTTACTTAGTTGCTTGTGCATAATTGATTTATTCATTCATTAAGTTATTCATTTATAACATCTCTTGGAATGTTGCAGGTAAGCCCTTGGAAGCTTCCCTTGTTTCAGACCCTGTGTTAATCTCTGGATAGAGAGGTGATACACAGAGGCTCACAGTTCCATGTGCCTGCATTGCCTTCTCTTTGTACTTAGGAAACCTGTGTCTATTACAATAGGAACTTTCTGAAGGAAAGAATCATTCAAATTCTCACCGGCTAAGTCAAACTTAGTGAATAAGAAACTTGACTATTTTCCTAGAAAAATAGGTATCAGAAACTCTGGGCATATATTTGATGTTTTCCCCCTATTTATTTTTCTCTTTGTTAATGAGACTTGGGTACAGCAATTTAACTATGGGAAAAGGTCTGATTGTCAAGTCTCTTTTCTCTAGTTAGTTGGTTTCTTCTGCTGGTTATATATAATCTCTACCAAAAGTTGAGCAGGAGAAAAATAAATTGTATTTTGTTCCTTCTATCAACGGTAAACATTTTTCTAAGTTTCCTACTATGGACTCAAGGTTCTTTTAAATTCTACAGAGGATATAAAGAGACATAGGATATAGTCTCTGTGTTCATGGAGTCTTCTCAGGCTAGTGAAAGAAAAAAAATTAATTTATATGAAAAGATAAAAACCAATGATGTACTAAGTTTTGTGGTTGTAGCTAATATGAGGCCAATGTTGTACAGAAGCACAATGCACTGGGTTCTCCAGGTAAAATATTGAAGGAAGGAAAAGTAGGAGGAAATAACTAAATTCTAGGAGCATCATATTCTTTTAAAAAAAATCATTCAAACAAGTCTCTGAGACAGGCATTAGACCTATTTAATCTAGGTAAAACCAGGACACAGAAAGGATCTAGTCATATTTCTTAACCTCCCTATAATCATATAGCAATTAAGTATCAAAGCCTGACTTTGATTCTGAGACAATTTGGTTTCAGAGCCTTCTCCCATAAAGCACACTGGGACGCCAAATGGGACTTGAACCAGTTTTTGACAGGTGGGGAGAGTTTGTGTCAGTGTGATGGGAAGAGGGCAAACATTTCAAGAGGGACTGGCCATTTGGAGAACAGTGAAGAGGCTGATGTGACTAAAGTGGACTGGGGATAGTGGGAGAAAACATTTTATTTTAAACATGGATTATAATAATCAATAAAGATCTACAGAGAGAGTGACTCATCCAGAATTATAGTGGGAAATCCTAATATATTTCTTCCAGAAGCTAATAGATCAAGCAGACAAAAGAAAACTAGTAAAAGTATAGAAGATTTGCACCACATAACTTAAAAGCTTATGCTAATGGTAAATATGGAACCTTGTACCCAATAGACTGAGAATGCATTTTTTAAAGAAAGATTTTATTGGGGAATTGGAGAAGGGGAACAGTGTGGGGGTATAGGGGAAAGGGAACAGACAAGTTGTCCCTCAATCTTCGTTGTGGAGGGCACAGCTAGCTCAGCTCCAAGTCCAGTTGCCACCCAGCCGCTCAGCTCAAGGTGCCGTGTTCAATCTTAGTTGCAGGTGGGCGTAGCCCACCATCCCATGCAGGAGTCAAACTGGCAACCTTGTTGTTAGGAGCACGTGCTCTCACCAGCTGAACCATCCTGCCACCTGTTGGCAGCTCAGCTCAGGCGCAGCTCACTGGCCCTTGTGGGAATTGAACAGGTGACCCTGTTGCTAGAGCTCATGCTCTTAACCAACTGAGCTACTTGGCCAGCCCAAGAATGCATTTTTTTTAAGTACCCATTGATATAATCTCATTTACTTATTTTTGCTTTCACTTCCCTTGCCTTTGAGGTCAAATTCATAAAATCCTTTTTGAACCTGAGGTCTATGTTTAGTATCTATGCTTTCTTCTATGCAATTTATTGTTTCAGTCTTAAATTTAGGTCTTTGATCCATTTTTAGTTAATTTTGGTAATATGGTGACAGATAGCAGTCTAGTTTCATTCTTTTGCATGTGGCTTTTCAATTTTCCCAGCACCATTTATTGAAGAGGCCTTCTTTTCTCCATTGTATTTTTTTTTTGGCTCCTTTGTTGAAAATTATCTGCTTATGGGCTTACTTCTGGGTTTTCAATTCTATTCCATTGGTCTGTGTGTCTGTTTTTTTTTCTGCCAATACCATGCTCTTTTGATTATTGTTACTTTGTAATACAAATTGAAGTCAAGGAGTATGATATCTCCAGAATTATTCATTTTTCTTAAGATTGCTTTGGCTATTCGGGATTTTTGTGATGCCATACAAATCTGATGATTTTTTGTTCTATTTCTTTAAAAACATGCCATTGGGATTTTGATGGATATTGCATTAAATTTGTATATTGCTTTGGGCACTATGGTCATTTTCACTATGTAGATCCTTCCAGTGCATCAACATAGAATATCTTTCCATTTATTTGTTTTCTTCAATTTCTTCTAATAGTGTCTTATAGTTTTCAGTGTATAGGTCCTTCACATTCTTTGTTAAGTTTATTACTAGGTATTTTATTCTTTTTGTTGCAATTGCAAAAGGATTTTTTTTCATTTATTTTTCATAAATTTCATTGTTAGTATATAGAAATGCAATGCATTTTTGTATGTTGATTTTGTATCCAGAAAACTAAAAAGCTTCTGCACAGCAAAAGAAACCATCAACAAAACAAGGAGGCAACAAACAGAATGGGAGATGATATTTGCAAACAACGACTCTGATAAGGAGATAATATCCAAAATATATAAAACAATAATTAAATTAGAAAACAACAATAAAAAGACAATTAAAAACAAGAGCAATTATCATAGCTCTAGGGGAGACACTTACCTCTAAAAAACTCAAGTATTTCAGAAGACAAATATGAAATTAAAAACTATTTAGCGCTGAATTAAAACAATAGTACTCCATTCAAAATGTAGCTAAAAGCAGTACTTAATTGAAAATGTGTAGTCCATAAATTCAATTCTATGTCAATAAAAAAGTGAATTGGATTTTTCATGAAACTTGAAAAATTACATTTTTCATTAGGAAGTCAGAACTTAATCAAGAATAGTCAATAGTTAAAACTGTTTTTCAAATAAGAACAGTTACTGATAAAAAATGCAGACTTGTGCTACCTAATATTCAGATTAGTTATAAAGCTATTGTAATTAAGGTAAGGTAGGTGGCGTTATGCATAAAGAGAAAAACAGATCATCAGAACAGAACAGAGCCTAGGAATGAAACGAAGCATACATGGGCCCAAGGTATATCAGAGAGGAGGAAAAAAAATCAGATAAATTTGAGAGATGGAATGAACTAATAAACAACAGTTGCATAGGAAAAATTGATTTTCAGATAAAAAAAGTAAAATTAGATCACTACATCACATCATACATAAAAACAATCTTCCAATAGATTAAAAACTATAATATGATAAAAACTTTAAAAGTATTAAAAGAAAATGTCAGAGAATATCTAATGATCTCAGGGTAGGAAACAATTTATCAAACAAGATAACAAACAAAAAGCTTAAATCAAAACAGAAAAGTATTAAATTTGATTGCTCAAATTTTTTGAAAGTCACAGTAAAGTTAAAACGTAAGTGACAAAGTAGAAGTAACAAAGGTACTATGTTTTAACATATACAAGTATTGACGGGATGTTTATGACAGATAAAAGATTGTTATCCAGAATGATCTATATTACATATAAATAAGAAAAAGCCAAAAAAAACTAAAACAAAATAATCAAAGAACCTGAATTGTTAGGTCTCAGAAGAGAAAATTTGAATAGCCAAAATAGAAAAAGAAAATAGCCCCCACACAAATGAGTGTAAGTAAAACTAGGAAAATCTGGGAATAAAATCAGTGGATGTATCAATGTCAATTTCCTGGGTATGACATTATATTACAGTTTTGCAAAATATTACCATGGAAAACTAGGCAAAACTAAGAATCCCTTCATATTATTCCTTACAACTGCAAATGAACCTACATTATCTCAATGAAAATTTCAATTAAAAATATGAAAAGATACCCTCACTAGTAATCAAAGAAATTCAATTTTAAACAATGAGATGCTCAGGAAATTTGTAAAGAATAAGAATTGTGATCATATGCAGTGTTGGAAAAGAAGTGGCTATGTAGAGAAAAGGAAAATTTTATATTTTACAGTTAGAAAATTGGTAAAAATTAAGAATTGTGATTATAACCAGTGTTGGCAAAGAAGTGACTATTTAGAGAAAAGGGAATTCTAGTATTTTGCTTGTGGGAGTTGTAATTTGGATAATAGTTTTGCAACAGCTCTTAAAATTGAAAGTGTGCATACTCAACAAGTTTACTTGTAGGTGTACATTCTGGACATGTTATTCTACATGTGCCCAGGGGGACATGTACAAGGATGTTATTGCAGTTGGTGATAATAAAAAATTGAACACAATTCAAATATCCATGAATAAAAAATGGATAAATAAATTGTGATATACAATGGAATATTAGACAACGATTCAAATGGATGAATTAGATTTTTAAGTATCAACATGGATAGCTCTTGAAGGCATAATGTTGGTTGAGAAAATCAAACTGCAGTGTCATACACACTGTGAAACAATTCATTGTTAGTGAAAAACATACAAAACCATATTCTATATTGTTTATGAAATCATATGAAACAATATATAAAATAATACTGTTTCAGTTTAGACTGGGGCTTCAAGTCAAAAGGCAAAAGTGCTCCCACATTTTAAAAAGATAAATACAGTAAAACCTTGGATTGCAAGTAACATGGTTTGTGAGTGTTCTGCAAGATGCACAAACATTTCTAATATATTTTAACTTGGTAAACGAGCGATGTCTTGCAATATGAGTAGTTTGTTTCCGGAACAAATTATGCTTGCAAACCAAATACATTTAAACACGGTAAATGAGTGATATCTTGCAATACGAGTAGTTTGTTTCCGGAACAAATTATGCTCGCAAACCAAGGTATTACTGTAAGTCATTTGAAGCATAGCTATGTGCTCTTTCATTGACCACAACTCCAGTCATTAAAAAAGGGTGGAGATGTCAAAAGAGATCATGGAAATTAGAGAGAGATTTGCTTTGAAATAAGCGTCCATGAGAGTCTCTCCTGCATTTATAATTTTGGGAAGAGTGAGGTGCACACTTTTATCTCAAGTCAAATGAGAAGGGCTTCCCTGAAACCATTCAGAGGTTGATGGTCTGCTGTTTGTTGAACACAGTGGGCTGGTATGAGGTGGAGCTTAATCAATGGAAGGTTAAGAGGATATGGCTGGGACTCAGCATTCTGAAAAGTCCAGTGAGGAACAGGGTGTACTGGGAATGGCCTAGACCACCAGAGTCAAGAATACGTATTTTCCCTGGACAAATGGGTCAAGAAGAAGAGCCTATCATTGATTGATTGATTGATTGATTGATTCATTCATTCATTCATTCATTCATTCAACAAATACTTAAGTGCCTGTTATGTTCCAAGCACTGTTTTAAGTATTTAAATCACTGGACAAATCAGCAATGATTCTTGTCCTCATGGGACTTATATTTTAGTTGTGAGAGACAGACAAATAAACAAAAAAAAGAATTGAATGATATAGTATAATAGAATGTGATTAAGTACCACAGGAAAAATAGAACACAGTAGTTGGAAATTTTAGGGTGAGGTGGGTGGATAGGGTGCAATTTTAAATATGGGCATCAGATTAGGCTTTACTGAGTAGATAAAATTTGGGTAAACTTGGAGGAGGTAAGAGAATCTTTCTCCAATATTCTGAGCAAAACCTATTTTAGGCAGAAAGACTAGCTAGTGAGAATGTCCTAGAAAGGAGTATGCATGGCAAGGGGCAGCAAGGGGCCAGAGCGTCTGGAGTGGAGTCAGATGGGGTGAGAAGAAGGAGATAAAGTCTGAGGCCAGAGAGGTAATGGGCTGGCCAGGCGGGGGAATCGCTGGGCAGATTGTGAAGGGCTATGCATGGAGGCTCTTAGGAGTTGTTGGCTTTTATTCTGAGTGAAAAGTGAAGCCCTGAGGGGCTTTGAGCAGAGGACCTGATGATCTGCTTGTGGTTGTTTTTTTTGTTCGTTTTTTGTTTTCCTTTTTTTTTTTTTTAATTAGTTTCAGGTGTACAAAACAATGTACTAGTTAGACATTTCACCCCTCACGAAGTGATAACCCCCTCCCCCAATCTATTGCCCCTCTGACATCGTATATATCTATTACAATTCCATTGACTCTATTCCCTATACTATACTCCATATCCTGTGAATATATATATGTTAAATTATAGTTCACATACAATATTATTCAGCTTCAGCTTCAGGTGTACAGTGCAGTGGTCAGGCCTCTACACCGTCCATGAAGCGGTCTCTCTAACAAGACATGAGTCCATCTGACACCCTACAAAATATTTACAATATTATTAATTATATTCCCTGAACTGTTTTTCATATCCCTGTGGCATTATTGTAGTTACCAATTTATGCTGTCTAATCCCTTCCCTTTCTCCCTCATCCCCACTGCCTTCCCATCTAGTGGTACATTTATACAATGGAGCATTACTCAGCTATAAGGAAGAATGAAATCTTACCAATTGTAATGATAGGGATGGATCTAGAGAACATTATCCTGAGTGAAATAAGTCAGCCAGAGGAAGACAAATACCATATGATCTCACTTGTATGTGGAATCTAAAGGGCTGAATAAATGAGCAAAGTAAACAGAAATAGTCTCAGAGAAATAGAGGAAAAATTGATAGTTCCTGCTTGTGTTTTAATTGGTCTCTCTGGCTGCCCCATTGAGAATAGACTGTTGAGTGACCAAGAGTAGAAGAAGGGAGGCTGGTTGGGAAGACTAATTGCTGTAATCCAGGGGGGAGATGATGGAGGTTAAGCCAGAGCAGCAGGAATGGAGATGGTGAGAAGTCAGATTCTGAGGGAAAAATCCACACACAAAAAATGTGTAAAAGTTACCTGAGGACAATTTAAAAACACTATTGAAAGACACAAAAGAACATTTTAACAAATGGAAAGCATAATATATCCTATGATGGGAAGAATCAACATTATACAGATGATAATTCTCAATTAATTAATTTAGAAATATAATGCAATCCCAATAAAATACTAAGTTTGTAAAGATATTTAAATTGGATTGATTCTAATGTCCAACGGAAAGATTGATAAATTTGACAACAAAATAAAAAATAAATGTCTTCATGGAAAAACACATCATAAATGACAAACTGGGGAAAAAAATCCCAACTGATATAATGAGCAATTTTGTTAATATACAAAGAGTTTCTACAAATAAAGAAGCAAGACAACAACTCAATAGAAAAATGGACAAAGAGAACGAATGAGCAGTTAAAAGGAAATATAGATGAATGCTAAACATATGAAATGATTCTCATCCTCACTCCAAATTTTTTTAAAAATAGTAAAACTACAATGCCATACAATTTTTCACCTATCAAATGGGAAAAGATCAAAAAGTTTGGTAACATGCTGTGGGCTGGAGTCTAGGAAACAGGCATGCTCATTGCAAAAAGTGTTAACTATTACTACTTTGAGGAGTAATTTGTAAATGCCTAGCAGTTAAAGTGCCTTTAATGCCCTTTGATCTCCAAATCCCACTTCCTGAGTTATCCTATAGATATGGATACCTTTATTGGAGTGAAGTAACTGTTATACAAGAGCATTCATTGTGGTACTGATTTTAATATCAAGAAATTAAAAACTGCTTAAATATCTGTAGGAAAGAACTGGGTAAAGAAGTACATTATAGCATGATGGGCAACATTATATAGCTGTCTAAAACAAGAAGGCAGTGATATGTACTGATATGGAAAGCCTCCAAGATATGTTAAGTGGGGGATAAAAAAGCAAAACAAATCAGTGTGCAAAACCTGCTAAAGTTTGTTAAACATATACATGTGTGCTGTACATTAAAGGAAATAGTGGTTACCTCTTAAAATAGGAATAGGGCAACTGGTGTAGAGAGACTTACTTTTACCACATGCACCTTCTGAATTTTATACCATGTGCTTGATTTACTGATTCAAAAATATAAGTGACTTTTAAAAAGTCAAATGTGTGAAAAGCACAGGCAAATTGATTAGAAAAGGTCAAGAAAATTAAAGTTTTAGAGGTATCTTCATGATTCTCTGAGACAAGTTCAGAAATGAAACTAGTTAACACGTAAGTAAGTGGAACTGTTTTTTGGATTCTTCTGAAAATTCACTTGAAATCCACCAGATGGCACAAGAAAATACAATGTGAGCAAATTTGGAAAGATTGGTACAGGTAACAAATCAAGGTTGGTGAGAAATTGGACTAACAAAAACAAAGGTTCACCCCAGACTGAGTCCCAGTGCATTCAAATTCCAGACGAGCCATGGTCCTCCGGAACGTGATCTTGTCACATGCCAGACAGGTGATGCTGGGGAATCACCAAGTAGTGTTGATGATCATAAATGTGGAATTATCTATATATGACAGCCTCTGCACGAACGGCTTATCGAACATTCCCTTCTTCAGTGTAGAGTTCTCTTTCCTTTTCTTTTCTTTTCTTTTCTTTTCTTTTTCTCCTTAATCCATACTCAATGCCTTATGAAAAGAGGTATTTGTTTCTTGGTAAGCCATATTTCTTTAATTAAAGGAGGAGGGTTGGGAGAGGTCTACTGGAAAAAGAGAAAACTCTGGTTTCACAATATGCACTATTTATGAGGGTGCTTTGCTGTTGAAACCTATTAGAGGCCAGCCAGGCTCAGTTTGCCTCTTGCCCTCCCAGGAGACAATTACTGTCCTGCATAACAATTTGAAGCAAATATCGGATGTGGTCGAAAGAACAGTTGTGGTCCTCTCTCCAGCAACCGTTTCTGCTTAGATTTCTTAATTGTTTCCACCACTTCCTCTCCTCGGCTTGTGGCCTTCTTCGGGATCCTGAGCTTTAATAAAAGCCTCCTATCCCCTCTGGAATTCACATGTGCAAGCAGGCACTTCCTGGACCCCAGAGATGCTACACCTTAGAGCAGTGCTTCCAGCTAGATTCGTCCAAGGTACTCACACCTGGGAATCTCTGCAATGCCACATCTTCTCCTTCATGACCAGCATGAGGAAGGCTCAATGGATCCCAGGTGCCCTCTTGCCTACCCCGTCTGCAGAGCTTTCACTCCCTCCATGCCTCGAGTCCATGCCTTTGTTTTTAGTACCTGATGAGAGAGTCTTTACCAGTTGCTTTCTCTCACCTTCTTTCAGGTGTGTTCAGGTGTGGTCTTCTGGGAGATTTTGCAAGGTAAAACAAGACCTCAAAGAAAGGAACTGGACAGGACGATTCTTTAATGGTTCAGCTTTCAGCATTGAAGAACCTAGGTAGGGAGATGTTTGAGAGACACTTAGGATAATTGACTATTTTTCTACCAAATTTTACCAATATTTTTCTCCTAGTCTACATACTGGATAATCCACTATTTTTTTTTTCTTTACTAAAATGAGAGACCAGCCCTACTATCAATATTGCCTCTGACCTGCAAGCAAGGTGCTGGAATGAAAGGTATTAGGGGCAGGCTGGTGTGTGAGACCAGGGATCAGCAGTCTAATCTCAGCACCTTGACCTCAGTGTAGAACAAACTACCCTGGGCCTTGTGCCCCCTCTCTACAATGGGGGTGACAATATCAGTCAAACCCACCTCAGAGGACAGTTGTGAAGAGGACTAAAATTAAATACTTTATTTAAAAGACGCTCAAGGTTGTAAATGTTAATATCCATGGAATAGCAAAACAGCAACTAAAACCATAGTAGAACTAACTTATATAGTGGGAGGTGTTGCTACAAAACTAAGGCCGTGATGGGAGCTATGAAACCTTTAGATTGAAGCTTCAGCGGAGGGCATGACCTGGGCAATGGGAAGTCACTATTGTTCCCTCTGACCTGGGCTGAATGCAAGGAAAGCTCGTTCCGCTAGAGGTAGCCTTGGCTGCCTTTTAGGCAGTTGAGGCCTTTTAGTTAAAATATCATGCAAAATGTTGATAGAGGTGTTACATCAGTGTTCCTTGCCAAAGAATACTTGTATTCAAACCAAAGTAAAATACTTGTATTTTCCTGAATGTGTTTTAAACAGCTTTGAGCATCTGCCAGTCCATACCCAGATTCTTTTTTTTTTTGTTCCCAATGGACTTTCAAAGGTAGTTGTTAACGAGTCTGGAATGGCACACATAGTTCTCTCCACACCACTTTTTCTCCCAGTATCACCATCTGTGTAAACAACCTCCCTATACTCTTCCAGTGTGTGGCAATATTTTATTTTATTTTATTTTTTCAGAGAGTACCCTCACCATTAGTGGTTCAGTCATATGCTATCTAACTTAGTTAAGCAGTGGTCTATAGAGTACAAAGAACTTTCACAGGTAAAATCATTAACCCATACAAAACACTCTGCAATATACATGTTTTCTCTCTTTTTACAGACGATGAAGCAGACTTAAAGGGATTTTCTGATTTGTTCAAAGTTGTAGTTTGTAAATTCAAAGGCAAAATTAGGACTTAGCCCTATATTTCATCCCTCCTTTAGCAACACCATATAAGAAGTCCCAACAGTCCCAGAAACACAGGAGTGTCATCGCACTGAATGGGAGAGATGACACTTGGCATCTGTCATGCAGCACTTAGCCATGATTAATTTGCTGCACTAGTGTTTCCAAAATGTATTGGAATGTACAGCCCCTAAGATAAAAAAAAAAATGCCTTCCCTGACCAAGTATGTTTGGAAAATGCTGTATATTATACCCTCAGCTGTCCCACAATGTGCATGTTAGAATTTTAAAGGCCTCAAGAAGTCTGTTTTACCTTGTTTGATCCCAAGCCTATTTGGACACAGACTTCTTTACATAACATCTATTAAAATCCTGCAGAATTAGGGTGCTATCCATGGAATATACTTTTGGGGAAGTGTACACAAATGATTTGAGGGAAGCTGAGAAAGTCAAAGAGGTAATCAAAGGGGATATAAACTAGTCAAGAAAACGTATGTGAGAAAAAATGTGTAGCTTAGTTAAAGGATATTCAGCTAGGAGCTGTGGACTTGGTGTCGTGCTTGTGTGTACCCTGCCTTCTATAGCTGCTTTTACTGTACTCATCCATGTTCTCGGCCTCAGCGCCCCATCTCTGAAATGAAGGGGTTTGCCTGGGATATCTCTAAAGTTGTTTCTGGCCCTAATGGTCAGTCATTTTTTTCCTAGAAGATCCTGAAACTAACTCTGTGAACATTTTTATTTCTAACTTTTTACTTTGATATAACTCGAAACTTATAGAAATACGTAAAAATGGTACGCAAGGAATTTCCATAGACTCTTTTCTCAGATTATCCATTGTTTACGTTTCCACCCATTCACTTTATTGTTCTCTCTCTCATATTCTTTTTTTCTGAGCCATTTGTGAGTAAATTGGAGATACCATGCCATTTTACCCTTAAATACTTTAGGATGAATTTTCTAAGAATTAAGACATGCTCTTACATATGCACAGCACTGTTATCAAAATCAGGTGCTTAACAATGATACAATGGTGTTATCTAATTCACAGTCAATAATCAAATCTCATCAATTCTCCCAATAATGTCCTTATAGCTACTCTTCCTCCCCCTCCCTGACTCTGCTAATCTTTTATATTGGGCAAGTTTAAGTCTATGTTGAAATCACTTATCCACCTAAAATGAAATACATGGATCATCCCATTTTCCCTTTCTTCTTGTTTTACCACTGGATAAAGGGGTGGAAAAAAAAAAAACAATGAAGAGAAGAGTGAAAACTGTTTGAAAAGTATTAAGCAAGAAACTTGGACCTTGACCTGTCTATTGACCTGTACAAGAACAAATGCTTCCATGTTACTTCTGTCCTTTACTGAAAGTCTTTGAGGTTTACAATGATGAAAACTTGTTCATGGTGAAAATCAGCACTTTCTGAGAAAAAATTTTAGTCATTCATTCCTTTATTTATTTTCACTGTGCACATATGTCTACTCAACTAGATTTTAAGTTCTTTTGTCAGTTTCAAGGCATGGCGAGAGATCTGATTGGCTAGAGAAAGTATGTAAGGAAAAAGTGAAAGATGTACTTGAAAAGGTAGGTTTGGTACAAACCTGGAATACTGACATACTTCACTTAGGATTTTATTCTTTTTTTTTCCCCCCTTAGAGAGAAAGATTACATCACATAATCTTCCCGCATAGTAGGGCAGTTCAAAGAGCATAGAGTTTGATGTCCTAGGGATCAAATTTTAGTTTAGTCACCTATTAGCTGAATATATTCTTTAACCTCTCTGGACCTCATTGATAAAATGCAGATGTTAATAATGCAGATTCAGATCTGGGATTCAATGAGCTGACAGGGTTAGCCCTTCCTCTCCCTACCTCTGCGTCTCTCATCTGCTCAAATACACTTCCACATTGAATGCTAAGTCCAACATCAACACACAAGGGTTTGCTGCTTACCTGAGGCCTACCATTTGGGGAGGAGATAGAGGAATAAGAATACTGTGATTCTTCAAACACTTTAATAATGGCAGTTTCGACATTGCAGACTGGAGTTGTATTGATGATTTCCCTCTTACTTATATTTGGTGGCCACTCTCTTTCCTCTTTTCCCCAGATTCCTTCAGTCTGATTGGAAACCTTAAACACAACAATCTGGGTTTCACAATAAAGGGTCCAACTGCAGGTGCTGAGGAAATGGAGCCAAGGGTCTCTCTTTCTCCTTGAGGAGACAGGCTGGGTCAGCTGCTCGGAGGAAGTTGGTTGGAAAATGTGTGCGCACATGCATGGTTTTTTGCTCCATCTTTTGGAAAATTTTTACTTTCCTCAGAGATCCATTTTGGAGGAAGGTTTTGGCTAAATCAGGTGTCTGTGGGAGACTATTCTTGTCTGGATCCAGAGCTGAGACTGGAGGCCAAAGGGAAGCACCATTTCAGGGGTCATCAAACATAACTGTGTCTTTGGCTCTGGAAAATTAATTCCAAAAGGTATGTGTAGCCACCATTCTCTTCCTTCTTTTAAAAAAGCAAATGGTGGACACACAGCCAGCAATAGCCAACAAATGCCAAATACATCCAAGTCCATCATCTCAGCACAGGTTAGCTGCTGTAAAGAGAAGCCAGCTGCCCTTGAGCCATTCTTTTGGCTATGGGTGGGTGGCAAAATAAAAAAGGGAGGGGAGTTAGGAACAAGATGAAACAAAAATGATGAATGGAAACCATTTTCTCTTCAGGGGCTCTCCAGGGAAGCAGTGGTTTCCCGGCACCACCCCCTTCTCCCTCAACCAGTTTAGACTTGCTTGACAAAATGACTGGCGTTTCCGTTCTCAGGTAGGCATACTCTAAGTAAGAAACTTGTTCATGCAATTGTGTTTTTATGGACTCGTGTGATACATCCAATGAATTGAGTTAATTCATTCTTTAACTTAACTGGCAAGATTTTATAGTTCACATCGAAAGCATGAATAACCATTTTGTTTCTTGAATGACTCCAGTTTAATGCCTCCTGATGTCAGTGTATTTTGCCCAGGGTAAAACTTGCTATATGAATTATTCACTGCTTGATGGAATGAATGGGGCCATGTTTGCCCACAGAATATTAGCTGTGGTTATCAGACACGATGGGACATAGCAGATGTGTACAAAGGACAATGAGTAATTTAGAATGTGGTTCCAGGACTCAGCCATTGCAGTTAAGATCTTTATAGAAAGCATAGCACCTTTATGTCTTGTGCCACACATCACGATGGCCTCCGTGAGCCAAGAAACTTGCCCTTTGGGAAAAAAAAAAAAGATCTAAATGTGGCTTTGCAGTGGGCACTTTTGTCTTTGGGTAAATCTTGGTTAGTGGAGGTTGGAAGGTGGTGGGGGATAGACATGCATTTAAGAAGAATTTAAAATAAATAAGGAAATTAGTAATTTTTATTATGGTTATTGCACCAATGTGAAATCAAATATTTTTGGTGAAGGAGAAACAACATATGCCTAATAATAAGAAACCTGAGCTTTGATTTTAGAGTGAATGTGATTTACACCCCTCTGTCTTAAGAGCTTTTGGGGTGAGTTATCTCCCTGGCTACAGTGCCCAACTTTGCCACTGAAATGGTTTAATAGCAACAATTTATAATCTCAAGAGACAGTTAATGTAACTTAGTGGGAGCTGATAAATGAACCATTGAGTTTACTTATACAAATAAGTAGGGCATTAATCTTGACTTTGGATTTCCCCATTGAGTTCTCTTTATAACCATTTGTGATATTGTAAGTGACAGGAAGAAATGATTGGCAAGTTTTAATAGTTGGCAAAAGTTTTCTAAATGTCATTAAACTTTAGAAACAAGACAAATAAGCTTTGAAATTATAGTACAGATTAAACTAGCTTCCATCCTTTCAGTGTTTACAGCTTTATGGTGGGTAACTTGTTAAGTTAGCACATGCATTGAGAAGCCACCCTGAGACAAAGTTGAGAATCCAGCTGGGTCCTGGGTCTCTGCAGCTGAGCTGGGTAACTGCAGCAGGGTCTTGCTGGCTCTGTTTCCTCACTATAAATTCACTGAAAAGAGTGTCTACCCCTAGTTCAAATAGCTTTGCTCAATAGATATAGTACTTGGCTGCAAGGTTCTCATCCCAATTGTGGATGGAGAGTTAATTCTCAAAGAAGGGAAATCAAGGCCTGGGAAGACACTGATGGTAGGCTGACTAATGCCCCCTGACAGACAACCACATCCTGATTCCTAGAACCTGTGAATATTACCTTGTATGGCAAAAGGGACTTCCAGATGTGATTGCATTAAAGATTTTGAGATGGAGATATTATCTTGTGTTATGTTCATGGGCCCTAAATGCAATCACAAGGATTTTTGTATGACAGAGCCAAGAAAGTCAAAGAAAGAAGTAGGAGAAGTGACAACAGAAGCAAGAGGTTGGAGTGATTGAAGGAAGGAATCATGAGCCAAGGAATGCAGGCGTCCTCCAGAAGCTGGAAAAGGCAAAGTGTTGGATTCTCCCCTAGAGCCTCCAGAATGAACCACTCCTGCCCACACTCTGACTTTAGCTCCGTGAACTCATTTTGGACTTGTGGCCTCTATAACTGTAAGAGAATAAACTTGTGTTCTTTTAAGCTACTAAATTTGTGGTAATTTGTAACAGCAGCAATAAGAAACTAATCTAACACCGAGTGGGTCCTGACTTCATTAGTCCCATTGTTATCTTTCTGCTCCTCACCCCCCCACATTAGTTTTAAAGCCCAATTTCATGGCATTATAGTACAAAGTCTTGTTAGTTCACTGTAAAAGAATTGTTGAAATATAGAGCACCATGTCACTTCCTCTGAATCAGAAGACTCTTTGTGCTTGTTGAAATACTGTACTCAATGAGGAGGTCTATGTTTCCAAAGGGAAGTGAAGCCTTCCACTTTACATATGGTGAGTCTCAAGTAATTGTTGATGCAAGGATAAATAAACGAATGAAGGAACGTGAAAAACAGCCATTGAAAATCGACAGTAACTCAACTGTTTCTATTCAATGTTAAATGAGTTTCAGTGCTAAAATTTATTGTAAGAAGAAATGTAAATGGATTGGAGAGATCCAAGATGGCAGAGTAGGTAAATGCTGTTCTTGTCACCTCCCATGAACACATAAAAATTACAACCAAATTATAAAACAATCAACCTAGAGAACCAGCTGAAGTCTAGCTGAATAAAACTTTTGTAACTAAGGATATAAAGAAGAAGACACGTTGAGACTGGTAGGAGGGGCAGAGATGTGAAACTGGCTGACTCCAAACCCCCGTGTGGTGGTTGAAAATTGAGAGGGATATCTTGGCCACCCAGAGAAGTGAGGGCCATCAGCCCCACACCAGACCCCCCAGCCTGGAGTACTGGTGCCAGGAAGAAGAGCCCCTACAACACCTGGCTGTAAAAAAAACAGTGAGAATTCTGACCATTTGGATGGGACTGAAAGCTGTGGGAAACCTAGGTGTCCTATTAAAGGGACCTCACGGACTTGCTTGCAAGGCACTCACCCTGGACTTCGGCAGAGGGACAGTGACTTGGGGGGTGTTGGAGACATACAGGGTGTGGACTGAGTTGTGTAACTTCAGGGTAGGAACTGGCGAGACAGTTGCCATTTTTCCTGTGTTGGGTCCCCCTGCCATGCAGCCAGCAAGTGGGAACCATCTTTCCTGTGTTTAATCCCCCCCACCACCTACCCTGCCATGGCCCAGTCTAAATCTGAATTGATCTGGTAAGCTCCACTCGTTCCACTGGTAACTCACTGAGAACCTGACATCCAACTCTGTACCACACGAGGCTTTCTTTATCAGCAGCTGAACCTTATGGGAGCCATCAGGTGGCAGAAGGCCTTGGAGGCTCCTGACTTTTTGTAGAGCTACCTCAAACCTGGTACTGATAGTCATCTTCAGTTTGCAGCACAGCCTCTCTCACCAACCCCCAGGTCCAGCACAAGCAACAACTAACATGGATCACCTTGTAGCTCCTACCAGTTAGTCTCTGGCTAGTCATATGCAGTGGCTGACCTGGGCCTGCACCAGAGCTCCTCCCAAGAGGCCCAGCACCAGCATACTACCAGGTTGGCTTCAGACCACAGCAGAGCACCACCCAATTAACCCCACAATTGACACACTCAAAGGGTGGTCTCAACAGGCTGCAGAGCCAGCTGGGGCCAATCCCGCTCCATGGGGTAAGCCCCTCACATAGCATCCCGTAAACTGTGGATGTGGCTGAACTCCACTGTCAGTCAGTCTGAGGGTCAATCCCACTCACTGATGTGCCAATAGCAATCAAGGCTCAACTATAACAGGAGGGCACACATAACTACACAAAGGAAACTCCTGGAGCACCCAGCACAGGTGACCAGGGAGACTGTGCCAGGGCCTCACAGGGCACCTGCTGCATAAGGCCACCTGGAAAGGCTAGGAGAAGTTGCAGATCTACGTAATACATAGAAACAAATAAAGAGAGGCAGGCAAAATGAGGAAACGAAGAAATACATCACAAATGACAGAAGAGGAGAAAACCCCAGAAAAAGAACTAAACAAAATAGAGGAAAGCAACCTACCAGAGACAGAGTTCAAAACGGTAGTTATAAAGATGCTCAAGGAACTTAGTAAGAACTTCAACAAAGAGATAGCAAGCTTTAAAAAGGATATAGAGGGCCGGCTGAGTGGCGCAATGGTTAAGAACTGGCTTGAGACACCAGAGGGCCCTGGTTTGGATCCCACATATGAGGTCCAGTGACACTGCCCTCCACAGCTAAGATGCTGAACAACAGCTCAACCTGGAGCTGGGCTGCTGTGAGTCGCCGGCGATGGCGTGGGCTGCAGCCCCTGTGGCCGTGGGTTGCCATGGGCTACCGTGTGTAGCTAGTAGTCAGCGTGAGCGGCCTGCAGCTGCAGTGAGCAGCCGTCCAGAAGCTGGCAACTGATCTGCCTCACCAGGGAAGAGCACAATGATGGTGCCAACTTGGGCCAGTGAAGCAACGTCCTCCACAAAGACGTTTTGAAGAATATTTTGAAGAACAAAATGACAGCAACTCATCTGTCTCCCTTCCCCCGATTCCCCAGCACTGTTCCCATCCCCCAAATTCCCCAGTAAAAATCTTTTTTTAAAAAAAAAGGACATAGAAACCATAAAAAAATAACCAGTCAGAAATTAAGAATACAATAACTGAAATGAATGCACTAGAAGGAATCACCAGCAGATGAGATAAAGCAGAGGATCGAATCAGCTATTTAGAAGACAAGATAGCAGAAAACACCTAATCAGAACAGCAAAAAGAAAAAAGAAGTTTAAAAAATCAGGATAGTTTAAGGAGACCTCTGGGACAACATCAAGTGTAACAACATTTGCATCATAGGGGTACCAGAAAGAGAAGAGGAAAAGCAAGGAATTGAAAACCTATTTGAAGAAATAATAACTGAGAACTTTCCCACCCTGGTGAAGGAAATAGACATACAAGCCCAGGAAGTGCAAAGAGTCCCAAACAAGGTGAACCCAAATAGGCCCACACCAAGACATATCATAATTAAAATGCCAAAGGTTAAAGACAAAGAGAATTAAAAGGAGCAAGAGAAAAGCAGTTAGTTATTTACAAGGAAGCTTGTCAGCTGATTTTTCAAGAGAAACTTTGCAGACCAGAAGGAATTGTCACAAAACCTTCAGCATGATGAAAAGTAAGGACCTACAACCAAGAGTACTCTAGCCAGCAAGGCTACCATTTAAAATTGGAGAGATAAAGAGCTTCTCAGACAAGAAAAAGCTAGAGTTCATCACCACCAAACCAGTATTACAAGGAATGTTAAAGGGACTGCTTTAAGATGAAAAAAATATATATAAAAAATATGAATAATAAAATGGCAATAACTACATGTCTATCAACAATTAATTCAATGTAAATGGATTAAGTGCTCCAATAAAAAACATAGGGTGGCTGAATGGATAAGAAAACAAAACCCTTACATATGCTGCCTACAAGAGACCCACTTCAGATTGAAACACACACACAGAAGCTGAAAGTAAAGGGATGGAAAAAGATATTTCATGAAAATGGAAACAAACAAACAAAAAAAGCTGGGGTAGTAATACTTATACCAGACAAAACAAAGGCTATAACAAGAGACAAAGAAAGACCCAATAATCCCACTTCTGGGTATTTTTCCAAAGAAAACAAAAACGCTACTTCAAGGGGACAACTGAATCCATATGTTCATGGCAGCATTGTTTACAATGGCCAAGATATGGAGGCAGCCTGGGTGTCTGTCGATGGATGAATGCATAAAAAGGAGGTGGTACATATATACAATGGAACATTGCTTGGCCATGGAAGGGAATGGGTTCTTGCCATTCGTGATGGCATGGATGGACCAGGAGGGTATTGTGCTGCATGGAGTATGTCAAACAGAAAAATAGATGCAATGTGATTTTGCTTATATGTGGAACCTAAAGAACAAAATAAACAAGAAAAACAGAAACAAACTCACAGATACAGAGAAAATTTTCAGGTTGCCAGATGGGAAGTGGGTTGTGGGAGTGAAAAAAGTGAAGGGATTAAGATGTATAATTTGGTAGTTACAAAATAGTCATGGGGATGTAAAGTAAAGCATAGGGAATATAGTCAATAATATGGTAATTACAATGTATAGTGCCAGGCGGGTACAGACTAGTCAGGGGGATCACTTCTTAAATTATACACATGTCTGACCACTATGCCGTACCCCCGAAATTAATATAAAATACTGAATGTCAACATTATTTGAAATTTTAAAAAAGGTGGGGGAAGGTGATGGGCAATAAGAGATCCAAATTTCCAGGTATAAAGCAAATAAGTCATGGAGATGTAACATATAACATGAGGATTATAGTTAAATATTTTGATAATGTGGTACAGTATCAGATGGATGCTAGGCTTATCATGGTGATCACTTCTTTAGGTATATAAATGTTGAAAAACTATGGTGTATACATGAAACTGATATAATGTTGTATGTTAGCTGTATTTTTTAATAAAAATCTTTTTTTTTAAAAAGAGGGGGGCAATTACATTCTAAAACTGACAAGCTCAGAGGAAGCCTGCATGGCAGGCCCTACAAACTCAGAGACTGAAAGTAATCACATAGGATGGTCTGAACGTAAACATTCCTGACTAAAAGCACGTCATGACACGTAGTCACGTCCTAGCCTTGTAGCTTCTTTGACAAAGGTCAGTGTTTACATTAAGTGAGCCTGCCTATTGTGTTTTTGCATCTATCATAACATATCTTTGAAATGTCAGAGTCATCTTTTTCCAGACCCTCCAGGGCACAACCACCATACCAGAGCACAAGACCACAGAGCCCCTCGCTGTTATCTTGTTCCCCAAATACCATCTCTGTGTGCTGTAAATGTTCATTGTTAACTACCCCATGCCCACCCATGTAAAAGAAGAATGTGTCTCTCTGTTTTACTTTTTATCCAATCCCAGGGATTTCTTCTGCTTTGCTTTCTCCCGCCCCCTTAACCTACCACCAATGGATTGCACGTAATCCTCCTTAGGTCTCTTCCTTTGATTCTAATGCATAAAATAAGCTACAAAACTGCCATTCTCTGGAGCATTTTCTCAATTCATTGAGATTTTGCTGTCTGGCAATTGTCAGTTTAGCTCACATAAACTCATAAAAGTTCTCCCCCAAAAAAGTAACAACTGGGCAAATCAATTCCTGGACATTAAATTCACTTTTGTTTTTATTTGAGTCTAATAAAAATGTTGAAGGAAAGCCTGATTTTGTCCTCCAAAATAATTCTTTGAGCTTTTTTTGGATATGTCTGCAAAGACACATTTTTACTCCCCCCCCCCCCCCCGCATTAGTATCAACTAGAGCACATGTCACTATAAAAACTCCCTTTGTAGGGGGAAACATGTCAGATTCGTTGCGATTTGATCTTCGTGGTCCTCTTAGGACAGCCTGCGAAACAGTGCTGGGTTTTTGATTCTCAGCTATTTTCCCCATTTCCTGTGTGGAGGGAAAGTTAGCCAGTGATTAAAGGGAGGAAGAATTAGACAATTATAAAACACTTTAAAGTCTCCTGGGCTTTTACTGACAAATTCCAGGCCTTGTTTGATCTTCATCCTCCTTCAACACTATCTCTAGCATTTGACAGAGCTGATCAGTCTGTCCATCTTGATGTTTTCTCTTCTTTTATGCCTGTGACTTTGCTTTCTCCTGATTTCCCTCCTACCTGTCCAATGGTTCATGCATTAGCTCCTCTTCCATAGCTTTCTCTTTAAATGTAGGCATCTCTCCAGTCTCAGCTCTTACTTCCTGTTCTCTTTCTTCTCAGGGGGTCACTTCTATTTTGATGACAACTCAAGATTCTCCACTTATCCTGATCTCCAATCCAATATCTAAAGCCAACCATCAGACAATGCTACTTGGGTAGTTCATCATCTCTAATAGAGAATCTTCAACATGTACTGGGGGTCTCTTCTGTCCTAGAGAATTGGCACATGCTGTTCCCTGTCTGATGTTCTTTCTTTGCCTATCACACCCATACAGATCACAATTTAAGTGTCACTACGTTATGGAAGCATTTCCTGAGCACCCAGACTAGATTGGATCCCCATTATAGGCTCTCTTAACACCTGGTGGGAAAAGTAATTTAAAATCCCTTTTTTAGAGAGAAAAAAACTAGCCTCCCTTTAAGAAGGAGATCAGTTTTAATTAAAGGGAAAGTATAAAGCACATCAACTGGGATGAAAAATATTTTGTTATTCCGAAACTGTGCTGTATAGGAAAGCTGAATTTACAACTTAGTGAATGAAACCAAAAGCTTTGGTTAGGTGACTCCGTGACTAAGCAAAGGTCTTAAGTTAGATCAAATGTGATATGCTTTGCTCTCTAGCATCCAAAGTTGCTATATAGTTTTAAGACAGAGCTTGTCTTTACCCATTTGACATTTAAACCTCAATGTTTATACAATTATGGCAAATCATAAATTGTGGCTAGTATAAAAGACTTCATGAATTGTACCTATTGTTAACCACATTAGATATAACTGAATTTAAAATGAACTTCCTTGATTTAAAAAAATATATATTTTCCCACCTATAGTTCACCTTTTTATTCTGTCACACAAGGTGGTTTAAAAAAACAACTGTCTTGTCATATAATTCACATACTATACAATTGACCCATTTAAAGTATACAATTCAGTGGTGTTTAGTATTGTCAGAGTTGTGCAACCATCACCACAATCAATTTTAGAACATTTCCTCACACTGATAAGAAACCCTACATCTCTTAGCTGTCACTTCCCAATCCTGCCAACCCACAGCCCCAGGCAGCCACCAATTGGTTTTCTGTACTGATAGATTGCCTATTCTGGACCTTTCATCTATATGGAATCATACAATATGTGATACTTGGCCACTAATTTCTTCCACTTAGTATAATGTTTTAAAAACGCATCCATGTTATAGCGTGAATCAATACTTGTTTCCTTTTTGTGATTGAATAATATTCCATTGTGTGGATGTATCACATTTTATTTACCCATTCATCAGTTGATGCGCTCCTGTGTTGCTCCCACTTTTGGCTATTGTGAATAACACTGCTGTGAGTACAGGATGACCTCTGAGCTCTGAGAAGTGCTTGCTTCTATTTCTCCTCTCCATAGTCATCTAAAAATAAAAGGTGACTTGAACATTCCTGAAACAACAACACAAAACATTGATTATTCTCTGAAGACCCGACAGAACTTATTATATCTATTGTTATTTAGGAAACTACATGTAATTATTTATGTAATTTTGGTCTTTCCCCCCATCTGTGAGCTTCATGAGGACAAGCACTGTGTTAAGTTTGCTTGTCCCAGTATCACTGGAGCCTTGCCAATTGATTGGCATGTATGAAATGTTTCTTGACTGATTAATTTTGCCTAACCTCAACCTCAGGTTGGCCTCATTTTAAGTTCCCTGTTTCTGTAAATGTCATGACTATTATCTCAGTAATTTGGGATCCAAATCCGAGTTGCATTTGCCTCTTCCCTTCTTCATTTCTTCTACATCTGACAAGTCAGCAATTTGGGGGAAATGTTTTCAAAACCATTCTCAACATTTATGTGTCCGTTCCTTTCTCCCACACAGCCCATTCTAGAGTCTCACACTTGGCCTCCCTGCCTTTCCTTCTCTCCTACTTCCAAGCAATTTTGCAGAGAGTTTTCAAAGTAGTCTTCACAAAAGCCAATTACATCACTTGACTCCTCTTCATGAACTCACAGTGATATCTTATTGGCCACAGACTAGAAGCCCTCAACCCAGAGTTGGAAGATTTCTAGAACACAATTCTTATACTGTAAGGCAAGTAGCTGCTTCAGCTTTTTTCTAGTACTTCATGTTCCTATTTATCAGAAGATATGCCTACCTAGCCTATTGGCTTACTGGACCTGGATTGTTGGATCGACTGCTTAACATTTTTTAGGAAGGCAAGTACCAGTAATTTGGAACATTTTTATGGCCAGGTCTCATGGACCAATACAAAGATATATTTGATTCACTAATGTCACAATCACTATATTCCAAACAAAAACATATTTACCTTGTTTTTTTCATTGTCTTTCCCAAAGATGAGTTACGCATACAATATCTTATAGGAAATTCCCTATTTACAGGAGCTCTCATATCTTCCATGGCATGTGCTATGGTGCCTTATATATTGTAAAAGCAAAGACACAGAGAAAGCCTGATTTTTTTCTTAACAGAGAATTTCTCTCCCCAGACTCCTAAGCCAGACATTTTTTTAGATGAATAATTAGATAAACCATTTTGATTGAAAGTTATATCCTCATACCAAGGGGCATGTTGGGATAACCACAGATAGTTGCTTAACTGACTGCCAGAGAACTTTGGCGTGGTTAACTATACGAGCTTTTGCTCTGTTTTGTAAGGCACACCACTTTGAGGTCAGCGCTGAAATGTTTGGGACAATAGCAGAGAAGTGAAGAATGGGTTCTGATGGGAAATGGAGACCCAGTCACTGTTACCTAAAACAGGCTATGGGAGAAAATAGAAAGGTTCAAAGATAAGTTTATTGAGGTTGTTTACCATGTAGTATGTGGTTAAAACCCTCTGCCTCGTGTTCACAAAAGCTTCAATAAGCTACATTTCTCGCTAGTGTTTAGTGGGATCGATTTGCTATTCGATGCTAAGCCTTTGCTCAGTTAGACCTCAAAGTTTGTACAAGACAATAACAATCTGCCCATGGGAGGACAACCATTAGGGTTTGCATATATATTAAGTAAATATGTTTTAAATTAATGTGTTTGTCTTCCTACAAAGATGATACTCCCCCTTACCCCTAGATGATTCGTAGAGAAAGTATTCAACGATAACTTGCTGACTAAAGAGGATTCTAATTTGTCTTTAAAGGAGGAAGGATAGAAAGTCTCTTAAGCACCTGCTGGGTATCCTTTTTGTAGCAGATTTTCACATTTAATCTCATTTAATCCTTACAATCTTGTGAAGTAAATACCGTTAGTATTATCCTAATGATAATTACCTTCATTTTCTGGGTGAAAAACTAAGGCTCAGTAAACTTAAATAACTTGCCTGGGTACACATCACTAAGGAGTGACAGATATGGGATTCTAACCCAGATCTGTTTGTCCCCAAAGTCTTCTTTGAACCATTCCATGAACTTCCATGGCAGAGAGGAGGAAAGGAGGGAAGGAGAGAGGGATGGACAGAGGGAGGGAGGGAGGGAGGAAGGGAAGAGAAAGAGACAAAGAGAGAGACAGAGAAACAGAGAGAGATTGTATTATATAAAGACAAGCTCTTTGATGTTCTTATTCCCCTTACGGTATTCATTTCCTATTGTATATTAATTGTGTAGCAATGATTGGTGAGTCCCAGGCTTGCTGGATTTTTTTGCAGCATATTATGAATTATAGTTCTTAAGTATATCTTTTAATTTGATGAACCACTCCCAAAACCCTCTATAATTTGTATGCCACAGGTCGGTTAATAGCCTAGCTTTCCTTTGCTGCCATAAATATAGAATCGTTTACCCATTCCTCATTGCTTCATTTCCATAAGTAAAGCATTGGGGATGAAACTCTTGCCCATTTTCTTTAACAATCAGTTGTCTCCAGATTTACTGCACAGTAGCCTACCTCAAAATTTAGAGCATGCAATAATTGTGTATACTGAATATGTTATGTGACTGGGTAGCAAATTATTGTGCTATCTTTCAACAACGCCCTCTTGAAATAGCAACGTGAAAAACTGAGTTATTATTTCAACTCTGAATGAACGCAATAGCTTCCTCCTCCCAAGATGGATTATTGGTTAACAAGTTACAAGCATGTGAAATTGGGTACTTCTGGTTATAAGAGATAGCCACTGTCTATTGGTGACTATCCAAGAATGCAACCACTAGCCAAGGTTGTCATAAAACTAAAACTGCCATTATGGTTCCTTACTGATATCTAGTCCGGTAAAAATGCCATTTCCAGAAGCCAGTTACCCCCAAAGCAGTGGTGGATTTTATGGTTGGTTTATATTTGCAAATTGTTCCTGGGGGTCTTGAGAAAAGAACCTCACTTCTTCTTCAGGGATTAGTGTGTTACTACTGATGCAAGCCAGATTGAGTTTTCTTTGGAATGTATAGTGTATGGGAATATGTATGAATACCTGTGTTGGCTAGGGAAAAAAAGTTGCCCCCTAAGATAAATTGGTTAAGGAAAGCAAGTCAAATCATTTTGTGCAGATCTGACCTATCTAGGTGAAGATCTTTGTTGTACTGCTTTGGACTGGCCTGTTCTTGCTTAGTTACTGTTTAACAGCTCTTGTCCAAGCCTACACGTGAGTACAGACTCATCTCTAGAATTGTGCTGACCTCCCTTAGCTCTGCTCAATGGGTTTTTCAATTCATTTAACTATTCTATAGTTAACATATTCTATTATATAGATATGTGACATATATAACTGTTATATAGTTATATATTCATACAACTATTATATAACAGGCACCTATTATACTGTGAGCACTGTTTGGGAAAAACTTGAATGCAGTATTGTTTTAGGAATATAAGGTTCAGAGAGACTTTTCTTGCAGCTGAAAAATGAAAGACCTTTTTTTTCAGCCTCACCCACACACAGACTTGGAAATCAGTCACCTTCCAGTGGGCAGGGATTCTCTTGAGGTCTTTGCATTCCAGAAGTGAGCTTGAGCCTCTCCAACCACAGGCTTCTCAAGACGTGTGTCCATTCCCCAGGCTCCAATTCCATCCTCATTTCTGGCTCCATGTTCCTCTCTGGTAGATCTCTGAATCCCACTCCATATTTCCCTTCTCTGAGCTAAGCCAGGCACTAAGCCATCAAGATGTAAAATGGAATCTCCTTTTCTTGATTTCCTCAAAATACCCACTCGCTCATGGCATATGTGCATTAACTATTAACCATAGGTATCAGATAAATAGTTATTGACTCTCTGAAATACTGAGTAGGCCGAATGGCTCAGTTGGTTAAGAGCTCACTCAAGAGTGCAAGCTCTGATCAACAGCGGTTCGATGCCCGGCCCAAGCTGAGCAGCCCCTGAGCTGCCAGCAGGTGGCAGGATGGCTCAGCTAAAAAAAAAAAAAAAACCAAAAAACAAATAGTGAAATACTGAGTAAAAGTAGCACATTCTAACAAATAATTTCAAGCCATGTAAAGGTAGTTGAATCTTTTATTTCTTTCTTTTGTCCTCAGATAAATGTGTCTTTCTTTTTATACTTTAACAAGCAGTTTATGACAAAGAGCTTCCATAATTCTGTAATGACGTCATCAAGGCTCTCACATTTTTCTCAGTTGACAAATGAAATCCTAATAGAATAATTGCATGGAAAAATTAGAAATTTCTCGATATTAAGTTGACTTCTAGACCACGAATGATCAAGGCTAATGGCACAGTATTCTAATAAATAGTATGCAATGGAAAAATACAGCTAATAAAGTTGTGGGTAGCACTTTATCCACTTTGTACATTCTAGAAAGAGCCATTTTGATTTACTTGAAAAGCAACTGTGAAAATCAAGTCAAGTTAACATCTGTTAGAAAAATAATATTTTAGAATGGACTGAGTATTTCAGGAATATGCAGTTTATTTCCTTTTTGATCACTAACATTAATTAATTGTCATTTGCAGAGATTAAATTATAACTGAAGATTTAGCAGAGAATTGAGATTACTAGGAAGTAAAAAGAAAACTCTTCTGTGGTCAAAGGATTTTTTTTCCAGAACTGTTTAGCTGAAATGTTGTATACATAAAGGCCTAATGTATTTTGGCAACTCTAACCCTGAGATTTACATCTTTTCCTATTTTACTTTAAAATTAAAATATTCAAAAATGCCTTTTATCTGCCTTTTCAGTCATTTAGTTTCATTCTCTACAATATGCCTTAGACACGGGGCACTTGATTGCCTGCAGAATGAATTAACGAATCTTTTATGTCAATGGGAGTTTATTAACAACATTCGTGACATTTTCAAATCAATCCTTCTATGTTCTCCAATTATGGCCTCATTGTGGTTGGGCACCATCCCAGGGAAAAAACAAAGGGAGAGGGGGGAATCGACAGACTTACAACTGACTTCAGAAAAGCAAATTAATAAGGGAAGTGGATCTAAATTATGTTTTCTGTTGTTTGTTACATTCAATGCAAAATGCAAATGCACGCTCAAGTGTTTTGGCTGTTGTTCAAAAATGTGAACTATTCTGCCAGAAGGCAAAAGTACTTTCCTTCAACTTCTATGTCCATAGTTAATTTGCTTGTTTTTTTTTTTCAACATGGGAGCGTTTCTAAACTTTAAAGTAAATATTATTTACACAGCAAACATACTAACAATTAACAGTATTAAAACATCTGAATGATGAAAATATAAAATCATTTTGGATGAAGGTTATTTAATGCAATAGCCAGTTTTCAAACTATGTAAATAAGTCTAAAATGTGTATAATCAAATATACAGTTTATGTGTATTATGCATTTATATAATTTCCTGGTCCTTTAACTCTGCTGATCTAAATTAAACCTTCAATGTTCTATTAGATGTTAAGTCCTGGCACTAGTTTGTGGGTGACCTTGAACCAAACACTAGCTTTTTTGGGTTTCTATGCCTATTAAATGAGGGACGTTGAACTAGAAGCTCCCGAGTGCTTTGAGTGGACCATTTATTATTAAAGCCATCCAAGAGGCCTGATAATTTTTGGTTGTATCATCTTTTAGAAACATTTTGTTTCCACCTCAGCCCCTTCTTCCCTCATCATACCAGTGGTTTTTACAAATCAGTCAGGACACACAGATATATCATTACTTTCACAGGAGTGCCACCAAATTTTCATTGGCATGTAAAATTTGTTTTTATTCAACTAAGAATACACATGAAGGTCGTACAATTAAGTTTGCGAACTCATCCTAGAAAAAGTGCTACATACCTCGTTGCTGAATATCACTACAGTTACCCTCTAAGTACTCCGCTTGGGAAGCTATTCACCAATGTCAGTGCCTAGTCCACCCTTCAAAGCAATTTTGGAACTCTTTTTCTGGAATGGTCATCAGAGCTGTCATCATATTACCCTTGATGTCCTGAATGTCATCAAAATGTCTTCTTTTCAATATTTCCTTTATCTTTGGGTAAAGAAAGAGTCATTGAGGGCCAGATCAGGTGAGTAGGGAGGGAGTTCCAGTACAGTTATTTGTTTACTGGCTAAAAACTCCCTCACAGACAGTGTCGTGTGGAGCTGGTGCATTGTCATGATGCAAGAGCCATGAATTGTTGGCAAAAAGTTCAGGTCGTCTAACTTTTTCATGCAGCCTTTTTGGTACTTCCAAATAGTAAACTTGGTAAACTTTGTCCTGTGTTACAAATTCATAATGAATAATCCCTCTGATAGCAAAATGAGTTTGTAACATTGTTGCAACAAGTTCATGAACTTAATTGTCAGACCTCGTATTACGTTCTGCCATAGGTTAGATAAAACAGTGTCAGCAGTTCTTACAACAAGGATAAGGTATAGTTTTCCAAAAGTAAGGGATTAAAGGAAAATCATTATGTCAAACCGGTGACATTTTAGACCTGTGCTGTCCAATATGGTAGCCATTACTCACATGTGGCTGTTGGGCTCTGGAAATGTGGCTAGTCCAAATTGAGATGTGCTGTAAGAAAATAATACACACCAAATTTTGAAGGAAGCAAAATTGGTGCAAAAAATTATAAAATATCTCATTAATAATTTTTATGTTGATGGTATGTTGAAATGTTAATATTTTGGATATATCACATTAAATACAATACATTGTTAAAAATTTATTTCATCTGTTTCTTTTTACGTTTCTAAAAATGTGGCTAATAGAAAAGTTTAAATTCCATATGTGGTTCTCATTATATCTCCTTTGGACAGCACTGGTATGGAGTCAGATGTTAATTAGAACATGAAAGAACTGCCTTATTAATATATAGAAAACATGATCAGGTCAATAAAGTTTTTCAACAGCTGCATAGCACTGAAGGATGCTTGAGTAGAAATACTGTTATACTGTAGCCATGAATGTCTAAAAATCATGACTTGTTTAGTCCTGTTCTGGCATTTAAAATCCTTCAATGTGTGCCCTCCTACACACACATACACAGGAGGCTGAAAACAGGCTGTGTCTCCACCAGCTGTGGGCTAACGTTGAAGCTCTGCCTTCAGTGACACTTACCTTCAGTGACACTTTGGTCTGTGACTTTCTCAACTTTCTCTCCAATGCACACACTTCATTCCTCGGTGAGAGAATAAAAAGGAGCTACCACTTTTCCTACTATTGGATCTCCAACTTAGACCGTCAGTTGTGTTTGTCACTTAGCCACTCCCGTGGGTGCCATGGGCTCCACTCAGCTTTTCCCTCCTCTACCCCACCCAGAGTCATTTTCCTATCAGAGGAGATTTGTCTCTGCCATAGCGATGCCTTTTTTTTTTCTGCGAGTGGGCCACTAAGCACGCCTCTCCTTGCATTTGGGGATGTGGTACGGACAAATCAGTGTGTTTTGAAGTGATTGAATTTGGAAGTGACAGATGAAGGACTTGAGCATGTTCAAATGCACATTAACTCTTTGAGAGCCAGTGGTTCTTTTATGATGTTCTCACTGGGCTCTGGTTCTCGGTCTTGCTTCTCCCACCCCCACCCCCACCCCCACTTGTTCCATTTTAGAACATTTCAAGCCCAAACATCTGTTTTGAAGTGCTGTGCTCCTTTCTGGACGACAGTATTTTTTTTTTAATTCTCAAGTTTTCTTATTTCCTCCTTATCATCCCCAGATGTTTTGTTCTTAACCCCCCCCCCATTTTTTTCCTCATTTCAATAATTGTGCAAGTCCCATAAGAACTGCTGGCAGATATTTTTTCCCTTTGGAACACCCTGCACAGCTCCCACCAAGAATCCTACCTTTACTCTTTGCTCATTTTTCAAAGGACTCAGACCAAAGTTCATGAAGGATTTGGGGGAACAGGGATAGGGGCAAAAGGAAGGCAATGATTTCTATTTTAAAATAGTTATGACTCTCCTTGGAACCATAGTACCTGCACACAGGTAGAGCTATGGAGGAGGGAAATGTGCTTCATAAACTAAGAGGAAAGTTTTTTGTTGTTATTTTGTCTACTATTATAAAATAAAGCGGGGAGCCGGCCGAGTGGCGCGTTGGTTAGGAATTGGCTTGGGACGCCAGCTCTGAGCAGCAGGGCTCCGGTTCCGATCCCACATTAGGGCCAGTGATGCCGCACCCTTTACAGCTAAGATAGTGAACAACAGCTTGACCTGGAGCTGGGCTGCCATGAGTCGCTGGCGACGGCGTAGGCTGCAGTGGGGCTGCACAGGGCTGCCATAAGCTACTGTGAGTGGCCGGCAGCCCGCGTGAGTGGCCGGCAGCCTCCGTGAGTGGCCGTCCAGTGGCCCACTGATCTGCCTCACCTGGGAATAGCACAATGATAATACCAACATGGGCCAGTGAAGCGACATCCTCCATAACTAGACTGAAGAATGAAAGGACAGAAAATTGTCTGTTTCCCTTCCCCAATTCCCCAACGCTGTACCCCTCCTGCAATTCCCCAATAAAATCTTTTAAAAAAATAAATAAATAAAAAATAAGTAAAGCAAGAAGTATAAGAATTTGTTTTCTTAATAATAAAATTCTATCATTCCTATTTTTAAAGAACAAGGTAAGAGCTTATAAGCCAGCCATAATACTATAGGAAAGAAGCTCACAACAATCCTTATATGGATTATAATAATAATGACACATCAGACCCAGCACATTATCGCTTTCTCAGTATTTTCACCTACTTTATGAACCCATGAAGCAGGTGAGAGTCTGGGGCCCTCGAGTAGAATAGTGGAGGCCTGGAATTTAGGTTGGATTAGACTTTGAAAAAGCTGTGGAAATGTGGGCAAATCATTTTCCTTCCATAGACCTCTGTTCTTCATTAACACCAGGCTCTGATTTTTGTGTCATTTTGGTTTTCCTAGAAGTCTTATATCTCAGTGGGAAAATCACAATGATGCCCATTTCATAGTAGAAGAAACAGACCCAGAGTGGTTAAGTTTTTTATCCAAGGTCACACCGCTTGTTGGTGATAGAGTGGAACTCAGAATTCAGATCCTCTGCTGAGGGCTAGTGGGAGCCTTGGCTCCCACTATGTCAGACATAGGGACTGCTGATCCCAAAGGACGACTCCCCAGGCATCATCCATTGTTTTCCCTTCACCTTCATGCTGGTGGATCACAGGAAACTCCATCTAGAATTGTTAACTATTTCATTTGCCTATTTCTTGTAACCTTCCCTCTTGTTCTGGGCTGTGACTTGTTGAGGAAGACAGGACATGTATCTGTGAATAAGGAGGTAAATCCAGGTCTCTGGAGGGTGAGAACCAAGAACCACCAAACTGACTTGATCTCTTTTTGGAGAGAAAGACACACTCTGGACATGTGGAGGCTGGGCACAGCTCTGTTCCTTAGAAGTGATTCTGGAAGAGAGAGAGAGTATCTAGGAAAAGGCCCATCGTCTTCCAGTGTGAGTG
This sequence comes from Hipposideros armiger, assembly GCF_001890085.2. Lineage (NCBI taxonomy): Eukaryota > Metazoa > Chordata > Mammalia > Chiroptera > Hipposideridae > Hipposideros > Hipposideros armiger. The sequence continues at coordinate 1,861,362 of NW_017731389.1, read as the reverse complement.
TTCTGAATGTTGGATTGCGGGGGAGAAGAAGAAGAGAAAGCAGAAAATCTTTATTATGTCTACAAAGATTTAGAACCTGTTCCCTCCCTGTGAAAAGCTGGCCAAAGATGAGGTATTGATTGGGCTCTTGCTGAGAAAGTTGATGGGGGTGTTGATGTAACTGATGGTAAGATGAGGACATTCATTCATTCATTCACTCATTCATTCTCTTTTCCATTCAAGAAATGTGTTGACTAGTCATTGTAAGCAAGGCACTTGCTTCGTGGTCAGTCTTAGTCAGAAGGGAATCTGTAGGAAGTGGGAAGAGATTACAGTTAATAGGAGAAAAACAGAAAGTTAAATACATATAAAGAGAGAGGGGTAGAAATAAAACAGCAAGCTAACAGTCAAACCTGTGGAGCGATTTATATTTTTAACCACAAAAGTGAGGGTAGCCAAGAACTTAGTCGGACACTGACCCAATGAGATACAGACCTCAGTCAAGGTGCTGTGAGAACTCCATTACTGAATTCCCTGGCAGAGGCTCCATCTTATGGCAAAAGCAATAGGATCAGGAAAACCACATGCAAATTAGATAGGCAGTAATGAGAGGCAGAGCTACACATGGTCTGGTTCTCTGCACTGTGGAGGAAGGCCTGGGGACAAGTTTCCTGTGCCACAAAGAATGACACCATGAGGGGAAATATTAAAAGGTTAATTATAGCCTGCCACTTGAGAGCGTCTCCATTTACTGACCAGGGTCCCCACCCAGTTGTTTATTAACCTCTTTAGTGTCCCTGTTGTCCCAACACCCTTCAGGATAGCACTTGATAATCTGAATGATTCCCGATCCCCTGCCTGCTCTGCTTCTCCTGTATCGTGTACTTGCTCTATCATTCACTTATTTAATGGACTCAGTGGGTGTCAGGACTTTTGCGTCACATGGCCTTCAGGATGGGTTCCTCCCTGGACTGTGCTGGGAGCCAGAGCTTTCTTAGAACACATCCCCAAGAATGTCGTCATACATTGTTTAATCAGGGAGAGGCTGAGAAGGCCAGCTTGGCTCAACGGTTCTGAAACATCCTCTGGACATGAGACCAAAACACATTAAGTATCTCTGTAGCCAATGAATGCCTTTTACTTTTAGCTCTAAGAGTCTCTAATTGTTGTTTAATTGCAGGAATGAGTTACCAAGGAAGAGCTTGTAGTGTCCATCTTCGAGATCTTAACAAAGAGGATAAACTATTGTTTGTTTTGGATGAGTTTCTTTTGCCTAAAGGTCTCTCTCCAATTATATTCTGTGGCTTTCAGTTGTGCTAAAAGAGACAATGCCTAATGTTTCCAGTTTTCTTCTGGTTTGCTGCCTAAACTCTCATTTTGTCACCAAAGATTCTGACCCATTGTGCATGATCTGAACCAAAAATAAAACCAGTCACAGATGTAATATTTGAAAGGGAGGAGCCCCTAAATTTTCATCTGCAGAGATCCTGGGGGACCCCCAAGGGACAATCTAAGAGACTGTGGAATCTACAGAACAGGGTCAATATGGTGCTTCTTTTGAAACCATCCACTAGGAAAGGAATGAATACATCAGCAATACTTGAAAGTATGTCCTGGTTAGTCATTATGCAGCTGACATAAAATATGAGTTGCTCTTTTTTCTCCATCTGATTCATGTTTACACTTCATATTGTCTGTTAATATTTTTTTTTACATTCACTGAGTTATGAGCAATTAGTCGCCATTTTAACTGATAGTTCTTGCAGGCAGAATTATAATTACATTGATCCTAGAGGTGTTCATTCCAGGTCGCCGATGGACAGTTAGTGAGCCCCTACCACATGAAATGAAAGTTCCGGCGGATACACCTGGGTTTACTTTGCAACATGTCAGGCCTCCAGATGGAGTTAGAAATGCAGGAGGTTAGAAATGCAGATCTAGATGTCAGAGGGGGCTGGAACTAGAAATAGAGATGCAAAGGGACAAAATTTAAGTTGTGGGTGTGGACGAAATAATCAAAGGAAGCAGGCACAGCAAACCAGAGGAGAAAGCCGAGGACCAGCTCTTGGAGAATGCCCACTCATGGGTGGGCAAGGGGGCCTCCTTAGCACAGGAGGTAGAAGAGGAGTGGGAAGAGAGGAAGGAGCATGAGCAAGAAGTCACCCTCTCATAACCCTCAAGGGAGCAGGGATTTTCAAGGATGGCATGGTCCACAAAGTCAAATACAACAGAGAGGTGTAGTAAAAGCTCTGCAAAAAAAGCCAACAGATGATGGTGATTACAAAGCCCTAGGTAGCTTCTTAGAAAGTGGTCACAGTAGAGCCTTGAACTAGAAACCTGACTGCACGCAGCTCAGGTGTCCATGAGGAATATTTCACATGGCTATTCCAAGAAGTTTGGTGGTAAAGGAAGGGAAGAGAGAGAATGAGAGTTTCATTGCACCTATATGATTTTGCTTTTTAAGAATGGAGGTCATCTAAGCATATATGCAGAAGAGGGCCTCTGGGAAGGGAGATGGAGGAAGCAGGTGAGGGGATTACTGAAAGAGCAGGAAAGAATTGGATTAATAACAAATGAGGAGAATGTACCCTTAAAAGGAAATAGCTATGGATGAAAATAAGGGGAACCCCAAATACAAACACATTCATTGTATAAAATTCAAGCAGAAGCCTAGTATCGTAGCTAAGACTATGGACCCTGGAGTGAGAAAGATGACTTTGACCCTAACTAGTCTGTGTGACCTTGGACATGTAACGTGATTCTCTGTGCCTCAGTTTTCCCATTTTTAAATGTGGAAAATAATAGTATCTATCCTGTAAGATTTTATATATGTGTGTGTGTGTATGTGTGTAGATATATATATATATATATATATATATATATATATATATATATATATGTATATGTGTATATATGTATATGTGTATATATGTATATGTGTATATATGTATATAATATGCTTAGGGCAGTGTCTGGCACATAGCAAATACTATATAAATTATTAATATAAAATGAAGAGCGACAGTGGGAAGAAACTGGGAGTTATAGAAGTTCTGAAGTTTAGGGAAGTATCCCGCACTTATTTGAGTCAGTTTCTAACAGGGCACATCTCATGTACATTTTCTTTGGAGCCAGTCCATGTTTTGTGTTTTATTTCTGTTTCCCCTAGGAACCCTTTGTCTAATGTAGGTAACCAAACCTCGATATCTCGTACCCTTGCAGTGGCACTAAATGTCTCTGGTCCATTTAATGGTGAATTCCAGTTGAGGTGGTTTGTCAGATATCATCGGGTACTTGTGTTTGAGCCAGGAGAAAATGTGCTTGACAAATTTGAGTGAAGAAAACCTCTGTAAGTCCTGAGAAAATTGAGTTTTCATACTGAAAACTCAGATATCTCAAATACGATAAAATGAATTATTTGAGACAGTAAGAATATAGTTTTATATATACAAGTAATAAAAGGAATATTCTACATAAGCACTTTATACACACAAATCACTTTAAACACAAAGAGATGGAAGTGAGTTTTTGTAGCTTCTTCACATTGAGTCTCAGTGACCTATTGTCATCTTTAAAAAAACAGAATCTTGTCTCATCTCTTAAATAAAAATGAAACAGCTCTGGCTGAGTTGGTCCCGGTCACACAGATTCCGGAACCTGCTCTAGTCTGTGACTTTCCTCTAACTCAGAGTTGTGGTGCTCATGGCAGAACTAATGAATGGGGTGATGAGTCAGAGAAGAGAAACACCAAACTCTCCTTCACAGCACGACAGGTGTGTGGGAAAGGTAAACTTTAAACAAAGCTGCATTTACCTCACGACAATGGTCCCACTGGAGCACTGTCTTTGTTTCTATAGACAGTTGTTCCGAATGCACATTTTTCCACTGCTCAAGACATTTCGGTGGCTCCCCAGTGCCTCTGGACTCAAATGGCTGAGCTTTTCTTACTGCTGACTAGCCCTGATAACTTAGCTGAAATTGTCTAAGATTTCATTGGAATTCAGTATGAATTATGCAGTGGGGGAGAGAGACTGAAGGCTCATGACAGTGCTGGAATGTTCTTAGTTTGGGCATTGAAAATCCAAATAATTTAGCCTGGCATTATACCCCCTCCATTACTTGGCATCAATTTAGTACGCCAAGCTTCTTTTCCCCTCTGCCTTTACTCAAACAGTCTGTCTTAAGCACGCTGTTGTCTTCATTGTCACCTACACTCATTGGGGAAGTCCCACCTCTCTGTCATTATTCCTCCTGCTATACCCCAAAGCTAATAATGCCTTTGACACTGGCTAAAAGGAACCCCCTTCTCTTCATGCTGCTACAAATTTATTACTAGTTGTTTTTTTTCTGGCCCTCTCATTCCATTTATTTTTTAAATCCATTCTCATTCTGTAAAATTCTCTCTTAATCTCACATTCCACTCTGAAATAATTAGTTACCAGTTGGATTTGTGTCTTTCCATTTATTTTTCTATGCATTCACATACTTGTGAATATAGAGATAAATATTTTTATTAATTATTTTTAATGTTATGTATTTTATCTCTTAATAGATTATAAATTCCTTGAGGGTAGGAAGTGGATGGAATATGAATTTTTTTTAATCCTCCACAGCTCATAATACAGTCTATGAAAAACCAGAAGTTTCCTAGTAACTGCATTAGGGCAGGATGGGATCTGATAATGTACAGAAGTGGTGTAAGAAGTTAGGACTTGAATGTTGGCTTTAAATATGATTTTATTTGAGTTCAAATATTAATGGTAATAATCTCTAAATACTGAGCACTTGTTTTGAACAATAATGAGAAGTAAGTTTTTTCGTTTTTACAGATAGGAACTTTGAGACTTAAAATGATGAAGAAATTTTCCCAAAGCCACACAGCTAATGTGTAACACAGACAATATTTGAACCCAGATTGTGCTGGCTCTAAAGTCCTTATTCCTCTATTAGATTTTGCTATCTGGGAGACTGAAAAGAATCAAGGTGAGAGGGACATTTTTTCTTTATTTTGACTGAAATATAATTAACATACAACACTGTGTAAGTTTAAGGTGTACAGTATAATAACTTAACAGACATATATTGCAAAATGATTACCAGAATAAGTTTAATTAACATCCATTACCTCAAAATATTTTTTCCCTTGTGATAACTTTCAGGACTTACTCTCTTAGCAACTTTCAAAGAAGGATATTGGTGTTACTGGATTCATTTATTCATTCAACTATGTGATGGGTTTAGTGTTGACCTAAAATAAAGACAAGTAAATAGGGATCACTTTTAACCTTCCAGTGGGGGTTCCTGCTCTGGAATTGGATTAAAAGAACTTATCTTTAGGCATCCAAATTTCACAAACTTTGCCACCATTCTTATATTTGCTGGCATTTTCACTTCAACTGCTCTTGACCTTTGAATTTTGTTGCCTCTTTGACCTTCTGATATTGCCTTTAAGGATTCTTTTTGGCTTTGTTTCCCTGTTTTTTGCCCCTATCCTACTACTAAAGCTGTGATACTGAACCAATGATTCATAAACTACAAGACTGAAAACAAATCAAACTGATATAAACAAGGAGATGTCCAGGGCAATCTCCCAGAACTGATGTTGTCTTCAGTATTTTCTGTGTGTGCAAACTAGAGCCCAGGGAGGATGATGGGTAAACTACCTTTTCCTCGATCTGCTTCTTTTATATTGGATTTCTCCAGATTTCACCATCCACTCTCTCCCAGTTTTCATTCAATATATCCAATATTCTCTTCCTGGACAAGCTTACCCATGCCGATGGTTACTGCTAAAATTCATATAGTGTATCAGTGACCTCAGAGCTTTAGCTTCTGCACAGATTTTTTTCTTCTAACTTCAGGCCCACATTTCTAACATCAACTTTGAATCTCCATCTATTGGGTTGCTGGAAAAGTCATGACGTATTTCTTCCACGTTTTTCATTGCAAAAAATGCGTCATGACTTTTCCAACAACCTAATATATTTCCTACAGGTGTCACAACCCCAACCTGCTCCCTTTCCTTCCCTTGGCCATGTTCTTCATTTCCTATAGTCTGTCTTGATGACTGATGTGCTAAACCTTCAAGCTCCACAGATCATGCTAATCACCTCACTCTCATGCCTTCCTTTCAGTGTGTCACAGATCCCTATTGATTCGACCTCCCAAACAGCTCTTGAACCTCTTCGCTCTCTTGGTTGCCATTACCGTACCTTTAAATCAGGCCACTTAATTCTTGTCAGGATATTTTATGTCATTAGCCTTCTCATTGGTCTTTCTGCTTCAGGAGTAATCTGATGCACAAACCTGCTTAACACCTTTCAAAGGAACTGCAGTTCCTAGAGGACAGAGAGCGAAGCCCTTGTAGATGGGAGCCCTGCTCCATTTCTGATCTCTTCCTCTTTGCCATGCTCCTGGGTGCTCAAGCTAAAATAGAACAACCATATTTCTAATGCACCATTGGTTTTAAGAAGCACCATAATTTTATGTTCCACTAAGAAAGGGGCGGGGGGCACTGCCAATTATACTACAACTTGTCGTAAATTGTAAAATATATCCCAACTTCTGAGATGTTAAATTGTGAAAAATTATGTGGCCTCAAGGCAATGAAAAATGGTGCTTGATGTTTCCCTCCTGCCCACTGCACTCTTGCGCAGGTAATTCCCTTTACCCAGAATGCGTACTTCACTCCAAACCCCTTGAGTACCAGGCAAACTCCTGCTCGTCCCTCAGGATCCTCCTTAAATGTCTCCTTTTCCAGGAAGACTTCCCTGGCCTATCTTGACAGTTATGAACTCCCCTGTCTCATGCCCATCATTTTTTGCTCCCAGTCTCCACAACTCTGGAGAGCAGAGACTGTCTCCTACTCATCTTTGTTTCCTTGATGCTTACTTAGCACAGTGTTGAGATATGGTAGGTACTTAATTCGTGTCTTAGCTTGGGCATCCAAACAAAATACCATAGACTGAGTGGCTTAAATGATAAAAATTTTCTCACAGTTCTGCAAGCTGGGCAGTCCAAGATCAAGGTGCTGGCAATGTACGTATCATTCTGAGGCCTCTTCTTTGGCTTGTAGGTGGCTGCCATCTCACTGTGCACTCACACAGCCTCTCCTTTGAACATTAGGGACAGACAGAAAGAGCAAGCCCTCTGATCTTTTCTTATATCCCATCATGAGGGCCCCACCCTCATGACCTCATTTAAACCTAATTACCTCTCAAAGGCCTTATCTCCAAATACCATCACATTAGGGGTTAGGGCTTCAAGATATGAATTTGGGGGGAACACAGTGCAGTCCAGCAATTGGAGTTTGGTAAATAAAGTAATGAATGTTACTCTGACTCATACTCTCAGTTTATCCTGACCTTGCTTCCTGGATGCACCCTGACTTAGAGTGACCTATATGGTGACCTTTGACCTACCCTTGGCCAATGCTTTTGTTTTGTCCCTGTACTCACTTACACACATAATGTTAAGGTTCATCACTGACCCAGCCAACTAGATGCTCCTAACCTCCTTGAGTGATACATTTCTTGGATTCCCTGTAGCGTTGAGCACAGGGCCCAGCACATACTGGAGACTCAGTCACTTTTTTTTTTTTTATCGCTCTCCCAGTCCTTTATAGTGGGGGCAGAATGTGCAAACTGCTGAGAAACAGCCGTAGTCTTGGATATAGGATTTCAGTTGCCATGGGATCTATTTTGCACAGAAATGCTTCAGTAACATGGGAACGTTATTTGTTCAAATTATAGAACTGATTACAGGTATCCCAGTTTTTTGAAAGTTCACATTACACCACTTTGCTTTTAAGAAAGACCTACGTTAGTACCTGTTTTTGCTAACTGAAAGAAACCTGAAGAGGATTTTCGCTTTTATGAAAAAATGGTGAAAAGCAAAAATAGCGTTCAGCCTTTGTCTTGCAGTGAGCCGCTGTAGAGGCAGCGTACGCACCCAGCAGCTAGAGCGGCCCCACCAAGCCCCTGCCCCCAGAACTACACTCGCATCTCAACATCAAGCCGCGATATTTCCGATCTGTGCCTGTGAGTATCTGTGCTTTATCTAAATTTATTTTGCGCATTCCTGCTTTCACTGTATGTTCGTGTTCTTTCAGGTTTTATGTGTCATTTGGTAGGATTTGGTTGGTTATTTTTTGGGTCTGGATATGCTCAAAATTTTTTCCAAATAGGTTAATGCTGATTGCTTCTTCGCTTTATGGCATTTTGACTTATGAAAGGTTTCATAGGAATGCTCCACTTTCAGATAGCTGGGGAAACCTGGACTCTTACATCTTTTTCTCCAGTGCTTATTTTTATTCTTTGTCCTGGCGATGAGAATATCTGGTTTAGCTACTGAGAGTATTGCATGTGGCAAAATGTCAGACTCATTTTAAGAATTGTTAACTTTTTTGGCCAATGACTTTAAAATGTTTCACTCTCAGGCCTCAGATGACTTTTCCCTACCATAAGCAATCCCTTTTAACCTTAGTTCAAGTTTAGTCTGTTTGTTTCATTTCATTGTGAATGTTCTTATAGTGGTAATTTATGATATTTTTAGATTTGTGGCCTATTGTAAGCATAATGGATATTTTTTATAATTTTTATCCTAGCTGTTGGTTTAGCTTATCACAAATTGTTACTGTCTGTATAATGGGTGAGGAACCAAGCTGAACAAAAAGATGGTTAGGTATCTTTCTCTTCACCTAAGGATATTGAATCTATTTGTGTAAGTCCACGTTAAGACTATTAGCTTCTTGATGAAAATTTATTAGTCGTAATTTAGGGTGCTTTCAATGAATCTGATTGCTCAGTGTTCATAATCAAAAGTAAATCCAATTCGTTACTTTATCTAAAGATTTGATTCACTGAAAATTGTCAAGTGGTTATACTAAATGTGGTAGAAGGCAGTATTTCATGATTAATAAGGTCTAGTAGGAAAATTAACTAAAGAATATTTGAGATAGGCAGGTACTGTCTCAAGTATGATTGGAGTGTGACTGAAGGCATTGACTAGGTTTAAGTGCACATTGAGCTCTAATGGAAAATGGAAGAATTCTTGGTTTTCAAAAGAAGGGGTGGCCAGGTCAATCAGAACAGTATGTTACAGATAGTTCAAGTTGTGAGCCAAGTTCTTTTAAATTGGTTGTAAACAAGTGAAACTCTATGAAAACAGATGCTCCCATTGAAAGGTTGAACCTCTTCTCTTTGTTGCCAGTAAGTTTTTTAACAGTTTTGTTGGTTTGATACCTGTAGTTGTAACATCTCTATTGGCTGAAGTTGAATGCCAAGGACAAAACCGTGAAACAA
>NW_017731389.1:1844208-1851448 GCF_001890085.2 Hipposideros armiger | reverse complement strand
CCTGGGTAAGAATCAGACTTGAATCTTAAGATATCTTAGAGACCATCAGTTTAACATTCCTCCCAATTCAGAATCAATGAAAACTAACTCCATGTGCGTTCAAGTGATAAAACTGAAGCCCATGGATGGCAGTTTTAAGAAAGAGAATTTCCGGTCAATGTAAAGTAGAAATTCCTAACAATTAGCATTGCTTTAAAACAGCATGACTTTCCATGAGAGATATGCAATTCCAGTCACTGGAGGTATGCAAATAGGTCTGGGTGACCACTTGATAAGGATACTATGGAGTGAATCCAAGTCTCAGAAGCAGAGATGAGGTGAAGTAACTTTGATGGTCCCATTAAACTTCTAACCCTGAATCCAAGGCATAAATTATATATAACTATTAACAATGCCCTCCTCTTCCTGCTCATGGTCTCCATGATTATGAAATTTCCACAGAGAATGCCAACTGTAATATGTGGAATATGTGGGCAATGGACTGGCTCAGATCTGTCATTGTGTACAGGACACTTAAACCAAAGTCAGAATAAAAGCAAACTGCCTTATGATACATGATCTCTGAAGCCCAAATCAACTGAGTTCAAATCTTTGCTTTGTCCTTCTTAGTTATATTAGTTTCTTATTGCTGCTATAACAAATTACCACAAACTTGGTATCCTAAAACAACACAAATTTGATGTCTTATAGTTCTGGAGGTCAGAAGTTCAAAGTGGGTTTTACTGGACCAAAATTAAGGTGTTGGCAGGGCCAAGTTCCTTCTGTATCTTCTAAGGCAGTATGTGTTTTCTTGCTTTTTCCAGCTTCTAGAGACCACCTGTATTACTTGGATCATTGCCTCTTCCTCCATCTTCAAAGCCAGCAATGTAGCATCTTTAAATCTTTCTCTGACTCTCTGACTCTACTTCTGTAGCTACATCTCCTCTGACTCTGACCTTCTTGCTTTCCTATAAGGACCCATATGATTACATTTGACCCATATGGATATTCAATTATTATTGTGCCATCTAAAGATCTTTAACTTAATCACATCTGCAAAGTCTCTTTGCTATGTAAGGTAACACATTCATAGCTTCCAGGGATTAGGACATGGACATTTTGGGGGGACCATTATTCTGCCTACCATAATAGTCATGTGAACTCAGGTAAATTATTACATCTCTAAGCCTTGTTTATTCATCTGCAAAATGATGATTATAATAGGTTTCTCAAAATATTGTTACGAAAATATATAATGGGATAATGCATAAAGTATGTAGAACAGGGTCTGGTACTTTTGTAAGCACTTAACAAATTATATTTTGAGAAATTTAAGGCTGGAAGGACAGAGTAGAATCAATTCTCAGTCAAAATTGATGTCACCAACTTAGGCCGCTTCCACTACTCTATTTGAACAAACAAAATAAAGAAGACAAAGCTAGTATAAGGGAGAAAAATACCAAAATTTATCTATTGTCAAAGCATCATGACCTTTCACAAGTTTCATGTTTTTATTCCCTCTAACTCTGAAACTTGAGCATAATAAGTAACTACTAAATGGAGAGCTGATGACAATTCTTAAGCCTGGGCTGAACATGAAAACTCATCTGATTGGATATCTCTAGCAACCAACACTCTCCCATGCCTAAAAGTGCCTAATACATTTTTAAACAGCTTAATAATTATAAATGTCATCCTGTTAATAAGCTAAACTGACTCTTTATAATGTCTTTTCTTTAGTTTTTGTGTGTGTCTGTGCATGCTTGCTTATTATACATTTAATATTTCATCTCTTAGACAGTGTATCGTTAGGTATTTGAAGACAGCTATCTTGCTGCTAGTCTGCTTGTGCCCCACCCTTGAGCTTTCTGTTCTCTAGTGAACAAACCCAGTTCCTCATACTAAAATTTAACATAAATCAAGGTTGGTTTTGAGGCAGCAGGAAAAATGAACCGAAACAGTAGTTCTTTTTTTTTTTTCTAACTACATCCTCTTCTTTATCTTGAATATCAGGATTGATAGACTATGAATATGAAATGGAGGAAAGCCAAAGAGGCTCTCCAGGTTACCACCACTACCATATGGTCTGAGCCACCATTATTTCTTTCCAGGACTACTGCAGTGGCCTTCTAACTAATTACCTCTTGCTACCTCTTACCTGTTTCCCTCTGTTACAGATAAAAGTACTGGTAAAAAGGGTTTAAATAAGTAACTTAGCCAAGGTCATACCATAGTGAAAGAATTAACACCAAGACTATTTTCATTCATCTTTTATAATAAAATGAAGGACAGCCAATGAAATCAACAGTGGAGCCATGAAATCACTTCAGATGAAATTAAAATAATAGCACATTTGAAAATTAAATGAACTTAGGGCTCTGGTTCTAAGAAAGAAGAAGTAAGACACTCAAACCTTTCTTTTCTACTGAATGCAACTGTAAATCCTGGACTGATTGCATGAAACAGCTATGAAAAGTCTCTAAAAAATAAATGGCAGCATGCAGATTGGGGGCTATGATCTGAATTTGAAGTTGAACCAAAACAGTGGTGAATTTTCCAGTTTTTTCCTCCAGTATTACCCAGCCTTGGACTCAAAGGCAACCCAAAATCTGAAAGGCATACTGGCTTCTGTCAGTAAGGAATCAAAGAGGACCGGCCCAGTGGCACAATGGTTAAGAGCTGGCTTGGGATGCCAGAGGGCCCTGGTTCGGATCCCACATATGAGGGCCAGTGACACTTCCCTCTACAGCTAAGATGCTGAACAACCTGGAGCTGGGCTGCCATGATTCACCTGCAGCGGCGTAGGCTGCAGCTCCTGCTGCAGTGGGTTGCCATGGGCTACCATGTGTAGCCAGCAGCCAGCGTGAGCGGCCAGCAGCTGCAGTGAGCGGCCATCCAGAAGCCGGCGACTGATCTGCCTCACCCGGGAAGAGCACAATGATGGTGCCAAGTTGGGCCAGTGAAGTAACATCCTCCACAACTAGACTGAAGAACAAAACAACAGCAACTTGTCTGTTCCCCTTCCCCCAATTCCCCAGTGCTGTTCCCATCCCCCCAATTCCCCAATAAAAGTCTTTAAGAAAAAAAAAAGGAGTCAAAGAGAAGTTCTAGATTTCTGCTTCAAGAGGCATGGAAAGGGAGTCTCTATGGGTCAGAGAATGGAGAACACTCTGGTTTTGCCCCCATTTTCTCTTTCCCTAAATCCCAGTGCTTTTTTTTTTTCTCTCTGTCTTTCTGCTTGTCCCTGGTTGCAAGAAGTCCCCTGAAGAGTGGAAAAATAATAGATTCAACTTTCTGATTGGAAGCCCAGGGAGGTGAAACATACTGATGAGGTTACAGAAAGGTGGGAAATCAAAAGATTCATCCCATAATATTGTATTTGTATGTTCTGCTGATCTTTGATGTGCACACATATGGATCTGAGCATACCATAGGATTAGAGGACTCGGAGACATGAGAGACCACCTCCCAGGTTCCAGATTGGCCACTGGGTGGTACACATGTGGGACTGACCTGAGTAACACTGAAAACACTTTGAAACTGAACTAATACTAGAAACGTAGCCCATAAAAGTCAGGTCAGAATCTGTGGCCTAAACATAACCTGGACGAATGCCTGCTAAGACAAACAAACAAATGAAAGTCATAAATCCTCAAGATTTATACAAGACTCAAAATCTCATAATGTAATATTCTAAATGTCTAGAATACAATCCAGAGTTATTTAATGTACAAAACAAAACAAAAACAAAGTGACAAACAAAAAAACAAGGGAAATCTTAACTCTTAAGGAAAACAATGAACAGATGCCAACTCTGAGATGACACAGATGATGGAATTCTCTGCAAGAAGGAAGGGTAAATGCTGTTGAAACAAATGGAAAGGTAGACTATTTCAGCAAAGAAATAGAATATATAAAGGAGAACCAAATGGATATTTTAAAACTGAAAAATAAAATGTCCAAACTAAAAAAAAAATATTCACTCAATAATATAACAGAGGTGACAGAAGAAAAATAGATCAATGTAAATTATGCATTATTACCAACAGAGAAGGAAAAAAATTTTTTAAATTAACAAAGCCTCAGGGAACTGTGGGAAATACTAAAAGCTCTAATATCAATGTTGTATCATCAGAGTCTCAGAAAGAAAGAAAAAAGAGCATGGAACAGAGAAAATTGTTTGAGGGATTAATTATTGAAAGCACTGTAAATCTGGCCAAGACATAATTTTTAAATTCAGGAAGCTCAGTGAATCGCAACTAGAATAAACTCAGAGAAATTCATCTCCACACACAGCATAATCAAACTGCTGAAAACTAGATACAAAGAATAACCCTTAAAACAGTCAGAGGAAAACAGTGCATTTCATATAGAGGAACAAGGATACAAATGATTGCAGATTTCTCATGAGAAAGCATGGAGGCCAGAAGAAAGTAATACAACATTTTAAAGGGCTGAAAGAAAAAAGAAAAAAGAAAAAAACTCCAAATTTATATCCAGTGTAATATTCTATGTGCAATGAATATTTTACTGTTAAGACTGAAAGTGAAATAACATTTCTCAATGTAAAAAAAAAAAAAAACAAAGAAAATGTCTCAAAAGCAGACCTACTGTAAAAGAAATGTTAAAGGAAATTATTCAATGGAGGGAAAATGATAGAAGGAAATGTGGAATATCAAGAATGAAGGGAAAACAACAGAAATGATAAAAGTATATTAATATAACAGACTGTTCTTTTCTTAAGATCTTTAAAATATGTATGACAGTTAAAAGCAGAAGTTATAGCACTCATGGAAGGATATTCAGTGTATGTAATACATATGGTAACTACATCATTAAAGGGAGAAGGTTAAAGAGTCTATTTCATGGTGAGGTTTCTATATTCCACTTAAAGTGGTAAAATATAAATTCTAATTAGACTGTGAAAAGTTAACTGTGTATATTTTAATCCCTGAAGCAACCTCCCCACATTTTTTTACATGGAAATATAGTTAAAAGCTTAATAGATAAATTAAAATGGAATTCTAAAATGGAATTCTAAAACTTCAAATATTTCAGAGAAGGGAAGAGAGGAAAGAAGAAAGAGGAGTAGAAGGAAGAGGAGAAAAAGAATGGAAAAACCTGAGAGAACAAACAGAAAACACAAATAAATTGGTAGGCTTAATTCAAACATATTGAAAATTACATTAAGGGAAATGGCCTAAACATACCAATTAAAAGATGGAGATTACCATAAAAGAAAAAAAAAAACTCAAGTATATGTGGCTTATAAATATAATTATATAGGTAGGTTAAAAGTAAAAGGATGAAAAAAAGATATATCATGGGAATGCTAATCAAAGGGTATGTGGGTGCCTATATTGATATCAAAATAGACTTTAGAAAAAGGGAAATTATCAGAGATAAAGAGGTACATTACATAATAATAAAAAGTCACTTGATCAAGGAGGCATAACAATCCTAAATATGCATATAACTAACAACAAAGTTTCAAAATATGTGAAGTAAAAACTGACATAACTGAAATGAGAAATAGAGAAATTGTAATTGGAGATTTTAACACTCTTCCCTCAATAACAGTTAGAACAAGTAGACAGAAAATAAAAGGATATAAAATCACTAAACAAAATTACATTTCTCAGCTGGAACAATTTGATATATACAGAACAATCCACAAAATAATACCAGAATACACATTCTTTTGAAGTGCACATAAAACATTCAACAAACTAGGCCATAGTTAACAGAAGAAAGGAAATAATAAAGACTAGAGTAGAAACAAAATAATAGAGAATAGAAAAGCAATAGAAAAGATCAGCAAAACTAAGAGTTGTTTGTTTTGTTTTGTTTTTTTGAAAAGATAAACAAAATTGACAAATCTTTAGCTAGACTAAGATAATAAGGGAGGACTCAAATACATAAAATTATAAATGAAAGAGGAGACATTACAACTGATACCACAGAAACACAAAAGTTCATGAGAGACTACTAGACCAAGTATATGCAACAAATTGGATAACCTAGAAGAAATGGATAAATTCCTAGAAACAGAATATACCAAGACTAAATCATGTGGAAACAGAAAGTCTGAACAGTTCAATAATGAGTAAAGAGATTGAATCAGTAATCAAAAACCTCCCAATAAGTAAAGGGTCCAGGAGCAGATGGCTTCACTGGTTAATTCTACCAAACATTTAAAGTATTATTACCAATCCTTCTCAAACTCTTCAAAAAATTCAGGAGGAGGGAATACATCCAAATTCATTTTACAAAACCAGCATCACCCTGATACTAAAGCCAGATAAGGACACTATAAGAAAAGAAAATTACAGGCCAATATTCTTGATGAACATAGATGCAAAAATTCTCAACAAAATACTGGGAAGCCAAATTCAACAGCCCATTAAAAGAATCGTGATCAAATGGGATTTATACCTCTGGGATGCAAGGATGGTTCAACATACACAAATCAATAAATGTGATACACCACATTAACAGAATGAAGGATAAAAGTCATATGATTCTACTGATTACAAAGGCACATATGTATAAGATGCATATGAAGAGTTTGAATAAAATTGTTTCATGACAATTGAGATGTAAAAAAAAAATCATATGATTACCTCAATAGATGCAGAAAAAGAATTCAACAAAATTCAACATCTTTCCAAGATAAAGACTCTCAACAAACTGGGTACAGAGGGATGTATCTCAACATAATAAAGGCCATATATGACATGCCCACAGCTAATATCATACTCAACCAAGCTGAAAGTATTTTTCTCCAAGATCAGGAACAAGATAATGGTGCCTACTCTCACCACTGTATTCAACATAGTACTGGAAGTTCTAGCCAGAGCAACTGATCAAGAAAAATAAAAAACAAAAAGACATCCAAATTAAAAAGGAATAAGTAAAATTTTCCCTGTTTGGAGATGACATAATGCTATGTATAGGAAATTCTAAAGATTCCACCAAAAAAACTGTTAAAACTAATAAATGAATTCAGTAAGATTGCAAGATAAAAAATTAACTTAACAAAAATCAGTTGCATTTCTATATACTAACGATGAATTATCTGAAAAATAAATTAAGGAAACAATTCTATTCACAATAGCATCAAAACCAATAAAATACTTAGGAATAAATTTAACCAATGAGGTTAAAGGTCTGTACACTGAACATTGTATGACATTGGTGAAAGAAATTGAAGAATACACAAATAAATGGAAAGATATCTTGTGTTCATGGGTTGAAAGAA
>NW_017731389.1:1832149-1843163 GCF_001890085.2 Hipposideros armiger | reverse complement strand
ACACACACACACACACACACGAAATGAAGTCAGCATTTCAAAGAGATATCTGCACGCCTGTTAATTAAAACATTATTCACAAGAGCTAAGATATGGTTACAACCTAAATGTCCATTGATGGATTAATGGATAAATAAATTATGGCATGCATGTGTACAATGGAATATTATTCTACTATATATAAAAAATTTAAATCCTGCCATTTATGACAACATGGATAAACATGGAGGACATTATGCTAAGTGAAATAAGCCTGGAAGAGAAAGAAAAATATTGTATGGTATCACTTATATGTGGAACCTAAAAATGTTGAGTTCATTGAAACAGAGAGTAGGATAGTGGTTGTCAGGGGCAGGGGAGGTAGAGAAAAGGGGGACATGCTGGTCAAAGAGTACAAACTTTCAATTATAAGATGAATAAGACCTGGGGATCTAAATGTACAGCATGGTGATTGTAGTTAATGATACTGTGTTGTATACTTTAAATTTGCTAAGAGAGTAGATCTGAACTGTTCTCACCACACACACAAAAATGGCAACTATGTGAGGTGATGCACCTATTAATTAACTTGATTATGGCAATCATTTCAGAATGTGTACATATATCAAAACATCACATTGTACACCTTAAATACAAACAATTTTATTTATCAGCTATACCTCAGTAAAACTGGGGAAAAAAGTAGTCAGTCCTCTCCTACACTGACTCTGGCCATTTGGCTTGCTTTGGTTAATGGGATATTAGAAATGTGATAAAAAATAGAGGCTTGAAAAACATTTGAACACTGGGGCTTGATCTCTTGGTGCTCTCAGGACCCTGCCATCACCAATATATGAATAAGTTTTGAGTATCCCACTGGTAGAGTGAAAATCATATGATCCAGTCACTCATATCACAATTACCAGTAGCCAGCCTACTGCTAGACATGTCAGTGAGGCCATGCAAGACCAGTCAAGCCCCGGTCAATTGATCAATTGACTGCAAACTCATTAGCAAGCGTAGCTTATGAGTCCAGCCTAGACCAGAAGAATCACCCAGCAGAACTGTGAGCTCAATAAGTAGCTTATTACATAGCAATAGATAGTAGAGACAGGGTGGTGATGGATGGTGAGAAAGAGTAAATGGATTAATGGTCTGGAGGGAGGAAAGTGTTGGTAAAGTGGGAGTATAAAAATAAATGACCTGCAAAGATTTTAAAAATTATTGAGATTGATGGTGGTGTTGGCTGTACAACAATGTGAATATACTTAACGAAACTGAACTGCACACTTAAAAATGTTTAAAATGGTAAATTTTGTATTATTATATTTTACCACAATTTAAAAATAAATTTAAATGAAATAAAATAAATCACTATAATCAACCATATTGCACCACATCCCTATTCACAGATGGCACTGTCTACATAGAAAATTATCTATATGGAAAATGCCATGGAATCTACATAAAAGTTTCTACAACTAAGTGAGTTTAGCAAGATTATAAGATGAAAAGTCAACACACAATCATACTGAATATGCCAACAATGAATAAATTGAAACAGAAATAAATAAAACAATAGCAATTTCCATAGCTCCAAAAAATGAAATACTTGGGTACAAATCTAAAAAATCATGTATAGGCTTAAATCTACAAAATGCTGATGAAATAAGTCAAAGAAGGTCTAAATAAAAGAGTGATACTGTGTTCTCTTTAATCTCTTGGATTGTCTCAATGGACTGAAAGACTCTGAGTTAAGATGTCAATTCTCCACAAATTGATAAATAGACTTAATGCAATCCCACTTGGATATTTTGTTGTTGTTGTAATTAAAAAGAAGCTGATTCTAACATTTATAGGGAAAGGGAAATGAACTAGATTAACCAAAACAGTTTTACAAAAGAACAAAGTTGAAGGACTGATACTTCCCATTTTTACTACCTACTATACAACTACAATAATTAAGGTGTGTGATACTGGTGGAGGGATAGACACATAGCTCAATGGGACAGAACAGAGAGTTCAGGAAAAAAATGCACACAAACATGGTCAACTGGTATTTTACCAAGTGGGCATGCAATTCAATAGAGAATAGATAATCTATTTAACAAATGGTGATCGAACAATTGGACACTCATATGCAAAAAGAAGAAAAGAAAAAACAAATTTGCCATAAACCTCATGGCACATACAAATATTCAAAATGAATGTTAAATTTAAGGATAAAATGTAAAACTATAAAATTGTTAAAAGAAAACATAGAAGAAAATCTTCATGATTTGGGGTTAGGCAAAACATTCTTAGATATGACACAAAAAGCATAATCCATAGGGAAAAAAAAGGATAAACTAGACTTCACCAACATTAAAATTTTTTGCTCTGTGAAAGACACTGCTAAGAGAATGAAAAAGCCAAGTTGTGTATTGGCAGAAATATTTGAAAGTCACATGTAGGTCAAAAGACTTGTATCCAGAATATATAAACAACTTTCAAAACTCAACAGTAAGAAAATAGACTATCTAATTAAAAAATGGGCAAAGGGGGCAGCTGGTTGGCTCGGTTGTCTAAAGCACAGTGCTCATAACACCAAGGTTGCCGGCTAGATCCTCGCATGGGCTACTGAGATGCACCCTCCACAACTAGATCGATACAACTGCTTGACTTGGAGCTGATGGGTCCTGGAGAAACACACTGATCCCCAATAAATTAAAAAAAAATAAATTAGGGCCGGCTGAGTGGTGCGTTGTTTAAGAGCTGGCTTGGGACGCCAGAGGACCCTGGTTCGGATCCCACATATGAGGGCCAGTGACACTGCCCTCTACAGCTAAGATGCTGAACAACAGCTAAACCTGGAGCTGGGCTGCTGTGAGTCGCCGGCATTGGCGTAGGCTGCAGCCCTTGCTGCAGTGGGTTGCCATGGGCTACCATGTGTAGCCAGCAGCCAGCATGAGTGGCCAGGAGCCGCAGTGAGTGGCTGTCCAGAAGCCGGCGACTGATCTGCCTTGCCCAGGAAGAGCACAATGATGGTGCCAACTTGGGCCAGTGAAGCAACGTCCTCCACAACTAGACTGAAGAACAAAAGGACAGCAACATGTCTGTTCCCCTTCCTCCAATTCCCCAACGCTGTTCCCTCCCCCAATTCCCCAATAAAATATTTAAAAAAAAAAAAGATTAAAAAGAATGGGCAAAGAACTTGAGCATCACCAAAGATGATATATAGGTGGCATATAAGGACAGGGAAAGATATTCAACACCATTAACTATTATGGAGATGGAAATGAAAACCATGATGAGATACCACCACCCCTATTAGAATAACTAAAATAAAAAACATTGATAATATGAAGTGCTGAGAAGGATGCAGAGCAACTGGAACTGTCAGATATTGCTGGTGGGAATGAAATGCAGTACAACAACTTTGAAAAACAGCTTGGCATTTTCATGTAATATTAAACATAAACTTATCACCCAGCAGTCTCACTCCTAGAGAAAGTAAAATTATGTTCACATAAAAATGTGTTCATGAATGTTTATAGCAGCTCTATCATAATTGCCCCAAACTGGAAACAACCGAAACGTCCTTTAATACCATATTTCCTCATGTATAAGATGCACCCTTTAAAAAAAAGTTGGGGGTTTCAAATCTCGGTGCGTTTTATACAGTGGTTGGAGATCTTTTTACTTGCATTTCCCACAAGTGATGAAGAGTTGTATGAATTTTTTGATGAATAAAACTTGAGTTCAATAACTTTATGTAATAACATTGTTTTTCAAATTTCGGTGCATCTTATACATGGGGGAATATAGTAGGTCAATGGCTAAACAAATTGTGGTACAGTGAAATACTACTCAGCAATAAAAAGGAATGAATTAATGATGCATGCAACAACATGTATGAATATCAAAGGCATTATACTGAGTGAAAGAAACTAGTCTCAAAAGGCTATCTACTGTATGATTCCAGTTACACGACATTCTAGAAAAGACAAAACGAAGATGATGAAGAAAAGATCAATGGTTGCCAGGGGATTGTGGCCGGAGGAGAATGTGACTAAAACAGGGGCAGCAGAGGGAATTTTAATGGTGATGGACCTATTCTGTAACTTCTTTGAGGTGATGTTTACATGAATCTATATGTGTGTTAAAATTCATAGCACTGTCCATCAAAAGAAGTCAATTTTATTGGGTGTTGATTTAAAAAGTAGAGACAATAGAACAAAAATCTCTACTTGGCATTTCAGATAAAAATGAAGAGATAATAGTCATAAAAACAATAACAAATTGGGAGACATAAAAGCAGGCAGAACTGAAACAATATCACATGCGTGTAAAACTTTTTTTGGAAGAAAATGATTAACTAACTTGACAAAAAGTCACCCATTTAACAAGAGACAACATTGGGATTTGCAGGCAGGTGGGCTGACTTGAACTGCGGTTTTCACAGCCCTGCACTACGAAACCCATGCTTAGTGCTCAAGAGCACTGGGTGCCGACTCAAAATGGCTGCACTGCAATCCTGAGTCTACCCTGCCTGCTAGCTTGAAATCTGCCTTCTCTTCTGTACAGCGAGATTAATAGCAGGACCTACCTAATAAAGTTTTGTCACATGTGTGTAAAGTGCTTAGCACGTCACCTGGCACATAGTAAGTGCTGAAGAAACAAGGCCTATTAACCACTTGGAGTCTTAGCTTCTCCACTGGTAACAGAAATGACACCTGTGCGGTGAGAGGTTTAAAACAGTATGTGACAAAGATGTTCTTTAGCTAGTACGTTAGGATTTCCACAAAGAACACAAGTCCTTAGGGTTTTTCTTTGGTTATGGGAATGGATAAAGTAAATTGAATTTAGGTCTGTCTGATACAAAACACAGTCTTCCTTTTACTGAAATGAAAACGCCACCCCCACTTCTTTCTCATTTTTGTTGCATAATGATCACTGAGTAGATGTCCATGGATATTTTAAATTTCTATTAAAATGTTCTTTATCAAGATTTTTACATATAGATATGGTCTCAAAGATGAGAAATAAGAGTCAAGATTAGGAACAACAAGAAGAAAGGGAGAGGAGCAGAGGACGTCTCCTGTAATAAGTTTTCTGAGCATAACAGCTCTGGTTAGCTCAATGCATTCAACGCACTCATGAAGCAAAAGCAGAAATTACAAGCACCCTGGCTATTATTACACATATAGATCACCTCGATTACTTTAAGTGATGTTACTTAATACAATGGACAGCGGCTTTTTTAAAATAGGCAAAGCTCTTTTCCAGGTATTGACGTCAGCAGGGCCTTGTAATTGTTCCTCTCAATGGCTCAACTGCCACTACAGTCACAGATGTCCCCTGCATGATGGGCACTGCTGCTTTCCACACTGCAGCATAGACACACGGAAGCTGCCCTCTACTTGGGGTTGGCAGGGTTTGGTAATGACCTCTGGCTCTAGCTTGTTAGCTGTGTGCATCATTTCCAGCTGGAGGTGTAGGACGGTTGGGGGCTATTTTTCAGGGTGTGCTTAGGTAGGGCATCTGTTTCATCTCTTTTCTCACTTGTGTTTATGAAATTCAGTGCAAGCAAGGGATAGCTTGGAAGACCTCCATCCACCTCAATTAAGCATGTGCTGGCCCTATTCATGACAGAGGGTTGCCTGCCTAAATAGTTTTTTTCAGGTGAGAACCAGAAAGCCCTTTCTCCCAACTCCAATTCATTTTCCCACCAACCCTGACATGCTGCTAGAAATATCAAGATTATTAAATCTGGATTAATAGTTGGCTAGATTTAATCTATTTGTCCTCTGCCAATGAACAGGACCTAAAAGGGAAGGGAAGCAATGAAGACAAGTTTTATGGGGAACTTTAAAGCAGAGATAGAAAAAGGGATTAGAAGCAGCAGAGAATCTGTGAAGGTATTTGAGGGTGCAGAGCAGAGATGGGAGGACATACAGAAAGGAGAAGGGCACAAGTAAGAACAGAAGTTACTGAAAACAGTTTTGCCCCCTCCATCAGAAGTTTACCTGGTCTCTCTAAGATTCAGTAATAAGAGAATGCTTCAATACTTGGTTATTTTCTGTGTCCTAGCTTGTTATCACACTTTGAGTAATCTTTGTTGAACAACAGGAAATTCTGAAGATGTCAGGTTTTAGTGATGAAGTGGGATGTATCATCACTTTGAAGTTGGTTATCTTAATTTTGTCTTTATTCACCACAAGCAAGACTTGGAAAACTGTAAAACTTTGTGTTTACTTTTTCCCCTGGCCATGTTCCCATGTCCATAATGATGCTTCCGGAAAGACCAAACTCAAATCATATCCCGGATATGACCAAGACTGGAATATTATCTAGTTATCTGTATAAAATTCTCATTTTCTAAGAGAAAACTTACTGAAATAGCTCTTGAAACCTCAGAAAGTCTGATTGGTTTTCCCGCTGCGTTTGAAGGCTGTTTTGCCATGACTGAGATCTGTACATGCTCTGCCTCTGTGATAATTGGCCATGCCCTGGGGTCGGTGTAGGGTAGAGGATGACTGTACATGTAAAATAGGGAGATGACATCTTCATTTCCTGTAAAAGCCTTTTTGTATAAACTGTGTGAACTCTGCTGAGTTTAAATAAATACTGTGAAGTTTGAGATGGCTGGATTCTCTCTGCATTGTCTAGAGTAACAGTAAACTTCCAGCAAATGTAGACTTCTCAGAAAGCAGCTGGAACCACCAGCTTCCTCAAGAAAAGGGGGGAAAAGGTGCCTTCTGCACTACAAGAAGGCTGTAATGTGGATGTAGATAACGGACCATGTTATAAAGCACCTCAGGTTCTGTTCTTCACGTAGTTAACAGTGTGGGCTCTGGAATTAAAGACAATGGGGTTTAAATCTCATGAGTCTGGACAAATTACTAACTCTGTCTGTTTCAGTTTTCTT
Source organism: Hipposideros armiger (assembly GCF_001890085.2). Classification (NCBI taxonomy): domain Eukaryota; kingdom Metazoa; phylum Chordata; class Mammalia; order Chiroptera; family Hipposideridae; genus Hipposideros; species Hipposideros armiger. Next base: position 1,836,274 of record NW_017731389.1, on the reverse strand, counting down.
TTCCGTGAAATGGAAGCAAATAACTAGTATGGAAAGCACTTCCACTAGTTCCTGGAACATAGTAAGGGGTCAAAACATGACAGATATTATTATCACTATAATTGTTCTTGATGTTTGTTATCGACATAATTATTATTCCTTAAATGGGTATCTCTTTTTGATGAGCTCCGCAGAGTTGGAGCCATTCCTCCAATCAGGCTGGGTGGAGAACTAAAACAGCACTCTAAACTGCTTAGGGCCAAGACAGCAATTAGGTTTTCAGCTCAGTGTGCTGATTAGGGGACAGTAGCTTCCTGGAAGTCTGTGTGGACAAGGATTCTAAGGCTGTTGATGAGACTAGCAGAGCACCATGATCGATTATCAGTGTCTGCTTTGAGGATGGGAGGGTGAAGGGCAATACTCTGCTTATTTGCCTACCCTGGCCTAGGCACTGTGGGCCATGGCTCAGGTTCTTTCTGCTCTTCAGAAATAGTGCAGGAAGTACAAACATTCTCCTTCCTGATTACCATAATTCTAATACCCTTGATGTTAAAAAGAGATTCTTATTGGTAGCAAGCTACAACCAGTTCAAGGCCAAACACTGAAAAATTAAGTTTTTGGAAAAAAATTGGTTTAGTGTTTCATAGCTTCCTTCTGGGAAAATTATTTGGCTATTAGACATCATAATCTGAGTAACATGGTGGTCTCCTCTTCCCGAGTAATGATGATAATGGCTTATATTTTCAGAGCACTTAATTTGTAAAATGTTCTTGCATCCATTAGGACACTTTATATTCAACTATTTGGCACATGGTAAGCACAAAAGGAAGTGAAGGCAAATTGGTATTGGGTATTTCTTAGGTCTCATTTCAAGTTCATTGATGATTCCAGCACATATGTTTTGTTTCCAAAGTGCTGGCGTTTCACTTCCAGGGTAATGATATCTGCCTCTTGCTGTGAGCCTCCCTCTGGTTTCTTGACTCCTTAATTTATTTTCCTTTCATTTGTGATTCTTCCCCATGTAATACATGTTAGTCTGTTGTTAAAATATTGCCCTCATATTGTGCGGCATGCCCAAGTATTTCCTCAATGAGTCACTTATGGATCACAGGGCCAATTATGTTCTCAAGACAAAATGCCACGGCTAAGATTAGTTCCAGTTTTTTATTAATGATTGCAGATTGTTAAGGCTTAAAAACCCCTGATTGCTGCACAGGCACCAAAATGGTATAATGGTGGCCTGTGTAGAAGGCAGACTCTCATTTCTTTTTTGTACCAAAAGGTTGTTTTCTTGTCCTCTTAGATAGCTTCTACTTTAGAAGCATAATCCATTCTCTCCCACTCATCCAGTCTCCAGAGATTTGGAACTATTTTGCAATAAAAGATGTGTAAGATTGACCCTCCCTGCCCACGCTGCTCTCTGCTCAAATGGGTTGAGTCAGTATTTCCTCTCTCCCTAATTCAGCAATGGACCAGCTAGTTTTGTCTGCTGGACGAAGACCCAATTAAAGGACCCTCTTCAGACTTCACCTAACCGGGAAAAAGTTAAGCAATGATTTAATTAATGGAATCAAAGAAGGCTGGTGAAGCAGATAAATTCAGAGCCTAAAACCTCTTTCCTCCATAGCAATATTTTGGGAAATTTCCATAGTAAAGTGATTTCTTTTCTATTACAAAACTTAAAACTATATAATAGGGGAACTGTGTTTTGTCCTCTACTGATTATATGGCAACCTAGTTGGATCAAAATTCCTTAAATGGAGAAATAAAAATATAACTTTTTGTTATATTGTTCACATGACTTCAAAGTCCAACAAAAAAACTATTTAGGTCACATCACCCTATATCTCTTGTATAATTGTTTTCACTGAATTACGGTTTGGTATTATCTCCTCAGTATATATTAATAGGTGCTACAGGAAACAACCGTATAAAATCTAATTTTACATTCAGTGTGGGGATATGATTTGAATATATTTTTCCATCATAACTCAGTGTGTCTCTATGGTGCTCCACCTGAGGCATTTCTTGAACTAAGTTCCATGGAAAACAGTGCTTCCCTTAAGGAACTGATATATTTTCTCTTCAAGGACAATGGCAAATAATAACTGAGCAAATATCTCTTTTATTTATTGCTGTTTTGCCTATTAGGAAGCTTAAAGAAAGACATGTGGTTCAACTTCAGTATGAAACTGAATGTATATAGTTGGAATTAGAAATGGCTTAAACAATACAGACACATAATACCTCACTAATAAGAATAGTATGGGGAGATGATTACCTAGCACTGGTGCAGCTACTCAATGATGTCATCAAAGACACAGGATTTCTCTTTCTATTTTTCTGTCCTACCGTTTTTGGCTATTGTCTTTTCAATCGAATGCTTCCTGCCTCATGTCACATGATGGCTGCCACAGGACCGGGCCATATATCCACATTCAGGTCAGGAAGAAAGAGAGGTAATGGGTCAGCAAGTTCTTTTCTCCCTATCCATCTTAAAATGAAATAAAAGCTTTTCCAAAATTAATCTACTTATATCTCATTGGCATTTTTGGATCACATGACTACCTAACAAAGTCAAAATTATGTTATACAATTATCATAGTTACAATATATTTTCCCTGTTTCCATTTTTATAAATATTCTTATAGGCAATTCCTTAAATCTAAGGAATTGAAAAAAGTTTAAGATATGGCCCCTGCTTTCTTTCCACAAGCTTAGCCTGTAGTTGAGAGGCCATTCATATATGGAAAATTAAATAATAATGAGGCAATAATAATAATAATACAAGTCAATAACAAATGTACATAAGGCATTCATTCAAATGACTAGTCTAGAGAGTAAAAGTTTAAACATCTAGCCAGTAGGTAGGTAGAAGTAGATGGAAGGTCTAGATAGCAAATGTGAAGGATCCCACCATGATTTGGGACAAACAGGGTGAGTTTTTATTAAAGAGTAGGAAAGGTATGATGTAAATTTTACAAAGGAATGAAAGAGATTAATTAAATGTCTTCTTTTGTCATTAAGCCGGAGAAATACATGTGTTCTGATGTGATTTTTATTATCCATACATCTTCTTTTCTTCAAGAGAGAGTCAGGTTTGGATTTTAAGAGTTTTTTGTGGTTTTTGTGGGGTTTTTTTATGGAAATCAGGGCCCATCAGCTACCTGAAAATCATTAGTCTTGTGATCAGGTAAAATAGCATGAACAGAAAAAGTAGGTAGCTGATGTAATGAACTAATGAATAAATATATCTATAGGGCATAGGAACTGGAAGATCTTAGTGGAGGGAGGATAGCATCATAAAATTTGAACCCTGAGGACCTGGGGTCCAGTTCCAGATGACATTTCCTGGCTGTGAATTCTTGGGCAAAGTGATTAACTTCTTAAGCCTTGGATTTTTTCATCGGTAAACTGAAGATGGTAATTTCCTTCACCTTGACTTGTAAATATTATGTAAACTAATCTCTTAGAAAGTGCTGTGCAAACTTAAAAATGAGATACAAAGTATTATTTAAAAGTGATACTCATTTCAGTGATAGACTTCATATAAATTTGATTACTATCGCCTCAAAATGCTCATCTGATAACTAGCTCAGTGTTTCCCATTGACTTCACAGTTGGTGTTGGCGATCAAAGCTGACATGTCCACTTAGTCCCAGGGCTAGCTAGCAAGCACACAAGGGACCCTGAAGTAGCAGGCAAATATCAGGTTCTCTGGTTCTCCCAGAGGTTAGCTGACTCCCCTCTAAGACTTGTCAGCTTAGAGAAAATTCTCAGATGTCAGGATCCGTGCAGTGTACAACATACTAGCTCAAGTAGAGTTCATCATACTCATGTTAAAAGTGGGTTTATAATGGAGCAAGATCTTACCTTTCCATTCTGAGAAAGCCTGACATAACATCTATGAAAATGGCATGAACCTCTGGAGAAAGGCTTTGGGATAAGGATAGCATGATGTTGTTCAACAGTGGTCCAACCTCGATTTGCTAGATTTGTTCATGGAAACCTTAAAAATAATTTTGGAGAAAGCAGAGTAATGAGTACCTTGTGGCTCTCACGTCACCAGCCTCCTGAAATAACTAAGAGAAATGAGAGAAAACAGCCCTTTCCTATATTATAAAGAAACCACCACATGGAGTATTA
>NW_017731389.1:1828635-1831029 GCF_001890085.2 Hipposideros armiger | reverse complement strand
AAAAAAAGCACTCCCCATTCTCCCCTCATGCTATCACCCTTGCACTGCTTTACCTTTTTCCCCATAACACTTATCACGAATTGATAAATTACATATTTATTTGTTTACTTTTATCTACCTCCCTTAGAATGTAAGCTTCATGACAGATAGCCCTTTATAATACCCAGAGCTGTTTCTTCAGGGCCTAGAACAGTGCCTGGAATGTAGTTGGTACAAACAATATTTATTGAATGAATGAATGAATGAATGAATGAATGTGATTAAATATAAATTCTAACTATTTGGTCCTGTTGCCACAAACAGATTTGGCTGAATCTGTGTCTGTGTGACACCCTGTTACCCATTATTTGGCACAAAGGAATAGGATTATTTATAATACAGCTGTTGCCACATTACTGGATACTTCCTCATACAGACAGACACAGGGCAGCAGTTTAAGTAAATTAAGGCTCTGGTCAGTTGGAATCAGCCCATCAAAGTCATCCTATAATTCAAAGAAAATAATTGGTTTCTTGTGTGTTCTGTTTTTTACACTATGCAATCTTTTATGCTGATCATGCACCATTCACTTTAACAAAGGACATAAACTTTTAAAACTTCTCAGTTCTAAAGAAATTAGGTTCCAATTTTCTTAATGTTCTCTACAGAGAGATTCCTGAAAGTAGAGTATCATTAGAGAAGGTATCCACTTGTAGATTACTTTCTCACATCCTTTCTGAAATGCTGTTGCCAGCAGTCACTACCTTCCTATATGACCTTGGTTAACTATCTTTTACCCCCCTCTTGCTTAAAAAGGGTAATCTATGTGCTGTTTATAGGGTGAAGATGACTGAGTAGTAAGAGGTGGGGAAACACCTAATCTGAAAAATCTACAGATATTTGGCAGCTGAAATTGAATTCCAGTGAATTAAGTGAATGGAGTTGTCATAGCAAAGACGTATGTGTCTTTTGAGTATAAAAAAGTCCCCAATTGCTATGTTTTCTATCACTGTCTTTAGGGTGCTAGTCCAGGGGTCAGCAAACTGTGGTTCATGAGCCAAATGTGGCTCTTTGGGTCCGTTCTATCTCAACAGTTTGCTGACCCCTAGAAGAGCTAATCCTGTCCCTTACGACAATTTAAAAATTATTTGAGAGCCATAAATATATTTTTACATAATCACCATTACGTGAATAATATCCTTTAGAAATTTTATAAATGAAACTGTGATAGTTTTGTTTTCATTTTCAGTTTTGCTTCAGAGCCACAGTTCGTGAGCCGCAGTTTGCTGACCCCTGGCGGTTCTTCCGTCTCAAAAGTTTGCCGACCCCTGTGCTAGACCAATGTATTTGGAAGCATTGATGAGCCTTCAGACTGTCTGAAAACCTTCATGAAAATCTTACTGTGAGACTCTGCATCATAATGAGAGGGAATCATGTGGTGTTAAGAGTTTGGGCTCTGGTGCCAGATGACCTTGGGCTTGAATCCTGGGTTTGCCACTTCCTGGCTGAGTGATGTTGTGCAAACTTCATTGTGCAATAAAGTTGGGTCATGGCACTCTCCCGTTCAAACCCCTCTAATAGTTCCCTAAGTCTTTAACACCTTTTATACGGCTGTGTCCTGGTCCCGTGGCGGACCTCTTTGCAGGCCACTCGTCCTCTTGCTCATGGTGCTTCAGTCTCAGGGGTGTTCTTGCAGGGCCCATCTGAGGGCTTCTGTATTTGCTGGTTCTTGACCTTGTTCTTCCCTCCATATTCCCATGGCTTGCCCTCTCACTTCCTTAGGGCTCCTGCTCATCTCTTACCTCCTTAGAGGGGCTTTGTCAGAGCATCCTTCTAAAATAGCAACTCCTTTTCATTCTTTGCTTCCTACCTATCTTGATTCCTCTTCATCACATTTATCATCCTGAGCTTTTACTATAAAATTCAAACTTTATTGTTTACACGGCACTCCACTCCATCCCAACCTTAAATGTAAGTAAGCACATGAGTTTATGAATGTTGTCTTTTCCACTGCTTGGGCTCAAAGAGCGCCTAGCACATAGTAGGTGCTCAATAAATATCCGTTGAAAGCAGAAATTGACACCTGATTTAAATTGTGTACAACAGAGTCTCTTCCTCATTGATTTGGAATTGGGCCCCAAGAGATTTAAGTCAGCAGCAGGTGCTACAACTATAAAGTCTTACAGTATCAAAAGCTGAGGCTCTAATATCAAGAAAGCAGTTACAGATCACTCTATACGCACAAGAGTAGGGTCAAGGAGAGAGAGAGAGAAGTTTTGGATCCTCCCATTTTCAGAACTAATTCTCTTTGCTTAGGAGACTTGAGTGCATTTCTGTCTTGCAACCAAATGACCCCTGACGAACACAGAAGTAAAATAAGTTGACCCTCCATAAGAGCTTTTGAGTCCTAGAGGG
>NW_017731389.1:1791673-1827797 GCF_001890085.2 Hipposideros armiger | reverse complement strand
TTGACTATATTCCCCAAGCTGTACGTTACATCCCCATGACTTATTTGTTTTATACCTGGAAATTTGGATCCCTTATTGCCCTTCACCTTTCCCCCCACACATTTAATTTTCAATTACAGTTGATATTCAATATTATATTAATTTCAGGGGTACAGCATAGTGGTTAGACATTTATATAATTTAAGAAGCAATCCCTCTGACTACTCTAGTACCCACCTGGCACTATACATAGTTATTGCCATATCATTGACTACATTCCCTATGCTTTACTTTACATACCCATGACTATTTTGAAACTGCCAGTTTGTACTTCTTAATTCCTTCATCTTTTTCACCCTGCCCCCCATCCCTCTCCTATTATCACCCCAACAAATCTAGTACTCATCTAACACCATACCTACTTATTACAATGTTATTGACTATATTCCTTATGCTATAGCCTATATCCCCATAACTACTTTGTAACAACAAATTTGTGCTTCTTAATCCCTCTCCTTTTTTTTACACACACTCCCAAGCCCCCTTCCATCTAGAAACCATCAAAATGTTCTCTGTATCTATGAGTTTGTTTCTGATTTGTTTGTTTGTTTGTTTGTTTGTTTCCTTTGTTCTTTAGGTTCCACATATAAGCAAAATCACACTGCATCTGTTTTTCTCTGTCTGACATACTCCACTCAGCACAATACCCTCCAGGTCCATCCATGTTGCAGATGGCGAGAACCCATTCCCTTCCATGGCCAAGCAATGTTCCACTGTATATATGTACCACCTCCTCTTTATCCATTCTTCCGTTGACAGACACCCAAGCTGCCTCCACATCTTGGCCATTGTAAACAATGCTGTAATGAAGATATGGATGCACACGTTCCCCTGAAGTAGCATTTTGGGTTTCTTCAGATAAATACCCAGAAGTCGGATTACTGGATCCTTCTTTGTCTCTTGTTATAGCCTTTGTTTTAAAGCCTATTTTGTCTAGTCTAAGTATGGCTATCCCAGCTTTTTTTTTTTAATTTCCATTTTCATGAAATATCTTTTCCATTTCTTACTTTACACCTGTGTGTGTGTCTTTCAATCAAAACTGGTTCTCTTTTAGGCAACATATGTCATAGTTTTGTTTTTTTATCCATTCAGCCCACCTGTGTCTCTTGATTGGAGCATTTAATCCATTTACATTGAAAGTAATCATTGATAGATATGTAGCTATTGCCATTTTATTATTCATTATTTTGATCTTTATTTTTCTTCATCTTAAAGAAGTCCCTCTAACATTCCTTGTAATACTGATTTGGTGGTGATGAACTCCCTTAGGTTTTTCTCATCTGGGAACCTCTTTATCTGTCCTTTGATTTAAGTGATAGCCATGGTGGGTAGAGTAACCTTGGTTGTAGGTCCTTGCTTTTCATCATGTTGACTATTTTGTAATCAATTCCTTCGGGCCTGCAAAGTTTGTGTTGAGAAATCAGCTGACAAGCTTATGGAAGCTCCCTTGTAAGTAATAAGTTGTCTTTCTCTTACTGCTTTTAGGATTCTGTCTTTGTCTTTAACCTTTGCCATTCTAATTATTATGTGTCTTGGCGTGGGCCTGTTTGGGTTCATTTTGTTTGGGACTCTCTGCACTTCCTGGACTTGTATGTCTATTTCCTTTGTCAGGTAAGGAAAGTTTTCAGTCATTATTTCTTCAAATAGGTTCTCAATCTTTTGCTTTCTCTCTTTTCTTTCTGGTACTCCTATGATGCAAATGTTGTTACACTGGATGTTGTCCCAGAGGTCTCTTAAACTATTCTCATTTTTTTGGATTTTTTTTTCTTTTTGCTCTTCCAATGGGGTGTTTTATGCCATCTTGTCCTGCAAATCACTGAGTCCATCCTCTGCATCATCTAGTCTGCTGGTGATTCCTTTTAGGGTATTTTTCATTTCAGTTATTGTATTCTTCATTTCTGACTGGTTGTGTTTTATGGTTTCTATGTTCCTTTTTATGCTTGCTATCTCTTTGTTGAAATTCTCACTAAGTTCCTTGAGCATCCTTATAATCAGTGCTTTGAACTCTGTATCTGGTAGTTAGCTTGACTCTTTTTTATTTAGTCCTGTTTCTGGAGTTTTCTCCTGTTATTTCATTTGGGATATATGTTTTGTTTCCTCATTTTGACTGCCTCCCTGTGTTTGTTTCTATGTATGAGGTATATCTGCTATGTCTTCCAGTCTGGCCAGGTGGTCTTTTACAGTAGATGCCCTGGCACAGTCTGCCTGGTCAACTGCTCTGGGTGCTCCAGGAGTGTCCCTTGTGTGGGTTGTGTGTGCCCTCCTGTTATAATTGAGCCTTGATTGCATATCAGTTGGTGAGATTGACTCTCAGGCTCACTGGCTATGGGGTTTGGCCACATTCACAGCTTTTGGGCTGCTGTGTGGGAGGCTTACCTCACTGAGTGGGATTTGTCCCAGTAGGACCTGGTGCCTGTTGAGACCATCCTTAATGTGTGCCACTTGAGGGGCTAATTGGGTAGTGCTCTGCTGTGGTCTGAAGCCATCCTCCAGGTGTGTTGGTTCTGAGGCCTCTTGGGAGGGGCTCCATTACAGGCCCACGTCACCCACTGCCTGTGACCAGCCGGAGACTATCTTATATGAGCTACTAAGTGATCTGTATTTTGTTGCTCCCTGTGCTAAACCTGGAGGCACATTGGAGAGGCCATGCTGTGAACCAAAAATATCTGCCACCAATACCAGGCCTGGGGTAGCTCCTCAGAAAGCCACGACACCCCAAGTCCTGCTGCCACCTTCTGGCTCCCTTAAAGTTCAGCTGTCAATAAAGCCTCGTGCAGTATACAAGTTGGATGAGGCAGAGTCTCAGGGAGTCACTACAGTGGGAAGTGTTGTGGTCACCAGGTTAATGTATACTCTGGTTTGGTCCCAGTGCTGAGCCTGGAGCTACTAAACAAGAATCTCAGAGCACACCAAGGCCAGTGATTGCCCACATGGCATCTGTGTACTCTGATAGTTTTCCAAGAAAGAGTGCAATGTGCGTGGGGCTGGCTGCTCTCAGACAAAGTGCCTTTGGCATTGAGGGAGATGGGTGGGCTGGGGGTCCCAGTGAGTCAGCAGGGCGGAGCCCTGGAGCTCACCCCACCAATCAGGCTCAGATTTGATTGTAAGTGTAGGGAGAGGGCACAACACATTCAAGATGGTGGCTGCCTGCCAGCTGCACAGAAGGGCCTCTCACAGGAAAAATAGAACTGTCCTCCAGCCCTTACCTCAAAGCCACACACATTAATCTGCTTCCCATATGCCTCTGATGCCCCACATCCCTCCACCAGATCCTAAGGTGAGTGCCTGCAAGAGAATGAGTCTGTGTGTGGACCCTATAAGAGAACATCTGGGTTTCCTGCAGCCTTCTGTCCCACCTGGACAGTCAGAATCCCCACTGTTTTTAACAGTCAGGTGTTGTGGTGGCTCCTCTTCCCAGCACCAGTATTCTGGGCTAGGGAGCCTGGAGTGGGGCTGGGGTCCTTCGCTCCTCTGGTAGGGTGGGGTAACCTCTGTGATCGAGGTATCCCTCCCAATTTTTATCCACCACATGGAGGTTTGGGACTAGGCGGTTTTACATCTCTGACCTTCCTACCAGTCTTGATGCGGCTTCTTCTTTATATCCTTAGTTATAAAACTTCTGTTCAGCCAGACTTCAAATGGTACTTTAGGTTGATTGTTCTATAATTTAGTTGTAATTTTAATGTGTTGATGGAAGGAAACAGGCACAGTGTTTATCTACTCTGCCATCTTGGGCCTCATGTTGTTGCTGATTTTTTTATTCTTGAACCGGAATATGGTTTTAGTAGCAATCAATGAATTGAAAATTTTGCTCTTCAGTATCAGAAAGCAATTATTTTCTAGAAGAAAATTAGGGCTTGCAATGAAACATTTAATTTTAACAATCACAAATATTGTCCTATTAGGTGATCTAATCTATACTTGAATCCATGATTCCACCCCTTCATCTCATCTACATTTACTACAGTCTCTCCCCCCTAAAGAGATGGGCTGTTGGCTTCATCAAGTGTCTTATGATGTAGCCTGCCCCATTTCCCATCAAAGACCCCATCTGCTGATAATCCTCTCAGTTTTCTTTCAGTTAATTTTACCATCTTGTTGACTTAGTGATTATATTTTCCACCAAAGATGGAATCTCTCTATTTGCATTAATGTTTTTTCAATTCTTACATAAGCTGTCATTTAAATATCATTATTTATGACTTTTTGGATAAAATATTCAAAATGATTGTGAAATTAGTTACCCATATTTTAGGCTCTTATATATCATTCCTTAATTGATCTCCTCTCCTCTCACCATCACCCCTTCTTCTGGGTTCACTGCAATTACTGACTGAGAAATCTTTACATGAATAGGATAAAGAGGAGAAAATTGATATTACCCCAGAGCCTTTTATACCCTGACAAATAATAATCACAATTTAGAATGCTATCTTGTATTAGCTTGATTTTCAGGGCCGGTTACTCACACTAGCTGAAAACTAGGACAGAAACACACTAGTTCAACCATTTGAAGGTTGAATCCATTCTTTCCACTTCTCGTCACTTTTGAGAACTATTTGACCCAAGTTGGGCTTAATTTGGTTGTCAAAGTCTCCAGACTGACAGTCTGAGGGAAAAGGGGTTTCAAAAGCTCAAAGGGAAACAAAAGCTCAAAATAGTACCATCCTGTTTGTAGGCTATGATTTTGAAACCTTGACATCTGGTTCAAGGATGGACATACAGCCACAGGAAAGATAAGATTTTTCTGTTCTGTTCTCAAATCCAGCACTGCAGCCTCCTGACAGAGAGAGATATCCCCTCTCGCCACTCAAGGAGCCTGGGATAGGTATAAGCCTACTTCCTCTGGTGCTCCCCCGGAGGAAAAAGCCCAGGCTGAAACACTTTCTGCCTTGTTAGCCCACTGAACAAGCAGCATTATGTTTCTGTTCAGTTCTAGATCAATGTTCTTATGTTTAGAACTATTTTGCTCTCCTGTATGAATATGGGTGTGGATTGGACCTTCAGCAGCTGATTTGGAGGCAATTTTGGTTTCCCCTGGCAAATGACCCATCCCTGTTGAATTCTGGGTGGTCAGGGATCTAGGAGGTGTTTGGGAGAGATCCCCCAAATGAAGTAGGATTCCTAGTTTGGGGAACTGGCTAGTGTGAAGTCTCATAGGAGATTGAAGTGGTGATTCCAAAAATGCCATTGTTTTGTAATTTATAGGGGCATCTGTAGCATTATCAGCATAACATCCATAGGCATCTATCTGACCTTAGCCAGGCCAATTAGTCCCTCCGTGGATTTAAAAAATCAGAGCTGAGGAAAGGGGGCCAGCCCTCCTTAGGTGGCAGAAGCTGTAAGAAGAGAGATTTGAATGGTCATGTTTCTCACCACAAAGGAAAGCCTGGTTCACTGTGAAAACACATGAACTGACCCAGAGAGAGACCAGATACAAGGATGAAGCAAGGGAGCCCAGGTACTGTCCAGTCCAGGGTCCCCATTGTTCCTAAGGTCCAGAGGCACCTTTTCCTTTTCCACAGTTTGTTGTTCAACTATTTCTTTGGTTGTATAAAATATCCCTAGAAACTTCCCAATAAACTTCTTTTTCCTAGACTAAGCTAGTTCCAGTTGGGTTTTTGCTCATTTGCACTCAGGAATCTTAATACACATATATGCTTGGGAGTTTGAAACCAGACATCAATCAGGCTATTCTAATAGTATCTGTGATGAGAGGTGGTTTGCAATTAGCCCAACTATAATTTTTTCTTACCTGCCAGTTACAGGTAGGAATCACAGTTTTTCTGGTTCTGTGTTAAGGGTTGGAGTATAATTTTCAACAGGAAGTTTCCAGATTAGTTCCTTTATACTTAATTACTTGTTCATCATCACAGTCTCATGCTCTCCCTTTCACAGACTGAATACAAATGACCACTGGATGAAGGAGAATGGGCAGAGCCAAACCCCAGGTGTTCCTCTAAATGTATCTACCTCTTCTTCTTTTTTGTCCATTAGATTATAGTTTCAAAATGGCTTTGATTTTTAAATGTAAAACACTCTATCCTTGGACTCTTTCAAATATATGCCTCCTAATTTTATAAATTTAAATCCCAATAATGTCTGATGACGTTAAACCATTTCAGTTCTCATTCCCCATATTTCTGGAGTATTCCGTAAGCCAGAATATTTTCAGCTCTTGGCATATCCATTTCTATGCCTTGTAACCTTCCAACTTCTCCAGCGTGGGCACCTGATGCAGAGTCAGGTCTCACAAATCGATTGTTGAGTAAAAGAGCAATCTTGCAAGAGTTGAAGAAACATTGTGGTAGAATCAAATATATGATGATGGAAGGAGAACTGACTCTGGGTGGTGAACACCCAATGCAACATATAGGTGATATATTATAGAAATATTTGCTTGAAACCTATAGAATTACTAACTAATGTCACCCCAATAAATTTAATAAAATTGAAACAAACAAAAAAACATTGTGAGTTGATTAATCCTTCTCTTCCACTAGGTGGTGCTGGTTGACATGACCTTGGCCTTGAAGTGTTTCAAGGCTTCAAATCTGCCACCATTTGGTTGACTGTAGGACTTGATGAGAGGCAGTGGGTTTACTTGTCAAAGCCAGGAATTTCTGAGTCTCCACTGGGCCTTTCCCCATGACTACATGTATGGGCTTCTTAATTTCTTTATTCTTAAATAGGGCTAATGGCTCTTTACCTAGCTGTATCAGAGGATGTAGTGAGCTGTCCTGCTCTCTCGACACTTAGAGGAACACTTTTCTGGGGTTTGAGGTTGGGGGCACTGTTTTTATAAGGCCTAGATAGGAAAGGGGTTGTTTGGCAGAGAGAGAAAAGACAGCCTGGAGCAACTAGTACTGGACACCTCACCATTATCCTGGCCACTGGTTAGTAGCATTTGGTTTCCAGGCTATTGGTGACCCTGGAGCTCTCCTTCTTTTTTTTTTTTGCCCTTGAGATTGTATTTAGATACAACTTTTACTTTCAAATGTTAAAAATTACTCTCCTAGGATCATTTAGAATAAACTTTCAAAGAGACCTTTTAAAGAACTCATGTTTGGGCGGGACAATGTCTAATGCAGTAGTGTTCCATCGATCAGGTATCATCAAGGAAAGAGGTGCTGCTTATAAGCACATTTTCTAGATATTCAAACTTTATTCCTTTCCATGCCAAATCTTTTGAAAAATTTTCAGGATTTGAGTAGATAAAAATAGTTCTAAAATATATTGCGCATGCTATGCTTTCTTAACCATAATATGCTAAATTTAATTTAATAGCTCATAATTACCTTATTTGTTTGTTTATTCTTTAGTCTAAGAGCTGTTTTGATAATGTAGTATTTCTGTCCTGAAAAACTGCTAAATGCTTCTACCATTTTTCCTAAGCACACTCTACTCTTTTTTATTTTTCAACTTTGCTCTCAGTGGCACCTCTTATGCTGGATGCCAGGTTGGTAGGCTGCTAAGAGTGGGTTAATACGGGTGCTAATCTCTCCAGTGAAGTTCTGCATACTAATATCTTTGGATAGAGGACCCTGATCCCTTCCTACCTTCCATGGAGTCTTCTGGATTCCTGAGCATCTCAAGCCCCAGGGATGGTTACCCAGCTGACGGTCGAGCGGGAGACCTCTGGGCACAGTCATTCCTTGAACACTTCCTTCCTATTCATGCTCCATAATGGAAAACAGCTTTATTAAAGACACCAAGGAAATAACATTAACATAATAAAATAGGGCAAGGAAGGGGGAAATCTACAAAAGTGAGAGCCACAGTGATAGATTCTTAGCAAAAAAATGAGAGGCCAGGAAAGGGAAATAGCAGACAGGACTCTTTTATTCCTAAGAACAGAATCCCAATTCGAAGGGGCTTAAGACCAAACATTTACCAAACAGAAAAGGATCTGGAAAACTTCAGGAGAAGTGGATATAAGGGTTTAAAGAGCCTCCAGGACCCGGTTGCTCTCCATGTCTGCTCTACTCGTCTCTATCTTGGCTCCATGCACACACCTGCCTCCTCCTTTCATGGTCTCCAGCAGATCCAGGTTTATACCCTCCTGGCTTCCAGTCAAATGGAACGAGAGCTTCTCTTTACAAGAATTCCTACAAGCATCCCAGAATTGACTGTCATTGGCTGGGCTTAAGTCCCATGGTTCCTGAAAGTCAATTATTGTGACTGAAAGGTTACAATACACAGATTGGCCAGATTAGGGCCACATGCTATCTCTAGAGATAGAGGGATGGGTCAGATGACCATAACCACATGGACCTAGAATTTAGAGTTTGAGTGTAGTCATTCCCCAAAGCAAAAACCATTGTAGTGTTACCAGTGAATGCTGGAAGGATAAAATCAATAGATCTGTGCGAAAGAAAGTAATGGAGATAAGTGCATGAAGACTGGACACCAACATACCAACTCCTATTACAACTCAGAGAAATTCTACCACATACCATCCGTACCCTCCCATTGGGCGCCTACTTACCATATGACCTTTATCTTGAAGGTTCTCGTCTCATCTTCACCTGCTCCCAGGCAGAATCAGGATGGAAGAGGGAGAAGGCAAGGCTGCTGCTGACATCTCCAGTAGCCAAACATCTCTGAATTCTCCAAGATCTTTTATCCTGTTGGTCAATTCCTCAATTACTTCGGCTAATTTTTCTTTCTCTGGGCAGGTCTTAAACAGGCCCAACATCATGACTGTTTTTCCAAGGATATGAATATTGTAGAAAACAATCAATTATGGATCATTGGCTAGCCTCATATTCCTGTGATGGCTGACCATACTAACGTACAAGAGGACTACCTGTGAAGTAAATATAGATCACCCTTACTTATTTCCCCACCATTGAATTAGAAGTTTTAAAAAGTTCTAGAGAATTCCATGGATATCTTCCTCCCTATCTTCCTTCCCTCCCTCCCTCCCTTCCTTAAGAATAGACTGAGATCCTACTATGTACCAATCACTGAGTACACAACCATGAAGACAAGATTCCTAACCTGGATCCATGAGTGCTGGTTTTAGGAAGGGTGAGGATATTGCCTGAGATTGTATGCAAAATTCTCCATGTATGTGCATTTTTTCTGGGAGAGGATTTATAACTTTTCCCAGAGCCTCAAAGAGACCATGATCAAAAGGTTTTAAGAGTCAGTACTCCAGAAAGAAAGGGGGAAAAAGAAAAAGACAGAGAAATGAAATATCCCTGATGAAAGATTTCTATTGTTTGATGGGAAGCCAGGGAATGAGGGTGATTCCAGCTGAGCTGGACTTGCGTCATCTCAGTTTCCCTAAGACCATTTCCAGCTAGGATTGAGATTCTAGAAAGTATACTAATGGATACTTTTTTCTTCTTTCTTTTTTCCTGTAATGGTGAAGAAGCCTATTGCATTTTGATTACATTAAATCAGACACTGCCTGTCCCCCACCCCCATCCCTTCTCCAGGGGACATTGAGCAATATCCTAATCAGGCCACATGTGGATCTGGGCAGTGAAGTAAACCGAGGATTGGCTCTAGTGCCCCCCTCTTCTGTTCTTCCTCCTGAGCCCCATCCTCTACACATGTGTCTCTCCCCTCAGGACCTATCTTGTGCCCCATTCTTCTTGTTCATCTTCATCCTTACCAAACGATTAACAACTGAGGTGTTGGTTGATAAAGGAAGAAACTCATGAGTGCATTTTAAGAAAAGATTATCTGATAGATTTGAAAAGCTCTTTAGGATTCAAAGGACTGATGCGTTGATGGTTGAGTGATTGTCAGAGGGCCTGATATTTAAAAGCACTAGACTTACAAGTCACACTACAAAGGTGTCTATTGATCCCAAGCATAGTGTGTGCTCGCATGGGATCACAACAAATGGCCATGACTTCCTGAGAGTCACTGGGCCTCCCTGGCTATCAGCCTCTTTCTCTGTCAAGTAAGAGGATTGGACTAGATTTTCTCCAATGTGCCCTCTAGCTTCAAAAATACCAGAGGAGTGAATGAGAATTAAAAACCTATCGAGGGGAGAAGACTTGGTCTCAATGTACAAAGAAACTCCCAACAAGCAAAAGTGTCCAAACACAGAATGAGAGGCAGTGAACACCGTGTCATAGCGATGTTGATGCCAAAGTCGGGCAGCCCCTTCAGAAGATATTATAAAAAGGATTTGTTTGGTGTGTGCAAACTTATTTATTCATTCCACAAATACTGAGGAAGCCTCTCTGTCTGCTAAGCACTGATGAGTCAGCACTGAAACATGACACCGACAATTTATGCCCTAGTAAGTCTGCATTCTAGACTCAGGGCCAAGCAGGTAATATGTCACAGTGGCCAGTTATGAACCAATGGGGGTGGGGTGGGGGGGGCGACTGAAGCAAGCTAGAGCATAGATGCCCTCACTAAAGGCATTCAGATGTTAAAATGATACTCATTTTGTGGGCCAGATGAAATAAGCCTGCAAGCTGATTTTGACATTGATCACAAAGTGGCGATCCAGGGTCCAGATAACGATAAAGATTTATTGAGTGCTTAGCATGTGCCAACACTGATCTAGGTGCTTTACACATATCAAGTCACTTATTTCTGTAATTAAGGCACTCTATGAGAGCCAAAGGACAGAAGAGTTAAGTTAGAAGTCCAAGCCGTGTAGCCAGCAGAAAAGCCTGACTTCAGACCCATTTTTGAAACTCACCAGCTACAGAACTAAGGAGTGACAGCAGGCAGTTGACAGATTCCATGAAGTTTGTCCTTGTGTCACAAATACAATGAGCCGATGACTCCTAAAACCCACTGCTAGTGGGCACATGTTATTCCACTTGGAGTGAATTCCCTGCCCAGGATAGTGGTGGTGCCCTGTGCTCATATCTGTGTTCCTTAAGAGTCCTTTCAAGCCTCCTTTGCCATCCTTTGGAGGTTATTTTTTCATTTCAGACAAATTTTAGACCTATAACCAACACTCCTAAATTATTTCCATAATAATGACCTTCTTGTACCTCATGAGACTGCCAAATCCAGCCATCACACAGCTGATTATGAATTTGTGACTCAGTGGTCGACATTTTAAGACAACCTTTAGCCAGTTCCAATAAGGAGGCGGCAGCCAGCATCTTCTAGCAATTACTGTAATTTATGTATTAAAAAACCAAATAGCAATGCTCACATGTCTTTAAGAGATTCTTGGCTAACCACATGAGGATGGAGTTTCATCTGTAGGGGAACCAGCTTCTTGTCGTTCACCTCTGATCACAGGGAGTCTCAGAATGAAGTGCTAGCTAAGATTAAATTGTGGCTTTCTTTTCTGATCCCCCATCCCTTTTTATTTAACTATCCTCCACTCTAGCTGGAACGCGAGATTTAGCATGTACAGCGTGCCTTCCAACTGAACTGCCGGATCCTCTATGATTCAGCTGTCCAGGGAGGCGCAGCTGGCTTGGCATTGCTTTTAAAAGACCTCTCCCTCCCTCTCTCTCTCTCTCTCTCTCTCTCTCTCTCTCTCTCTCTCCCTCCTCCTCCTCCTCCTCCTCCTCCTCCCCTTCTCCCTCTTCCCTTCCCCTCCCTCTCCTTTTCCCTCTCTCTCCCATTAAACAGTGTGAACAGAGCCAGTTCCTTCCAGTTGGCCATGAGGAGCACAGAGGGAAACTCCTGGTCTACTGGCTACAGGCTTGGGCTGGGGAAGCAGCTTATAAGGTCAATGTCCCAAACTGAAGCAGACAGCAGTACAAATAAACAGCCATGGAAAGACATACACGAAGTCAGGAAAATCCCCTACATGACTAGACTATCAGTTTCAGCAGTGCTGTGGCTGGGGACGTCAGGTTCAAACCCATGACACCGAGGCCAAAGAGTTTGCCTTGGAAAACGTGGTGTTCTCAAGCCCATTTCTCCTTAGTCAGCGACAACATTTTGTTAAAGAAAGAAAAATCACTTGTGGGATGGGTGGGAGTCAGTCTCAGATAATTATAAAAATGATGCGTTTCCAGGATTTGAGTTAATTGAGGTAGAAAGACAAAATCTAAGTTAGTAAAGAGCCTGAATTTTAGAAGTTCTCAAAAGATAAGGGCCCGTGGGGAAGGGTCCTACTGGGTCGTGTTCTAGGAAAACAATGAGAGTTTGACCCTAGATGTTCATATAAATTCTGGTTCCAACTGCAGTTTGCTGTGATAAATGTTACCAGAGGCAGGTTTGTCACGAATCTTATGAAGCTAATGAGGCTTATATTTCAAGATTCCTCTCAGAGGGACACAGCTAAGGGACAGCAACAGTGTGTTCACATGGTGATAGGTTGTTGTAAACTTTGCAGAAGTAAACTCTTTTGGTATTCTTTTTCATAAAAAGAGGGACAACTTCCCCCCACCCAATAAACTTGTATTAGCTTCAGGCCCCTTAAAAACTGAATCCACCCCAGTTCAGAATGGTGTTTGGAGTTGGGGTTGGTGGTGAAGGGGACTGCCTTTGGACTTCACTTTTATTCCTGTTGATTCAGGAATAGAGGTACACTGTTGTGGGGGTCCAACTTTTCATTTTCAATTAAGGTTCCTTTTCTTCTACCAGGCCAGGCTTCTTTGTGCCTCTCAGATAAATTCAGTGTGTCCCAACAGACACCTGATACCTTCTGTATTCATGACCTTACCTTAGAAGTAAATGAGAGCGTGCACGGGCCTGTCATAAAGAAAGCATTCAACAAATTCTAGCAGTGGTGGACAGATTTCATGTACTCAGAAAGGAACCCCTGTTCACAGGTACCTCACGCCCTGGTGATGACAGTTGTCCATGATGGGCATGTGGCTTAATGTAGGCCTTTTAGAGTCCTTCCCTAGGTTATTTTAATTGGAACGGGGTGAGGAGAGAAAAGAGTTCTGAAAAGGATATGAGCCCATGGCTGGTGGCAGATGGGTCTCTTGCCTATGGAAAAGCTGGTCTGAGAATGAATGGGTAAAGTCAATAGCCCTCTCATCCCTGATTGTAGCCAGCCCCATTTCATCTTCATATGGGTTTATGCGCCAATACATTTCCCCTTTCTTCTTGAGTGGGTTGTTGTCTCTTGCAAGCCAACTCATCCTGGCTAATACATCTTTTGTCTGGAATCATATTGTCATTGAAAAAATTCATCCAGCTTTCTGTCTCTCTTGTATTAGATGAAGTCTTCCATTTGGGCATAATCTCTGCAGAATTATTCTTTAAAATGAAATGGCAGCTAGCTCCCATCTGGACTAAGTAAACTACCTGGGATCTGATGGTACTTATTCGGAAAGGTAAACAAACCACAAATTCACCATGCTCTGTTGCTCAAAAGGAGGAGGACCTCTCAGGCTGACTAGTGATGGCTGCAACTTCTGGAATATATCAAGTGCCACGTAGATGCTGGATTTAAGATTATCTGAGAGTTTGAAGGACATCATAAGTGTTAACACAGAGCTATATGTGCTGGGTGTAATGACTTTGCTCTCACTGAAATTATTCACAAGGGAACGATTCCTATTAGGTATATCTTAGGGTGGTGATTTCCTGTATTGATAGGGCTATGTGACTAGAAGGCATCAATTTTTATTGAGTATACCACAACTCACATCGATTTAGTCAGCACTCAAATTAGTGTTGTGGAGAATAAGACCTTTCAATTAAACAGTTAAGTATGACTTGTAATGGCTTACAAATAATGTTTGATTTTTTTAAATGATAGTATCTATTGAATCACTTGAAAATAGTCCTTTTCATAAGTAGGTTATATATATTCAACTTGAAACCCAATTTTCACAGAAAGTGGAAAAAGTGTATTTCAGCTCAGTTCTCTATCCCAGCTTTCACAAATTATATACTAGAAAGGTCCAAATTATAGAGTGAGTGATTAATAAATTACCTTGAATACTGTGTTGGGTTGGAATTCAGACATTCTAAATTCTTGTCTTAGCACTGTCCCTAAATTGCTTCTATTACCCTGAACCTCAGTTTCTTCATCTGTAAAATAATAACTACCATTTAACTATTACATTGAGCTATTACTATATACTAGACATTGTACTAGCACTTCATAGACATTATACCACCTTTTATTTCTCCCATTAATTCTTCTACTAGGTAATACTTTTTTTAATCTCTTTTTCTGTATACATTAGAAAACTCAGAGAGATGAAGAAACTTTCCCAAGGTCACATGCTACAGTAGGTGGCAGAGTAAAGATTCAAACTGGATGAGACCAGGTCCAGAGCCCATACAATTAACTACTCTTTGATACTGTTATTCTTGGATGATCCCAAAAATTCTTCCAGCTTTAAAGAACTGTTCTTCTATCCTTATGTAATAATCTATTTCAGGATTAACAGAGCTTCGTTATTATCTTACTATATTTGGACCAGATTATGGCAGTTAATTTCCAGTTAATCCCATTGTAATAAAAATGTGATCTTAGACCAATTTTTTCAATTATAACTGGATTAGAACTAATTTTTAGCAAAATTGAGATAGACTAGTCAAGAAAACACTGAAGGCCGTTTGATTCTATAACTTATTCTCCAGTTCGTTCTGAGCATATTACATTTTTTAGACATAAACCCTGTTTAGAAGGTGAATTCTGTCCTGAAAGGGAAATTAGCCATGCTTGGCTCTTTTTCAGTTAGCAAAATCCTAAACCAAACACTCATTTTCTTTCCCTGGTCTCCGATCCCTTTACTCCACCTCAGCCACCACAAACACTGTCTGACCGTGTGCTCTGACTAGTTGTTATTGGTGGTGATTTTCATTCTACTCCACCTCCTCCAAAAGGGATGTTGGGATTCCAAATTAAAATCTATCAACAAGCTTGTGTTTAGCTCCTAGGAGCTGAGAAATGTAACACAGAGCCCATTGCCTTGTAATTGCTCCCAACAGTGGGGGCACAGAGGATGCAGATAGAAATCTAGAACAGTGTAAAATGAAGGGTAAATGATAAGTTAGGAACTCCTAACTGCTACCATAAAAATGAGGGGGGCATGATGATGAAGGGCTGGGTTGGGGAAGAGAGAAAGAAATTGAGTCCGGTTGTAAACAAGACTTCGATCTTTTGGAGAACTGCAATGAGGCATAAAGAAGGAAATGAACCTGATATGCTATAGCATTGTGAAGAGACTTTCTGTGCTGAGCAGACTTCTGATCAAAGCCTCTCATTAACAACTGGAAAACTCCATCCAAAAAGGTTGTCGAGGCCAGAAACCACATTCCTTTTGCTTATTACCATGTCCGTGAGCTTATAACAATGCTTGACACAGAATAGGTATTCAACAACTATTTATTAAATGAATAAATTATTCCTCTGCTTTCAATACCAAAATGTTGTATTTCGTGTAGACCTGAAACTCTCAAAGTGTGGTCCCTGGACCAGCATCCTTGACATCACCTGGAAACTTGCTTGAAATTCAAGTTCTCAGGCTCCATTGCAGACCTATTAAGCCAGAAACTCTGGGGTTGGAGCCCAGCAGTCTGTGTTTTAACAAACCTTTTAGATGGCTCTGGTGCATGTTAAAATTTGAGAACCACTGATGTAAACCAAAGGCTAATTATGGCAATTTTCCTACTGCCTCTAAAATTTGGTATACTCCATCTTCTTTTCCTAGCTTGTTCTAAAATGGAAGGGTGGGGCTATTAAAAACAAAACAAGCAAACAAAAAGCAACAACAACAAAAACACACTGGCAGGTAACATCTGAAACAGGGCTGATAGTGCACTCTGTATTTTAAAGAACCCAATTGTCAATATGCAAATAAATAAAGCTTAGGTTTGTCCATTTATTTAGACTATTACTTTAACTACTCTGTAGAAGTGTCTCTGACTGGAAGAGGAAGTAGGACCAAAGGCCCTGGAAAGGCAATGCTACTCAAAAATCAAATGATGAGGTACCAGTTAAAAATGGCTGCCTGACCCAAACATTTTCTCTGTCTTCCAAAAGCCCAGTGAAATGATGATGCAAGAGTAACCCGTAAAAGCAAGGAGAATGAGAGGAACACTAAGACAATAACAAGGATTTCACTTAATGTCTGAAAACCTGAAGAGGACAGAAAACTATGAGACCTTCTTGGACAATCTTGAGGGTATGTGTGTTCCTGTTAGTAAATCCTAAAAGCAGACTCCTTAGCATTTATTAAGGCTCCCTCTATTCCTCAAGCAAATCAGTGTCCTTCACAGTATTTCATAGAATAAGAAAACCATAAGAGACATTAGAAAATGCAATTCTAAACTTTGCATTAACCGGGTGAGGAAAGTGAGGCAGAAGGAAGTTGAGATTGCCCCCAGTCACACAATGGCTACTGGCAGATCTAAGACAATAAACTACATCTCTTTCCCAGGACGCTTTCCACCATATCCCACTGGCAGTGTCAAATTAGCAGGATTGTTAAGGCTTTCTATGACCAAGTCCCCTACACCTATCGAGTCACATGTCCATCTATCACACCATGGCACGGGATGTGGAAGAAAATACAGAGCTGAGGATCAGAACACCTACAGGCCCCAGCTCTGCACCTGAGTAAACTGTGTTCGTTCACTCCTTTCTCTGTCTTATATTTGTGAGGAGCCTATGGTGTGCTAGGGATTGGGGCGGGGCAAAAGGGGATGGGATTGTTGTTAACTTGCATTTTTCAAGTTTTTCTTTTTCATTTAAAAGGTAATGTGTGGAAACATTTAGCCATAAAAAGACAACATCAATGGACCTAAGTGGAGTAAGGTAGACAGACAAAGTTAACACTGTATGATCTCACTTATATGTGGAATGCAAAAAACAAACAAACAAACAAAACACAAAAAGAACCCAAGACACAGAGAACAAATTGGTGGAGGGATGGGGAAAGGTGATCAAAAGGTATGAACTTCCAATTATAAGATAAATAAGTTCTGGGGATGTAATGTACAGCATGGTGACTATAGTTAGCAATATTGTATGTGTATTTGAAAGTTGCTAAGAGAGTAGATCTTAAAAGTTCTCATCACACATACAAAAAAAATGTTTGTAACTATGTGTAGTAATTGATGTTAACTAAAATTATTGTGGTCATCATTTTGCAATACATAAATATATCAAATAATTATATTGTACACTTAAAAAACTTATACAAGGTTTTATGTTAATTATATGTCAATAATAAATAGATAAATTTAATGTATGCTCATTAAATTAAGAGAACTCTATCACAGTAACCACTGATAAATTACTCTTTAATATTTGAGCATCCTGTGGGATCATGACTTTTTGTGCTTTGTTTAATATCCAGCTTAATAGTCTTATAAATTTATCAAATAATTAGCATTTCTTTAATTATTAAACAATCAACATACCTTTAAATATCTGTATATACCTCACAACTAGAAAATTAAAACATAAGAATCTATCAAATTAATATTTCCCAAATATTTAAATATTGATTGCTATTGCAAATACTTCCAAACATTTACAGAAAACACAGCTCTACCCATAATAAATTATCTTTAGCATTTAAACACTTAAAAAGAGGAAACATATACTATTAAAATAATAAAACACTGATCTGTACACTGAAATAGGAACTAGTTCCCCAGTTGTTAATACCTTAGATGTAAATGCCATTATTTTATTTGCAGTTCTTCCCAGGTTTGCCTTCATAAGGCTTCAGTAATTTTAGTATTTTTATATCTCATCTGACCACAGGAAAAGGACCAGTCTGGGTTATGGTACCCGGGAAATAAAAATAATTAACTTTTTGACTTGTTGCAGTATCTAACGTAGTTTTTATTCTCTGGTGATTTAGCTAAGTTCTTCTCTACAACAGCATTGCACTTGTAACATCATAGGAGTTTTAATTTTCTGTCTTTCATCCAGATTTAAAAATTTCAAACATAGTGCTTTTCTGAAAATGATTTGTTCTTTAATTGGGCACAGCTGGAAGTACCTAACACACTGTCTTACCATTTGGATATATTGATTTGGTCTATTAGGATTACTGGAAACTAATATAAACCTTACTGGTATTTTTTAACATAAACCTGGTTGGTATTTTATTATACTTATGGGGACCATCTAGAGCAGAATTGTTCAACCAGCATCCTGTGCTATCCTTACTCTTATATATAAATTACAGGGGTGCCAAGTCAGAGATCCCCAGGCCCTGAGCTGCTTGGAGCCTGGAGTGTTCAGGAGCCCTGGGAGGATGGAGGGGGGCAGGGGACACCAAGCACAGCCTTCCTGTGTGCCACGAATTAAAGTGTCATTAGATAAATGCTATCACTTTCTACAGGCACCATGAAGTAAAAAGTTTAGTAATCACTGGTCAGGACAATTCATCTCCGAAGAGAGGAGGGATAGAGTCTGTCTGGTCTTTGCTCTTTTCTACAAAATGAGGCTAATTCATCCTCTTGGCACACACTGTGACACACCCCTTCTGCTTGGTTAGTGTGTGTGACCACAGGTGCCGATGAACAGTGGGACCCTCTTTTACCAGTTCTGATTGGTCTTTCTTATTCTGCTTACAGCATCTACTTTCCTCGGAATTACCCTCAGTTTCCATTGTTTATTGTTCCCTGATAATACAGAGAGGCAACGGTACTCAACTATAAAGTATGGACTGATTTTTCTTAAGAGGAGAGACAAAATATTCTTTTATAACTATATTCCCTTAATTTAAAAAAAAGCAATGAAATTAAATATAGCCTATCATGTTAACCTTCTCTGTATTACAGTTACATTTTTACACACTTTATATCAATTCTCTCTTTTGTGCATCATGAGGAACAATATTGTTACCTTGATAGTTGCAACCTGTTTTGAGTAAACATTATGTAATTTATTTTATTTTGTAGTGCTCAACTTGGGTAAGAGAAGCCTCTTTAAGTTAGCTGTTTAGTCCTTTGAATGTTGCCGCTGACATTTTATAGAAGTGTGCATTCTGTCTAGCAACACAGTCTGTCCCAGACCCTTCCTGACTTTTCCCAGACTCCAAAATGTGGAATCAGCTACCTCCCAAAGGATCTTGGAATCCTTTAGTGGAAAAAAGTAAGAGAAACCCAAATCTGAGCACAGATCTGCACAATGAGAACAGGTGGTGGGAGTACTGACTAACAGAACTGGGAAGTACATGTGCATTTTGAAAGAAGGCCACGAATTTACATAGAATTTTGCACTTTAGCGTAGTGCGTTTCCATATGCTTCTTTTCCTACAGTAGGTGGCTTTATCAGCCATTAATACTCGCACATTGACAATAGTAGCAACAGCATTCTATCATCCCATTATCCCCCCCACCACCACCAAAAATTAATATCTTGTAGGTCTTGTGGGCTTTTCTTTTCGTTAACAAGTCACTTGACGTAGTATTTTCATCTTGAAAATAGAAATGATTCTCCAGTGAAAGGATTAAATGAAGTATTGTAAAAGGCCATGAAAATGAAAACTATTTTAATTACTTACGCCTACTATATTCTACTCATCCACGATCTCCTTGGGGCTCTCAGGACATACCTGTATTTTCCTATTTCCTTATCTTTGCTCACGATGTTCCCTCCTGCCAAAATGCCCTTTCTCCGCTTGTAGCTGTTGAAACAGGTCCAGCTTAAACACCGCCTCCAATGGGAGCATTTCCAGGCGTCCAGGCAGGATGAGGCCTTTCTGTTGTGTGCTTTACGAGTACCCCAATAATTCTGCTTTTTAAATCACTGGATTATGTGATTTGTGTACACATCCATCTCCTCTAATAAGTTCGAGGAGGGCAGAGGTCATGTTTTACATACCCATAGCCTCACACAGCGCCTTGAGTGGAGTAAACAAGAGACGTTTGCAGAGTTGAATTGAATGCTGATTGGGTTCAATCCCTCGCTGATTTTCTATTGTTGTGCAATTAAGCAAATTCAAAGAGTTACTGACAAGCAAGATGAGTAATTATTTAAAACACTGGACTTACTCTGATATCCCTGCAGGCTCCTCAACTTGAGGAAGTGTGGGCAACAGAATCACCTAAAAGACTTGTTAAAAATTCAGATTCTCGGGCTTTTCCCCAGACGAGTGAATCGGCATCTCTGATGATGGAGCCGGCAATCTGCATTTTTGACATTTGCTCAGGTGGCGATTGTGCACACCAGTGTTTAGTAACCACTGTCTTAAAGAAATTCAGGCCCTCAGCTCACCCAGTGCAGGGATCCCACTCAGAGGCCCCTGACAACTCTCCTGCCCTCCCTCCTTCAATATGTTCTAATAGCCTCTTATAAGGACCTTGAAACAAGGTGCTTCAGAAGCTATAGGAGCTACATCTCCCAGGATTGAGCCAAGCTGTGTGTGAGAAAGCGAGGAGGGAGGTCCTTTTGAATTCCTAATATTACCTCATAATGGCAAGTGAGATTGTGGCATAAACTCGAGTGGAGCAGCAGTTGCGTTCCTGAAAACTGAGGTGTACTGACACTAAGTGAGGTTTGGCCCTAGAATAGGTAGATTTGGTTCCTAGCATGATCACATGCTGGCTGTGTAACCAAGGGCAGGTTAATAAGGCTCTCTGAGTTTTTGTTTTGTTTTTTGTCATATGGAGATGTGAGTACCTCCTTTGCTCTCTGGATTGTGATGAGGACTTTGTGAGAGGCAATGCCATATGTAAAAATGCTTTATTAAACCTCAAAGGGGCCTTTATTCATTAGTATTTTCAATGCATGGTAAAGTGGACCCTGAGTGGAGCTCCACTATAGACGCAGAAGACATCCACGATGCACGCAGGGACCCACCAAGCTCTAGTCATGGTGCACGTTAGCAGGGACGGCCTGGTCCCTCTGGTCTTCAGGCATAAAGTGGGAGTGAAGTTGCCCATTTACATAGATGAAAATGCCCTACATAGCCCGTGCCGTGGGCCTTGTTCCCGTTCACTGACATTGTCACCCTGTGAAGGGTGTTGAGCTCTGCTTTTGTCAAATGCCTGGGCTACTCTTCAGTTCCATTCAGAGGTGGATGTGGGGCCCTGACAATATGTAAGGAGCCACACAGCTCAGAACAAGCACTTTAGAAATCAAAGGAGGCCACGTCATCTGTTGAATTAGAAACAGCCCTTTGTGATAGCTTAGATGCTGCCTCTGCTGCGGGAGGCACAGTTTTATTCCACTTATCAGTCACCTTCCCCCTTTCTGTAGGCCCACAACCCCCAGAGCACCTTGTACAGATACTCAGTATTCCTTGAATTATGCACTGTATGTCTTTATTCAATAGGAAATCTTAGTCTCGGTCACGTTGCACTGGTGAGTGTGGTGGTTATAGCTGCATCTGTAGCTTTGACAGACTCTCTCATTTGGAACAGTCCTTGACAAGCCAGCATTTGCCAAAATATGTTCCATGCACACAAAATTAGTGTTCCGATTCTGTGAGATTCTCCTGGAAGGGGTACGGGGTTCCACTGTTAACTAACTTTAGGAAACAGTCCTCACCTCCTCTTGGGAGATCTCAATGCACAGTGGGGCATGAAGTGCTGAGGAGTCCTGCAATGGCCTCGCTTTTTGTGTGGTTTGCGAGCTTGTTAATATGCGACACAATTTGGTAATGTTTGCTCTCTCATTCTCTTACCTTTTTACACCCTCACTGGTGTGACATGGGCTGTATGCACGGTAAGTGAAATCTCTTTCTAGGCTTTTAACTGCCACTCACTGCCTGCGACAGTCTGTTTGTAGATTAATGTGACAGTCTGTCTGTAGAATAATGTAACTCCTGACTCACTGGTCTTGTGGTGATGTAGCTACTGATTGCCTTCAAGGTAAAAGTTAAGAGCATTTTTTTTTCTTCGACTTAATTTTTTTTTTGAGTAGTTGATGAGTTCTCATGATTCAAATATCAAAAAGTAAGCTGGGTGCTGAGTGAAAAGTCTCCCTCTCACCCCATCCCTCATCTGCTCAGTTGCCATTCTCCATCATCAACACCAGAACTAACTGCTACTTTTAATTTCTTGTTTAACCTTCTAGACAATGTCCATGCCAATTCATATTGCATGCATATGATTTTTTTTCTTTAGATAGAGTGGCTTATTATACACATTTTTCAATGAACAAAAACTGTTTATCATCATCCTAAAGGGCATAACAATCACAAAATTGGATTCTGCTTCAAAGCATTAGCTTGCTTATGAGAAGAAGAGATAAGAAGTATGCTTTTGAAGGGCCTAGAAGTCGTGGGGTTGGCAAACCTGAGATTTCTAAATGGTAGGAGGCCGCGTTAGGCCTGGCAGTATGTGCCAAGTTCAAGAGTAAACCAAAGTGCAAAGGGTCCTTCCAACCTTACAGTGCAAAGACTTCTCCTTAATAGTTCATTGCTGATATGAAATAATGCATCATGAAAATGCAAAGAAAAAGAGATAATATACAAAAGGAGATGTGCAAATTAATAATTTAAGTGTCATTAGAAGGCTAATATAATATGTAGGAGGCCAGGGAGAGGGAAAGGATTGCCACAGATGACAGAGTGAAATATTCAGTAGCAATGCTACTTGTTCAGTTTTAAACCACTGAGGTAAGGGGTTTGTCTTACCATCAAGGCAGTATAACATAATGGTTAAGAGGATTTAGACTCAATCAGGATTGTTTTCATGTCCTAGCCCCACCACCTACTTTCTGTGTGACCTTGGGCAAGTTACTTAACCTCTCTGTGCCACCATCTTATCGTCTGTAAAATGGGCTGGTAAGAGACCTACTTTACAGGACTGTTATGAAGGTGATGAGAACCTGTAAAAAACTTAACCAAGAGCTTGACCCAGCTGGATTAGTATTTGCTGAACAGAGGTGATTTTGAAGGAGAATTTATAAGTAGATGAACTATTAACTCTGTATCCTTACCCCACTGAACTTAAAAGACACTGAACTTAAAAGTTCAGACTGAGAGCAGGTTGTTGCTGGATAGCTTGGTTAATATCTCCCTGAATACTCTGATACTTTGTTAATGATGCTTGTGTTTTCCTTTTACTAGTGCCTTAGAAAGGTCTAATGTGTCCAGTGGATTTGGACCTGACTGGGTGTATGAACCACAGAAAGACAATTTCAGTTTCAATGGATGACAGAGTCAGATTCTCGCACTTTATCTTAGTCCCTGGAAATGGATTAGTGGACCAGAGTCATCTCGCTAATTTGTAAGAATGGCTGAGCGAAAGATCCATTCCAAATCTTATCCATGAACTCAACAGAAACTGCATTGAACCATGTTCTCTACATAAAGTAGAAATGATGCTTGGAAAGTACCACAGTCTAACATCCAGCTGTATAATAAGAACCACATTGCTGATGTCAGCAACTAGGAAGCTGTAGCCTGTTGAAAGTCTTTGGGACACTAGCATCCGCTCATATTTATAACATTTTTGCTTCTTTTTTTTTTTTTTTGCCCTTGAAACACATCGTCTTAGAGTTTCAAAGAGAGTTCCAAATCAGAGAGGGCTGAGCTTATTTAAGAACTGATGGAAGAGTCATGCTATTAAAGTAGCTGTCACCCAACAAATGAGGAATAGTTACTTCAGAAACTACAAATCCACGCATTTCTTTAGAACTAAGATCTCCAGACAGTTTCAGACACGGGAGGAAGTCTAAGCCTTTGGAGCCACCACAATATAAGTGAAGGAGGGGAATTATTTCACATGTGGCTAGTGAAATAATGGCTAGCCGGACTTGACAAAATATTCAGACATTTCCAGGAAACGCGCAAGCTATGGATCACCCATTATTAAATGTAGGTGTACATACATATCTCCTTGGGGCCTTCAAGATAAATAGTGTGAAAAATAGTGCTTAATATGTCTCTGGGTGATTCTGTTCTCGAATCAGCTAAATGACGTGAAAATTGTCGTCTGTTATGGATGAGAATAATAAACCCACAAAATAATTTTTATCCTGAATTCAGATCCCGTCTGCTTCTCCCTCCCTTCTCTTTCCACATGCTGTAATGGGATAAATGATGTTTTCAATCAGGGAGGGATGGGAGAAATTAAGAAGCTTCAGGAAAAGTATATCCTGAATTTCCAAAAAACTGTCTAGGTCAGTCCAGAGTCTAGTCAGAAAGTGTATTCATACTGCTTGGATATTTCCACTGACAGCGGAAGCGAGGCAGGGACAGCTGAAAATGATTACACTTGTGACCCTTTCCCGGGGAGAGCCTAAAGTTGAAGGTACTGGGAGGCTAGCTTGTTACCATTTTGCCTTTATTTCTCTGGGTAAGCAGTCATGCTGAATGAATTTGTGATTCACTTAATAAACACTCGGGGGAATGATTTCTTGCTTCCCCGAGCCATGTTTTTAAATCTGGTCTACACCACCCTTCAAAATATGAGAGAAGGAAAAAAAAAGGAAAAAAAACAGCCTTAGAAAACCAAATGACTGTCTTTTTTCAACATGGGTGAAGAATGTTTTCATTCTGTTTGTGTTATTATGGAAAAGAGTGTGCAAGAGTGGGACGGGCACTAAATTAAGTGTCAACTCTACCTGCCAGTGGGCGGGTTAAGAAAATGACCACGTTTCAAGTGGTTTGAAAAGTGTAATGAAGTCTAGAAATGTACACTCGTATTATTCTTTTCTGTTTGGTGAGTCTATCAGGCTTGATAACACTACTTGACTAGTTTCCCCTGGAACATTCCTCTACAGCTAAGAAAATAAACTCCCCTAAAACCCTCAGCAAGGCTATCTAAAGTGTTCTCCCTTATTATGTAGTTTTCTCATTTGAAAATTGTTACACAAAACTATTGCGTAGTCTTTCTAAAGAAACCAAAACAAAGCACATATATTCTGCTTACACTGAACGGAAGCATTTGTTTGGCCCAGTCAGCTCACTTAGATAGACTTCAGCCAATGTGACCTGGCCACTCTTCAGGTGAAATGTCCAGATGGTCCAGATAACCAGCATCACCAGTGGTCATTCAGTTGTTTTGCATAAAGAGGCTTAGATTTAAGCAAATCCTATAGCACATTCATTTCAATATTTTATTAATGTTTAGCAGAAAAATTAACTTCTGAGAACATAGTTTTAGTTTACAAAGAAGGGCACGTGCACAGTCTTTCCAATGCACTCCACAACACAGCTTATCTAAGATCATTCTGTTCACAGGGCACATTGTATGTAAAACGTAGATCGGTTCAAGTTCAGAGTTACTGACTTCATGGTATCATTCTATGTATTTTTTATACCTGTGTACGTCACTAATCCTAGAGTAAACCAGATATTCAAGGATACTCTAGCATTGCCAGATAGCCAAACGATGTTTCACTATAGTTTATAGTTCCTGAACTTTGCCAGAAATTCAATATACATATCCCATACCTACTTCACTTCAGACTATGGGAATGAAAAAGTAGAATGTTCCAATGTCATGAGGTTCCTATATGAAGAGCGTATTTCTCATTGTCAAAGTAAGATGTCTGTGGACACGGCCTTCCTGCGCAAGGAATGTCGTTGGCTTGTTTCATAGATACCTGTGTCAGTACTGAAATATAGAACCATAGTGCTGAAATCATTCAACATGCATGCTTTGTATGCCATTAAAGTTTTAATTAAACAACCACAGCAAGGTGGTTTTAGTTTAGCAAACTGCAAAAGAGCATTGCCTTTTAGATAGCTTTTGTTTTTAAAAGACGCTTGAACCATCTCCTACAACTCACCACCTTTAGGCTTGGATTTAACTTTACCTCTCCTCTATGACTAAGCGCTCTTTAATTTCCTTCTATCGAGGATCCTTTTTCTCTTGTTAGAGTTTTCTATGATTTTCCCCTTTTCCCTGCCTGTTAGCCCAGCTGTTCAGTGAATAACCCTCCAGGTTTCTGTACTAGTTGTATAGTATAGTGGCGGGGATAGTGGCAGTATGAGTAGTAAATAATAAATAGTAAATCATAATAATACTAATAGAACAATAGCCACTAGAGTGGAAATGGCTTGTGTTTGCCTTCCTAGAGTCCATTCCTCCTTTTGGAAATGCTCCTCCATTTCCATTTGGAGATTTGACCTCCGACTCTCAACCTACGTGGGTACAGGATGCAGGTCTGGCCACCCTGAGCGTTCCATCCCCCGGTCTCAGTGACTAACACAGCTGGACATGAAATCCAGTGAGGCCACTGAAACCCCATTCCAGAGTTTTCCGAGAACTCTTGGGATCTCTTTCTCCTCTGGCTGCTCAGCTAAGAGAATGCCTCAGCACCCATCTTCCCATCTAATGGGAGAAAATCTGCCTGAGAATGAAACCATCAGAGGAATAAAGAGCCAAGTGACTTAGAGAGAAGCCATCGTGAGAACCTGGGGTGAGCTCCTAGATGCAGAGGCTCCTGAAACCAGGCCTTGTTAGCTTAAGTCAGGTTGGGTTTAGACGGTGCCTGTCACTTATAGCTAGAAGTACCTTGACTGATACAGGATACATGGTAGCTGTGCCATTTATTCAGCATTGCTCGTGTGCCAGGCACCAAGATAAGGGCCAAATAGATGTCCTCTCATTTAATTCACACAACAGTCCTGTGTTTGTTCTCATTGTATAGATGAGGAAACAGATTTAAAGAGGTTAAGTAACTTGTCTGAGGTCATACAGCTGATAAGGAACACCCAAAGCCTCTGAATTGATAATATCGATAAGGTTGACTTTAGCGAGATAGCCCTGTGACATCAACTCAGAGAAATACTCGGATGGGGGGGGGGGGCTGACATTAACTAAGCATGGAGGCAGTGAGAGCATCCATTTAGGCACCCTAGGGCTTTGGAGTCTTTATCAAACTGGTCTTGTCAGAGCTGACTGCAGATGAAATGGAAGCCAGACAAAATTCTGCTCACTTGGCCATGGAGCTGGTTCGAGCCTAGGATTCCTCACAGGGAACAGGAGTGAGGACAATCAATTCCAAGGCTTCTGTGAAGAGACAGTATGTCTATCAGGCTATGTGTATTATGTGTAGTTCCTTAATGCCTGGAAGAATTAAGGTGCCTCCTGCAAAGGATCTTGGGATAAGCCCAAATGGGGTTAAGTGGCTGGTGAGAGGATGAGGCAGAGGTTGACCCCAGAGTCCATTCCAGCCAGAATTTGTGGCTTGCAACCGATTTGTCACGGTCCGTCCCAGGGCAAGATGAGGTCATTGTGGTTGAAGGTAAAATATTGTCCAAGTGTGTTTGCTGTGCCCAGTCAGGCCTGTTTGCCTCCCATCCACCCCTTTCCCTTCCCCAGCTCTGCGTCTCGGGGAGACTGACCCCTGCAGATTGCCTTTCCCAGGCTCCTGTGTTAGATGGCTTCTGCCTGCATGCAGTCGTTGGCAGATACTGGCAAGATATTGGCAGAGGGAGCAAGCGTGGTTTAAGGTGTTCTCTTCCTCATGCTCTGCCTCAAACTCATCTCTGGCAGCAGCTAAGTCTCTCCAGGCTCCAGCTCTCACAAGACAGACCCACCGTGGTTCTACTTAGTCTCCTAACTCCAGCTTCTGAACCTCTGGAAATG
The DNA here is from genome assembly GCF_001890085.2 of Hipposideros armiger. Taxonomy (NCBI): domain Eukaryota; kingdom Metazoa; phylum Chordata; class Mammalia; order Chiroptera; family Hipposideridae; genus Hipposideros; species Hipposideros armiger. The sequence goes on along the minus strand of NW_017731389.1, from coordinate 1,800,386 downwards.
TTGCCTTTGTCCCTCCAGCCTGCGGGCTGGTACAGGCTTCCTGCTAGTGCTGTGCTCTCCTGGTCTCAGCTCCTCTATCACCTGTGTAACCAGTCCTCTGTTGTAAATGCTTGCAGTTTCCTGTTTTCCTGGCTAGCCAAACATCCAAAATGCAACCACTTCCTGAGTGCAATGACTCGCCATCTGAGTACCCTCCCAGTACTCCCAGTACTGTAGTATGTGCTTAAAAATAAGTTGGCTGCTTACTTAGCAGGTGTGGAATCTCTTGCTAACCTAATCCATCCATTCATACTCTCTGCTTTCACAGGATTGCTCTGCAGAATCGAAGATCCTATTTCTCACCCTCGTTTGAATGGGCTGGCTGGTCCCCTCAACTTCCTAACTTACTCCTTTGCAGGCTGCTAGAGACCAAGCAACAGGAATCGTTCCTGAAAACCGTTTTCATCTTCTCAGTACTCATATTAAATATCTGATTTTGTGTGGGTTGATCAGAGAAAACATACTTCCCTTTTCACTAAAGGCAAGGCATCTCAGCATGACTCGTTATTGCAATTGCTTTTTTTCCTTCTTCATTTAAGAGACAGGTCTGATTTATCCTGAAAACAGTGGTTGTGGTTAATGGACTTCGCATACTAATTTCCATTTAATGCAGCAAACTTCAGAAGTAGGTTTTCGTCTCAGTGAAGGTGAATCACAATATTCTTATATTATACCATGGCACCGAAAAACATCCATTATTAACTAAAAATCATTTCTCTTCAGACATTTCTTCAAAGTAAAGTCAACCTGAATTCTTTGTTTGTGCCTCGAAGAGTAAGGAAATTTATCTTTAGCTGTGGCTTATACATCTGCCTGCTCTTGCCCCCAGAATGCCACATTTGCAATCCAAACCTTTCTTGGTTTGAAAGATCCTCTGCCTCAGAAAGAAATACAGAAGGTTCTGGATGGGCAAGTGGGCTCAGCAGCATAGCTGACTGGAGCTGGCTGAGCCAATGGCGCTGCTTTGTGCAATGTTTTGTTGGCTGCATCATCTGCAAATGGGGTTGGCCAGAGTGGGAGAACTTTGGAAGTATCTACAGGAAGTGGATATTTCCTGACTGGCTCATCCCTTGCTGACTCTCCAGCGTTTTCTTGTCTACAGCTAAAACATTTTGCCTTGTATGTTCCTGCCCAGGGCCTCTTGAGACAGTAGGCGTTTTTTTTTTTTCTTTCATTTTTCAACTTGTGCCAAATGTGTCAGGACTTAAGTCCATAATGCATAGATCTTGGCCGGAGATCTTTTAGGGATGTGGCCTCTCTGTTTCTGACACAGGCTGCACAGGAACCAAATGTGTATGAAAGCCTGACCCTTCCAGAAATCTTAGCTTGGTGCTTCTGTAGAAATGAATGCTCTGTTAAGAGGAGACTAAGGAAACAGGCTTGACAAACTGTCCCATGCCTATGACCTAAGGAAGAATAAAAAGGGAGTGGAAGCCATCTAGATTGGATGTTCAAGGAGAGGACTAAGATGAAGCACTCTCAATTTCTTCCTTATTATCAGCACTGGCTTTCACTTCACCTCAAACTAGGTCCTCTGGGCAGGGCCACCAGGTCAACCAATGGAGGCACCATTCTCATAAACTCTGAAGTTACAGAGTGCAATCTGCCCAACTGTGCAGGTGGCCCTTTTGTGGGAGCGAGGCTTCCTGGTTTCCTTTGCTACACCTAGTTCTAGACCTAGATCTAAGACATCTTCTGTCTTTTAGCTCCAACTTTCTTTCTGTGTAAGCAATTCCCATTAGGCCTCAATATCTTTGCCTTAAGAAAAATAGGGGGTGATCCCTACCTTTGAAAAGTTTCATGAAAAAAAAGGGACTTGTGTTACTTAGGAAAAGCCTTCCCCAAAGACAATGCAATATTATTTTCAAGTTGGCACTAACAAAGTTACTCTTTGGGAATGAAAAATTTACCCATATGAACTAAACTAACTTATTCCATGTGCTGGGATGATCATGGAAATTAACAAGGGCTAATGTGCTCCAGGGTCCCCCAGAAATGAGGCTGACCTCAAATCAACATGCTTTGGGGAAAATATGGCTCATAAGTGGCCTTGAAATTATTATTACCCCTCTGTGCTAACATAATTCTTGAGTTGAGAATTGTAACATTCGTTATTCTTAGAGTCAGCCTTATTAGCAAATGCTGTAGCTTATAAGAGAAGGTTTTCTTCAAGTACCAGATGAGTTCAGAGAGAAAGGATGGAGAAACAACTCAAAGAAAAGGAAGCTCATAAAAACAATGAGAGTTTCTTGGGGAGGGGCAACTGGATTGGCTTTGAAAGGAAGAGCCGGAGAGCTTAGAAGCAGAAAAGAAAGATGTGAGAGACTGCACGGGCAGAGAAAAAGTTTGGTTTGTTAGTGAGATAAGCAGTTGATTGGAATGGAGACTGTGCTTTTGGGGAGTGAGAAATAGTGGACTGGTAGGGTAGAGTCATCACGGACCACAGACCACAGAGGGCTAGAAAGTACTGTGGGGCCTGCTTGGTGCTCACACACATTGAATGGACTTTCCATGGCCATCAAACAATGGGAAAGAGCCTGTTCCTTCACCTAAGTCACAACCTTAGAGGATCTTAAAACATTTTTTTCTTTTCTGCATGGTCTGGTTCTTCTCTATATATATGATTTCCCATGTGTGGACACATACTGCTTTGTCAAATAAACAGTTACTCCCTTAAAGGGTGTTCAGACTGGAACTTGTTTTCAAAAATGTGTTTGTCCCCCAGCAAAGAAAACAAATAGACCAACCTAAAACTGGCATCCCTCAAATTAGAAACCAAAGCAAGTTCCTGCAAAGCAAAGTATTTGCCACTGATAATTCACATTGACACCAAAGCTTGTTTGTTTTTTTCTAAGCTTAAGTCCTTAAGCACTCTTTTCAAGTGGCATTCAACATTTAGTCAAAACACAGACTTCTCGGGCCGGCCGAGTGGCGCGATGGTTAAGAACAGGCTTGGGATGCCAGAGGGCCCCGGTTTGGATCCCACATATGAGGGCCAGTGACACTGCCCTCCATAGCTAAGATGCTGAACAACAGCTCAACCTGGAGTTGGGCTGCTGTGAGTCGCCAGCGACGGCGTAGGCTGCAGCCCCTGTGGCAGTGGGTTGCCGTGGGCTACCGTATGTAGCCAGCAGCCAGAGTGAGCAGCCAGCAGCCACAGTGAGCGGCCGTCCAGAAGCTGGCGACTGATCTGCCTCACCTGGGAAGAGCGCACTGATGGTGCCAACTTGGGCCAGTGAAGCAACGTCCTCCACAACTAGACTGAAGAACAAAACAACAGAAACTTGTCTGTTCCCCTTCCCCCAATTCCCCAGCACTGTTCCCATCCCCCAATTCCCCAATTTTAAAAAAAAAAAAAACACAGACTTCTCTGAGACAAGGGTGTTAATTTTATCACACAGCACCTGACTCAGGAGCAGGCCAGTGCAACCTCAGCAGCCACTGGACATGGAATTCATCATAACCTTGGGCCAGCCCTCCTGTAGAGTGACCAATGCATCCTTCCACAGTATTCTCCTCAGGGTAGGTAATGTGTGAAGTACATAGTTCAGCCAAAGCTTTGTTGTTACAAGGATAGAAAACTCAAGTGAGTTTAAATAAAAGTAAAGATGTTGAGATGCCAATGGAATGACTGTCAGCCAGTCATAAAGGGAACTAAGCTTGAAGCTTGGAGGCACCAGGGAGAAGGCAGCTTCTCTGTGTGTTTCTCTGGAACAGCACAGCCTCTCCTCTCTTTCCTCTGTATTGGCTTCATTCTCCTCTCTGCAGACATTCTCAGTTCTCCTTATTGGTGGCAGTTACGTTCTCTAAAGTCAACACAGTCACTGAAGTAGTGAATACTGAGCCGTTGCTCTGGGGGAAAAACAGGATTAGGTTCCGACAAGCCTCTGGTCACACATTTTGCCAACCAATCAATACATAACCTTCTTGTATGTGTATTTCTGTTTGAAAAGCACCTTATTTAGTATATATTGTTGACTTATTAACATTGAACTCAACAGTACTGTAACACATGTCTGAAGGAAGCTTATCGAACACATATTTTCTCTATAAGAAGCATAACACACAACCTTTGTCAGCTAACAAACACTAGATAGCGCTTCAGGACTATGCCTGAGGGTCATTTTAACCAGTGAAATCACCAATAAAAATCTCAAAGGTGTGAAAAAACGTGGCACTAAAGAGACCACGAAAGGGGTACTTTATTTACAGTATGAGAGCTGAGAAAACAAGACAGAGTGTCACCTTGTTGGATCTCAGCTGGGAACGTGGCATTGGGTGACTCAGATTTTTCACTCCTTTGCTCATGTCCACAAATGACTGCAAAAGCACCGCAAGTACTGATTTGGGGGGTTACAAATAAATTTAAGCGAGTAAGTGAATTCGCAAATTCAGGAACCCTCAGAAAATGAGGATCGGCTGTAGCTTCTCTTGGTTAAGGTTTTAATTTCCCTGTAGCTTTGGCTCTCTCTGTGACTCTCACGCCCCCTGCTCCAGCATCCATCGTGGCCTACACGGTCTTTCCACTCTTTTCCCCATGGTTAAATGTCGTTTCAGGACGCCATTCCAAATCTCCCAAGAATCTGTTTGGCCTAACTTAGCTTTTGAATTGATTCCATTTGGATCAAATATCCATCCATCTGTAGTCCAATCAACTGGGTTACCGGCAGGAGTAGTGGGTGTGTGTTACGGAAAAGAAGTGATATGACACATAGACTCCTCCAGGCCTGAGCATAGCGCGTAGTAAGCCAAAAAAAAGAAGGTAAAGATTACAAAGTGACTACTTTCTGGTGTATAATAACCTCAGGAGTACCAATAAATATTTTTTCCACTTTCTTTCCTTCCATATTTTTTTCCCCACACGTTTACTGATGTATAAATTTCCTTCACCGAGATAAAGACTATTGTTGTTTTTTTATGATTGGAGATAGGTTATAAAATGCACAAATGTTTAGAGGTTTTAAGAAAAAGAATGTTGATTCTCACAAAGGTATAAGTAGCTAATGATAAGCCATTTTTCTGAAATCAGGGAGTTGTAGAAGATAGGAGAGGAAGAGGCACCACAGAACACAAAGCAGCACAGAACGGGTAAGCAGGGAGCTCTTGGGGAAAATGGTATTTACATCCCAATTTTACCTGTGCTGGTGTGTGCTTCTTTGTTGGCTTGCTTTATTTTTTACCCCCATGCACCACACACACACACACACACACACACACACACACACACACACACAAACACAGAGTTTCAGTGTAAAGGTAACTCCTATAGCATCTAGAGGTCCATTGCCATGTCTGTGGGAAGCTTTGAATGAAACCCCAGAACAGTCAGGCCTGAACTTCTCTAAAAAACAACTCCAAGATCACATATTCAGCTATCATGAACCTGGACAGAAATTTAGTTAACAGGACTTTGCCTCTTTAAATGCAAGTTACAGCTATCTTTCTCCTTTCACTTCAGCTTTCTCTTAGAATCTTACTCCAATTCCAGTATATCAAAGCACTTCTTCTAACCAAATGCAAACCTAATAACAGATGTCTTCTGAAGACACCAAGAGATGAAAGTTTTCTCCATCTTATGACTCCAGAAAGGAAGGAAGGTAGAATGACAAGATGGAAGAATCACCTCCATGGACATAAGGAGATAGGAAGTTAGAGCTATGTGGATGAAAATGGCACACAGATGGTCCTGGACGGAAGAGAAGGCAGCCCAAATGGAGATGAGGCAACAGGAGTCAGGGAAGTAAGTCGGAGGCAAAGGGATGGAGGTAGGAGAGGGTGAATGATCCCTATCTCATTGGAGAGACAAAACAACTGCAGCTTTTGAAAAGAAGAATGATACAGGAGCAGCAGTGTTTGAGAAAATGTATTCCCAGAAAACTGGGGAAGTCCAGGCTATGACTTCAAGAACTGGAGGTATTTAGAAGCCAGTATGACTGGAATTAACTAAGGGCTCAAATCCAACGTCTGACAACAGGATAGCTCACGCCGTTATCTAAAGGTCTCATCACATTTCAGAGCTAGAACAACCATAATGAAAAAACTGTTTCCAGGTATCAGTCAGAACTTGGGATTGTTTTACCCATGTCAGTGACGGCCCATTAGTATCAGGGAAGCTTCTGCCTCCCCCCTATAACACATCATGACTCCCCCCACTGAAACTCTTCCTCCCTATGTTCCTGATGTCATATCCTGGCATCCTCAAAGGATGGGGGGAGATTATATAACTGTCTGAAGTATTACGGAATATGAAACAATAAATAAGCTAAGTAAATTGTGAAACATGAGTCATGATTCTCTTTGTTCTGCGTCTTTATAACTGCATTTTAAAAATTACATATTTTCCTTTCATGATACAAATCAAAAACAAAACAAAACAGTAATAATCATAAAAACCTCTAAGTGCCCTCTCATGGAGAAACCTATTTTATCACATCAGGTTATACCTAAGCAACTGCTATTGAAGTAATAAACATCATTTTTTGAGTCTATTGTGTGTCAGGCACTCAAAACCACCTACTTCTATACCTGCTTTAGAGACGAGGAGACCAGAAATAGAGAGGTTAAGTAACTTCCCTGTGGTCACCCAGTTACTAATTGTCAGAGCCACAGCTTGAACTTTGGGCTGCTTGTGTCCAAATCCACACTCTTCCCCATTATACTACGCCATCTCCTCAGTCTCCCCTCAGACCAGAATTCTCAAGAGAGACAACTAAAGCAAGCCTGAGGTTGGCTACCTGCCCTGCAACCAGCTGCTATCCTGGCTGACACTCTTATGTTATAAGAAAAAGCTTTCTGCTACAAATCTCCAGGTGTTACCACTATCTTTCTTCTTGCTCACATCCTGACCTTTGAAGAATAGATCTTCAAGCTCCTAGTTGCAACCTACCATCCGCTCTTGATAAAGAGAGGGATGTAAATATAAAATTGCAAAAGGGCTTAAGGAAGCCTGAAAAAGTGTTTGTACTCATATTAACTCTGTAAAAAAAAAAAAAGCCTAACTCCAAAAATGGTTTGAAGCAAAAAGAATGAAACTAAAACTTTGAAAGAGGTATAGATGACTGAATGGGCTGAGACTAATTTTGAAACTAAAGATTTAGAAATCTTATGAGAGAAGCGTTCTTCTGAGCCTCCCCCCACCCCTCCAGTCCTCAGTAGTGAAGTTTGAGCGCTCTTCTCTCTCTAGATATGAGTTAAGTTCTAGGGATAAATACTTCGTTTAAATCAGATCTGGGCAAGGTGATGGAGATGGGACAAAAAGACAAAGTTAATGTCCTTGAGGAGATTACAGATTGATTAGAGAAGGGAACACAAGAATATAAAAAGTCAGCTCTGAAGTTCTATTGAAAATAAATATTTTTATTGAAAGATTAAATGATATGATTTTAATAGATACAGGAAAACATTCAGTTAAAATCATTATTCATTATTTTTTTAAATATTCTAACTCTTGGGAAACAGGACTAAAATGGAACTACCTTCATTTGATAATAGGTATCTATCAAACCAATCAAAAATCATACTAAATTTTGAAATTTTATAAACATTCCTATTTAGTTTAGGAATAACACAATGTCTATTATTCAACATTGTCTTGACAGTCTTAACCAACACAAGAAAAGAAGTTATAAAAGAGGATAAAAGATTAGAAAGGAAGAGATTAACTGTCATTATTTGTAGCCTATTTACTCATTTATTTCAAAGAATTAATGGAAATAGCAAGGTAGCTGAATACAAAAGCAAAACAGAAAAATTAGTAATAATATTTGGCAATCGTATGGCATTTTGTGCATTTCAAAGCACTCAGACATGTTCTCATTTACAAAAAGCTCCCCAAAATCCTGTGAGTTTGACATATCATCGTCATCATGATCAACAGCAGCTGGTCCATTTTTTCCATTTGACAAATGTGTAACTGAGACAGAGAGATTGCATTTTTCCCTTTTTAAAAACTGAAGTGTAGGGCCGGTTGAGTGCAGTGCGTTGGTTAAGAACTGGCTTGGGATGCCAGAGGGCCCCGGTTTGGATCCCACATATGAGGGCCAGTGATACTGCCCTCTGCAGCTAAGATGGTGAACAGCAGCTCGACCTGGGGCTGGGCTGCCGTGGGTCGCAGGCAACTGCATAAGCTGCAGTCCCCTGCTGCAGTGGGTTGCCATGGGCTACCGTATGTAGCCAGCAGTCAGCGTGAGCAGCTAGCAGCCGCAGTGAGCAGCCATCCAGAAGCCGGCGACTGATCTGCCTCGCCTGGGAAGAACGCAATGATGGTGCCAGCTTGGGCCTGTGAAGCAATGTCCTCCACAACTAGACTGAAGAACAAAAGGACAGCAACTTGTGTGTTCCCCTTCCCCCAATTCCCCAATAAAATCTTTAAAAAAAAACAACAAAAAAAAACCTGAAGTGTAATTTATATATGTGGTGATATTCACGCTGTTTGGTGTTACAGTTCTACAAGTTTTGACAAACATACAGTCATATAAGAACCACTACAATCAAGAAATAGAACAGATCTTTCACCCCAAAAAGGTTCTCCGATGCTCCTTTGTAGTCAACTCCTCTCCTCATTCTGACCACTGACCTTTTTTTTCAGTCCTATAGCTCTGCCTTTCCTCCTGCTCCTTCCTTCCTTCCTTCCTTCCTTCCTTCCTTCCTTCCTTCCTTCCTTCCTTCCTTCCTT
>NW_017731389.1:1746379-1791328 GCF_001890085.2 Hipposideros armiger | reverse complement strand
ATGTTGAACATCTTTTCAGGTATATATAAATATATATATATATATATATATGTACACAAATATATATATATATATAAATAAGATATATATATATATATATATATATATATATATATATATATAAGATCTATCTATCTATCTATCTGTCTGTCTATGGATAGATAGACATATCTTATTTGTAAAGAAAGACAAGATGGTGGGAAAAAAATCTGTTGAATGTTTTTTCCAGTTTTAAAAAGTGGGTTTTTTTTTATTGAGTTATAAGAGTTCATTATATATTTTGGATACAAGTCCTTTATCAGGTATGTGTTTTAAAAATATTTCTCCTAATCTGTAGCTTGTGTTTTCATTCTGTTAACAGTGTCATTGCAGAGCAGAAGCTTTTTATTTTGATGAAGTTCAATTAATTATTTTTCTTGCATGAATTGTGCTTTTAATGCTCTATTTAGGAAATCATTGCCTAATGTAAGTCATGAAGATGTTCACTTAAGAGCTTATAGCTGATTCCTCATGAAATTAGTCCAAAATAATTAGGTAATCTGTGCCTTCAATCATTGTTCTATGTCACCACGTCATGATCCTACAAGTGAAGTTTCATAAATTAAGGAACCAAAAGGACAATTATAATGCAGTCTTTGAACATATTAACATGGCTATGTCATTTAGCAGTTAATTTTTCTCTACACTTATCACATATGCCATTTTGCTTCAACAACCCAAGTGAATTTCTTGAGAGCAAGGACCAGGCTCTATAATGACTTCCGTGTCCAGCACTGTTGGCCCAATGGGTGACATCCAATTGTACCCACTAACACAGCAGACTTCATTCACTGACTGAAGGAAACTTGTGGTACTCTTCTCATTGTGCTAAGCCCAGGGTCATGGCACCAGATCAAGCACTAGACCAGAAGGCTGCCCTACTCCCTGGGCTGGTATATTATCTGAGTGAGGGCTCAGAGGCGCTCTCATTGCCTGGACAATGCTAAGTACCCGATAGCCACTTGCTCCCAAATCAACCTATTCTTCACAGCAAAATATAAATAAATGCATACATACATACATGCATACATACATAAAGTTTAGGAAGAACTTGAGGAGTTTGAAACACTAGAAAGAAATACAACACAAATCTGATAAATCAGTAAGCCTCTTAGAAACAGAAGTGGGTAAATAGGAGTCTCAATGAAAGTATTATGGGAATAAATGGCCAAATTGAAAACTCAATAAGTTGTCCTAAAAGTATTCCAGGGATCACTGTCATAATTTAGATTACAGCTCAAAACTCTTCATTCTGAGTCTGATGACCGATCATCAGAGCCATGGACATCTGTTCTGGGGCTGACAAATCCTTCCGTGAGGCAGTTGCTGAGGAAATGAGCTCCAATATTACATTCCTTTGGTGGTGTTCGGTCATTGCTATCCGTCTCAGCAAAGAAACGATGAGTAAATATCACCTTCATTTGCAGTCAGGGAAAGGACACAGAAGGCAAATAGAGCAGTAATGGTGAGTGTGGCAGGAAAGAGGGTGTGGGAAGGATGAAGGCCCACAATCCTCTTGAGAAGCATAATAGATCACAAAAATCAACTACAGAAAACAGAATAGAGCAAACTCCTCCATTAAAAAAAATAATAATAATCTTGAGAGAAAGGAAGAACTGAGAAGAAAGCTTATTAAAAATGGCCTTTCCTATTTAAAATTGCCTTATATTTTATCAACGTGGAGAATGGTTTCAATTATGTTTGGAAGAGTCAGGTATACTGAGAAAGGATTTCTAAATAGACACTATAAGAGTAAAGACTTCCTAAACATGTAGACATGTTGTAAGTCATTTCATAGCTGACATTTTATTATTACTAAAATTGTTTTGGTTTGCCATTGTAAATAAAGTGTTGAAACTAAATAGAACTATAATAGAACCATAATGTTGACACATCCAGGAAGGAAAGGAGACTATGCATTCAACTTTATGAAGGTTAATATTAAGATGAATCATATAGGAATTGTTTTGTAGTTTAACAATGGCCAAAGATCAACAATTTTGTATGGTTCAACCTAATTCTGAGCCAGAGTTCAATCCTAATGATTGGTTTTCTAGCTATAGTCTGTTTCTAATTGATTTTCATTTTCCTAACTAAGCATTTCCTGATGGACCCAATCACAGACCATGATTGATGAGTAACTCATAGAGTTCCTTCCCTCCAGTCCAGTTGAGGGACTAAACTGGCCTCTTCTCCTCTCAACCATCATCATCACACATTTTAGAAACTAACAGCAAAAATATAGCCATGATGGGGCTGGCTGAGTGGCTCAGTTGGTTAAGAGCTCGCTCAAGAGTGTGAGCTCTGAACAACAGGGTTACTGGTTCAATTCCCGGCCCGAGCTGAGCTGCCACTGAGCTGCCAACAGGTAGCAGAAGACTCAGCTATATATATATATATATATATATATATATATATATATATATATATATATATATATATATATATATATATCCATGATGGCATGTAGAATTAGCACCTCATGTAAGCTGAACTTTTAAGAAATACTCAGTTGTATTACATCTTTGATTCTAAAGAGATGAAGGTATCATGTTTTAGCTGCCAAATGTTATCAGTTTGTTCAATAAGATCTCTCCTTTAGGAGCAGCCAAAGGATAGAGATCTCAAAATGCATATGTGACCTTTTGTCTAAGCATTGCCTTTAATTGACTCATTTAACAGAGAATTGAGCAACTGTCACATGCGCAGCACTGTCCCTGACAGTGTGGAGATTCCAAAGCTGTTGAATATCCATGTAGATGGACAAACAAGACATATATATCTACATGGGCTAAGTTACGTAAGATAAAACTTAAGTAGCAAAGTAATGCATTTGGGAAGTCACAGTGTAAGAAAGGCACACATGCCAAGAGATTGGAGCAGGTAGTGTTTTGAATTTAGGAGAAGGAGGATAGTCTTGTGGCTAGGAAGTGTAGAGGAGAAATTTAGCAGGGTGTGAAGAGAGGGTAACATTTAGGAAAGAGGAGACTAGAGCAAAGACAGTCGAGGTAGAAGCTCCAGGATCAACAAAAACACGGTACCAGGATGGTTTATGGGGATCATGAATAACAGTGACTACTATTTATTTCATGGGCGGTTGGGTATACTCTACTACAGTGCAGTCAAGTATAAATGCTGGACCTCTTTATCATTTGTTAATGGAAAAATCCACAAGTGCAGAGAAAAGCAAAGCTTCCTTTGTTCTTTTCCCACCTCTTCTGCTTTCATCTTATTCTTCCTTGGAGCTGAGTCTGGGTGATTGATAATGGAAATCAGGCCACGAAGCTGGAAACCCCTCAATATTTCTTGCAGTGACCCCCAAGTTGAAAAAGCACAATCCGAAACCAACTTTTGTGTTTCTATCATCTTTTAAAAATACTGGATTTTAAGCATTTAAAATGTTGTGTTCATGATGGATAACTTTATTGGTGAGTTTAACTGTTAAAATAAATGCAAATAATTAATTTCAGAGACAGCTCTAAAAGACTAAGCTGGTCATCATTTCTCCGTTCACCTCAGAAGCCATTCACATAGGTGGCCAGTGACTTTATGGAGAACACCCCCTAGGTTGTTTTTATTTTAAGAGAAGTCATGGAGGAGAGGACAATACTTTACCCAAAATAATGAATTTCTCATGGTAGAATTTTAGACTCTGGGGCACCTAAGTGGAAGAGATGGTTTAAGACAGGGGAATCTTTCAAATACTACTGTATTCCAAATACTACTTTTCTGCCCAGAAAGGAGGTTAGCCCTAGCAGTTATGATAACATGGAGACAGTGGCCTCTCCTCCTATCTTCTCACACTTAAAGGGCTGGTGCCAGAACCTCCGTTTGACCCTGGACAAGCCTGATAGCCCACTGAGATAGAATTCTGAGACTCTGATTCACCCAACAGTAAAAGGATTTTGGAAGGTGAGAAAATTATAGTCACAGTGTAAGTATTGCTTCACAATGGCCAGCATCCATGAGTGGATCCAGTGATGACTTAGAAAGACAAGGTGGCCCAAGCCTAACTTCAGTGGCCTGCTGCCATAGCCTCTCTCACACTAACGCAAGTTCACCTGGACACGGAGCAAGGCTGTTTGCTCCAAGGCCAGGACTCCACGGCCTGCCAACATCATACAGCAGGGTGTTGAGCGGACATTTCCTGTTGTTGTACAATTGTCCCAAACAGTAGGCACTCAGCACTTGCCTTCTAGAGACAGTGGCCAAAAGTGGGAGCCAGGCATTACCCTCAACCAACTTACTAAACATCTGTCGAACTCGCCCTACTATAATTAACCACAGTCATTCCACCCCCCCTTATCCACCCCCTACCCCCTCCCACCCCCGCCAACAGTGCAGTCCATTCCTTATAGGCAGAGGTCTGGTGGGTGAGAGAGAATCAGCAAAGGCCTCAGGTCAGCCCTGCGGGAATCTGAGGGGCTTGCTAAGGCCATCTTGCAGGGATAGCCTCTATGTGGGAGGCAGTTCCCTTGACCATAGTGGATTCACCTAAGATGTCATTAAAGGTCAGGGAGTAGAATTAAAGAGAGCACAGTTAATTGCAGCAACTGGGAAAACACTATTGTTTCATGTTAGCAAGTCATAAGACTAAAATGGCTCCAAAACCTGGTTACAGTAATAAATCCATCATTGCACATTTTATTACACCCATATCATATACCATCTAAATAACATCCCTGAAACAATTCAAATGCAATTTCTGCTCAGAGCAGCATGCAGGAGCCTCTTTAACTTAATTATTTAGGGCCCTCCTGATCTCTTTTTCCCTTAGCAAACCTACCTTGGGTTTCTTCATGTATACTAAGGTATCCGTGATTTTTAAAGTTAATATTAATGCTTTGAGCAATCAGGGTAGGATCACCGTGGTTCCCTAGAGCCTTCTAGTTGTCTCTGGATCCCTAATTATGGGCTTACACTGACTTCTTGGTGGTCATTTCCAGCCTTAAGGTCAGTCAGCAAGCTTGAGTAATGCTTGTCAGAGCCACTGGGTGGCACTGGCAGGCCTGAGATGTGGGCAAGAGGGACCAGAAAAGAAAGAAGAGGCAAGGAGGGAGAGTCAAGGTGGAAGGGGAGACAAGAGAGGGAGAGAGATGAAAGAGAGAAAAAGAGAGAGAAGCAAAGACCAGGACACAGGCAGCAACTGCCTTGTGTGGACTTTGTAGGCACCCCTGACATAGAACGATGAAGCCCCGCATGTTCTCTTCGTCTTTATGTTCCCAGCACTCTGCTTTGTGCCTGGCACTCGGCTGGTGCTTTGGGTCTGTCCACTGGTAGAAGGAATGCCGCTCCACCTTCAGGAAGAGGTCCTCAACTGGGGAGGTTGAGGCAGTGGGCGTCTCAATGCTCCATTCTATTGTTCTAGGATAACTTAGTTGCATCCTCAAGAAGTGGTGCTTCACTGGGCTTCTCAGTGGTCAATCTTTGCCTTGTAAAAAGACGTAAAGCAGGAGTATTAACACACAGAGGTGAGATTACCCAGGAGTCAAAAAACTTACCTTGTAAAGGACTAGATAGTAAATATTTTAGTCTTTGCAAGCCATGCAGTTTCTGTCAGAGCTACTCAACTATGCCACAATAGCATGAAAGCAGCCACTGACAAAACGTAAATGAATGGGTCTGGCTGTGTGCCAATAAAACTTTATTGATGAAAACAGGCAGGAGGTCAGACTTGGCCCGTGGTTTGCCAACCCTTCATTGCTTTGGGTTCTAAGATAATCTTTCTGATTTCTCAAACCTTGCTCTTACGTTCTATTTGATCCAACACCACAGTTTTTGGTACATGACTGTTCATTGGACTCTCTCTCTGAATATGCATTGACTGTATGATCTTAGACTATAAACACCTTGGGGAAATCTAAGAGTCTGTGGATGGCTTTGATGCAGTCTAAGTATCCCCGTCTTTCTGTCTGATCACGCCTGAGGGCTGTCTCAGGAAGTGTTCACAGAGATGACCCTTAACTTTGAAATTCTCATGACAGGTAGCTTCTGATGATTTCACAAAGGCACAGATGAAGCAATGTGATGGATCCCAAGTTGCAGCCATTATACTGCTTTGTCTACAGTGAACCAGATTCAAATCAGCTTGAGAAAGGTCAGCCCCAGCTTAAACTATCAAGTAACACAAGTTTGTCTTTGGAAGCTTCCACCAGTTGCTCTCTACCCTTCCTCTTCCAGCACTCAGTACCCTTATTCACTCCCTTTCCCACTCTCACTCCCATTAAGAACTTGATCCTTCTGTTTACTGAAGTGAAAATGACTAGTGATAGACTAAATCACTTCCCACTGAGGGATGTTCACATTTTCATTAGGTTGAGAGCATATTTTTTTTAAGATTTTATTGGGGAATTGGGGAAGGGTACAGCGTTGGGGAATCGGGGAAGGGAAACAGACAAGTTGCTGTCCTTTGGTTCTTCAGTCTAGTTGTGGAGGATGTCACTTCACTGGCCCATACTGGTATTGTGATCATTGCGCTCTTCCTGGGTGAGGTAGATTGGTCGCCGGCCATGGGACGGCTGCTCACAGTGGCTCACACCAGCTTACGCCAGCTGCTGGCTGCTCACGCTGGCTGCTGGCCACTCACGGTAGCTTATGGCAGCCCACTGCAGCCCCGCTGCAGCCTACGCTGTCACCGGTGCCGGCAACTCAGAGCAGCCCAGCTCCAGGTCGAGCTGTTGTTCACCATCCTAGCTGTAGAGGGCGCAGTGTCACTGGCCCATGTGGGATCTGAACCAGCGGTCCTGCTGCTCAGAGCATACGTTCCCAAGCCAACTCTTAACCAACGAGCCACTGGGCTGGCCCGAGACCATTTTAATAAAGGGACCCAGGACTAACGATGGAACATTTTACCTCCTGGTGGTGATTTTTTATTTGAAAGTGGATTCTCCCTTGAGAATATAGGAGAAATATTGAGTAAGGCCACTGCATATATTGTGGCTCTGCAGAATTTCATGGATTAGGGTGTCAGTGGCATCTTTTGGAGTTGTGCAACACAATTGTGGCCCAGGTAGTGGGTCCTCCGATGTGTGTTTTTGGCGGGGAGTGGGGGTGGGGGGGAGAGTGGTCACAGTTCCTAAGAGAGAGACCAAATTCCCTATGGCATAGACAATTGAAGTGTGAGTTGTACTTTTGAGTTTTCTTCCTCGGGAAGAGAAGGAAATTGACATGGGTGAGATTTTTGCATGCCAAATGGAATTAAACAGTTTGAACAGGTTGAAAGTATGTTTCCTTCCAAGAGAGTTTCACTCACATAGTTGATCATAACTAGGTGTGTTGGAGGCCTCTGTGTGTTTCAAAACCTCTGAGATCCCAACTCTTCCTCCAGGCCCTGTAGCAGAAACCAGTTCCTTGAAGGCTTGGGCCAGTTTCCTGCAGTCCTGTGGTCATACCCCTCACTGCCTTTCCGACTGACAGGTAGACAGGTCACTGGAAGCAGCTCATGGGTAAATGTGGAAATATGGCGCCCCCTCGATCAATAGGGGTTGGGCTCCAATAGATAAATGCTTCCTCCTTCTCTCCCCCCATGCAGTTCTGTGTTGTGTGTTTGGGGTTCTCAGACCACATTTTACAAGGGTCCTCCAAATGCCCTGTAGGGATCAAGCACCAGTCACCCACAGCAGGGGCCAACTTCCAAAAGAACCCTGGTACTGACTCTCCTCTTTCCTGGTTTAGTCTCCTTGCCCCTCACCTGCTCCCTGGGATCACATCACAAATAAATCACCTGCATAAAAGCCTTTGTCTGAGGCTCTTCTCTGGGGAAACCCAGGCTGAGACACTGCTTGTTCACTTGTCATGAGAAAGGCTGTTGTGCTACACAAGCTGCTATGGGTTCTCAGGGGCAAAGTTGCACACGAGTAAAAACACCTAACTCTTGAATAGCAGTCTTCAGTGCACTGTGATGCAAAACACTTTTATATACAGGATCTCAAAGAGAAAGTTTATCTGTGGTGCCCTTCCCCTCCCTTCCCCTGGATGTCTGCAACTTCTACTGCCCCCTGAGCTCTCTGATAGTGTCAGTTCAGGACAGAGTGCCCATCCTGCTCCATATTTGGTTCTAGCTAGAACTGGCCCACTGGCTGCCCTGTAAAGCAGATCTGAGCTAGAAGTATCCATAGTTCTGGCTACTGATCAGTCCAAGGCAATATCTGGCCCAAAAGTATCCCACGCATGGCATTCAGGTGGCTCATTAGGTGGCCAGGTGAGAAAGGTTATTCTTAACAAGAAGGATGTAATTAGCTAAGACAAGCTCTCTGGCTTATTCAGACTTTGTACTTGAAAATACATTAAAGATTGGCTAGTCCATGGTGCAGGTGGAATGGAGCAGATGTGCAGAGAGAAGGAGACTCAACAAGAAAAAGAGACCACGTAGACCAGGAGAGAGGGGCCCTAAGGTGTTCTCTAGAGCAACATCAGGCTCTGAAGAGCTTTGAAATTTCTGCTTCTGTCCAGGTTTCCTTCTAATAACTGCTCTCCAGTAGCCCCTCTTCTTTGTTAAGCTGGCCTAAGCATGTCTCAGCTTTCTTACAAGCAGGAAAACCTAGAGTATCTGGTGCCCCAAACCCTTACTTTTTTCTCTCAAGATCCCCCTCGCCACCCCAGGCCAGTAAAAAACAATGATGTCTAACAGGTATCATCTCTCCACAGACAGGGACTCTCTGGAGGTAGGAACTCACCTCAAAGAGATGATACCAAGGCACTGGGGCAGGTCAAGTAGTGGGAGATTTGGGGGAAGTGAGGATAGCTTCAGTGCTCCTTGGATGACCCTGCAGAAGCTGCTGCTCACAGTCATTTTAACTGCCTCCGTGCAGTTCCAGCCCTAGGGTAGGATTTCGGTCCTGGAGAAAATGATGGGGATCGAGTCACATCTTGCAATTCCTCCACTTTGGAATGCACATTGCACAGAGGGTTGAGCTTGTGGCTTCTCAGCAGTCTCGCCAGTGACTAATGCCCGTGGTACAGGGAGTCTTGTACATCCCAAATTTTCTGGAATTGTGCAGCTTTCAAATACGCTGTCCCAGGGTTGCTATAAATCATTGATCTATCCCAGAAGTGTCAGTGTTTGGTAAATAGTTTCAAAATAATCGAAACTGGTGGGCATTACAATAAGGATGCACATGGATTCAAAATATGGGATTCCCACTGGCTGAGGAAATATTAATGATTCCTGGAAACAGACACACTGTGTGTCTAAAGCTGTCTAGGTCCAATCTCCCACTTCAAAATCACTTGAAATACATTAGAAATCATTGAAATCATTATGGAATTTAATTTTACTGTCAAAATGTGTACAAAGCAAAGGAGAAAAAAATATAGCTTTAAAAGGATCCTGCAATAGGACTATCCCTGTTGGAAAAAAAATGTGACAATTCAGAAGTATGTGTATCATTTTGTCCCTGCTAGACTACATTTCATCAATTTTAAGAGGCACATTTATTTAGAATTTTATACCTCCAAAACTAGGATGCATCTTTTTCAGTCGATGGCATCATATATTTCAATTGAAAGCATTTTTTCCTTTCTTAGGGTACATAAAATAATGGTACATTTTATAATCAATGGCACCTTACATTCAATAATATACAGTGATAGTGATGTAAATGTCACTCGGAGTAGAAAATTAGATAATACTTCTTATATTATATTAGATAAACACAAGCTGGCTGTCAGCCCTATAGCTTGGAGTGTTAAATTGAAGAAATTTATTACAAATATGTCTTTTAAAATGCAGTTTATAGCAAATCACATATCATTCTGTAAGACACAGTTATGGCTTCAAATATTTAGACTGTACCTCTAATTTCCACCTTGCTCCAACCTAACTTTGAATCCATATGAATAATTAAAAGACACCATTGTTTCTGAAGCTCAAGATTTGGGGCAAAACATAGTGTCTCACAATAATGATGGATTTAGCTTACTGTTAGGATAAAAAAGCTGCCCCTGTCATAGTAAGTCATGCCTTAAGAGGTAACACTGGAGTGCTGGCATAAGGATAGACATATAGATCAATGCAACAGAACTGAGAATCCAGATACAGATCCTCATATTTTTGGTCAATTGATTTTCAACAAAGGTGCCAAGGCAATTAAATGGAGGAGGGGGGAGGAGAAGAATGTTCTTTTCTATAAATGATGCTGGGACAATTTGATATGCACATGCAAAAAGATTAATTTGGGCCCTAATTTCTCACCATATAAAAATAGTAACTCAAATGGATCATATAGTTAAATGTACGAGCAAAATGATAAAACTCTTAGAATAAAACAGGAGAAAATCTTGGTGATCTTGAGTTAGGCCAAGTTTTTAGATCTGACACCAAAAGCCTGACTCATAAAAGAAAAAAACTGGCAAACTGATCTTCATCAAAGTTAAAGTTTTTGTGCTTCAAAAGGCACTATTAAGAAAATGGAAGAAACAACCACAGACTCAGAGAAAGAAAAATTCAAATCATCTGATAAGGGGCCTGTATCAAGAATATATAAAGAGCTCTTACAACTCGATAACAAGAAGACAAACAACCCAAATAAAAAATAGACACGATTTGAATAGACATTTTGTAAAAGAAAATATGTGTATAGCAAAAAAAGAAATAAAAAGATGTTCAATGTTAATTTAGTCATCAGGGAAATAAAAATTAAAACCACAATGAGATACTCATCCATTAACAAAATTTTTTTTAATCCCATAAAATATTAAGCGCTGCTAAGGATGCAGAAAAACTGAAACTCTCATACATTTTTGCTACTGCCAACTTGGGAAAAAATTTGGCAGGTTTTTTTTCTAAATAAAATTAAACATATGCTTACCATTCTACCCAACAATCCTACTCCAATGCATTTACCCAAAGGAAGTGAAAACTTGTGTTCACACAAAACTTGTACACAAATGTTGATAGTGGCTTTTTTTCATAATCACCAAAACCAGGGAAAATCCAAATGCTCTTCAACTGGTGAGTGGATAAGCAAACTGGTGCATCATACAGTGGAATACTACTGAGCAATGAAAAAGAACATACTACATACAACATTGATGAACCTCAAAAACATTATGCTAACTAAAATAAACCAGGTGCAAAGGTTATAAATTATATGATTCCATTAATATTAAATGTTCAGAAAACACAAGTTTACAAATAAAGAAAGATTCGTGGTTGCCTGGGGCTGGGAAAAGAATGAAGGTTGATTGCCAACAGGAATGAAGGATCTTTTTTGGGTGATGGAAATGTTCTAAAACTGAACAACTCTGTAAAATTATTAAAAATCATTTAATTGTACACTTATAATGTATGAATTTTATGGTTATTTCATATAAATAGAATTACATAATTATACCTCAACAAAGCTGCTTTTTAAAAAAAGTTAACACTGGAGTTCATATGAATGTCTCTTACCTTGACTTCCTGCCAGGTTAGACAAGCAACTTAACAGTTACATGTTTGTTTGTTTTTCTATTATGAACCATACAACACTTGTTGGTAAGATTATTGGAATGGCCTTATAACATTATAAATACTAATTTTGGAGGTGCGAAACATAAGAGGTTCTAAGGATATTTTTTTTGAAATCATCAAATAACTGCAGCATACCATTAGTGAGGATAGATGCCCATGGCATAAGCTTGAAAGAATTATATGAAAACACATCTGAAGTTCTTCCCGTTGATATGGAAGTTGATATTATAAAATATTCAAATGTTTTCATATTTATACAGTGCTACTAGAGACACTGAAATCATTTTGTGATTTTTATCCAACTGTTTTGCAGACAAATTTGATTATGTTTGAATATAAGATTTCCAAGATTAATGCCTATCCTTGAAGGATACCAATAATACTTCAACTTCTATAAGGTTAACTTTATCAGTTAAAAAATGATAAATGGTTCTTAAGAAAATTTTCTGAGGTCCTGAGTCATAATTTTCATGCTTGTTGTTTGTTAGGGCAAGCAAAGTGTTATAACAAACAACCAACCTCCAAATTTCAGTGGCTAAAGACAATATAAGTTTATTTCTTACTCATGTCACAGTTCAGTGAAGGTAACTGCACTATGACTTCCATGCAGTTCAGGGACTCAGCTTCCTCCATGTTATGGCTCGACCACCCTCTATTTCCATGGAGGTTTCTTCACTGGAAGACTTTTATAGGCTAGGCCTGGAAGTGGTGAGTATCACTGAAGTTCATATTTCACTGGGTGGAACCCAGTTATCCGGCCATACCTAACTGCAAGGGAGTTTGAAGAAAATAATTTTGTTGTGTGTCCAGGATGACAAGAAAGCAGATATGACACAGCAGTGGCATCTCAGCCTCGCTGATTTTTGTTACACAATGCTACTATTAATTTTTAACTTTTTTGAGATATATAATTAACATACCATGAATTTCACCTTTCAGAGTGTACAATTCAGTGGTTTAGTGGTTTTTAGTTTATTTACAAAGTTGTGCAGTCATCACCACTATCTAATTTCAAACACCCAAAAGAAACCCCAAACCCATTATCAGTCACTCTCCACTACCTCCTAACCCCAGCACCTGGGAACCACTAATATATTATACTTTCCATTTCTATGAATTTGACTATTCTGGGTATTTCATATAAATATTTCATATAAATGGAATTATACAATGTATGATCTTTTACAAGTGACTTCTTTCACTTAGTATAATGTTTTTGAGGCTCATCCATGTTATAGCTGTAATATATTAGAATCATAATATATCATTATTGTTTTATTACCAAATAATATTATATTGCATGGACATACCACATTTTGTTTATCCATTCCTCAGCTGGTGGACATTTGGATTGTTCCTGCTTTGTGACTATTATGAATTACACTGCAATGAACATTCTTGTTTTTGTGTGGACTTATGTTTTCAGTTCTCTTGGGGGAATATATATATATATATACATATTTATCTATATGGAATTGCTGAGTCATATAGTAACTCTGTTTTCACAATTTGAGGAACTGCTAAACTGTTTTCCAAAGTGGTTGCACCACTTTACAATCCCACAGCAATGTGTGAGGATTCTGAAATTTCCACATCTTTACCAACACTTATTATCTGTTTGTTTTTGTTTTTTAAATTTCAGCCATCCTAGTGGGTGTGAAATGGTATCTTGTGTTTTTTATTTGCATCTCACTGATTTAATGATGTTCTTTCATATGCTTATTGGCCATTTGTTTATCTTCTTTGGAGAAATGTGTATTCAGGTCCTTTGCTCACGTTTGGATTGGGTTATTTTTCTTTTGTTGTTGACCTGTAAGACTTTTTTATATACTCTGAATGTAAGTTCCTTATCAACAACCTTGATTTGCAAATATCTTCGTCTATTCTGTGGTTGTCTTTCCACTTTCTTGTTTTATGGCCTAATATGTGGTTTATCTTGGAAAATGTTCCATGTGCACTTGAAAAGAATGTATATTCTGCTGCTTTGCAATGAAATCTCTAAAAATATCAATTAAATCCATCTGGTCTAGTGTGCCACTTAAGGCCTCTGTTTTTGTGTTGATTTTCTGTTTGGAGGATCTGTCCATTGGTGTCAGTCCCCTGCTATGATTGTGTTACTGTTGATCTTTGCCTTTATGTTGAACAATACTTGTTTTATATATTTAGGTGTTCCTATGTTGGATGCATAAATGTTTACATTATGTTATGTCTTACATTAGGGTTATGTCTTCCTGTTGGATTGATTCCTTTATTATTACATAATGTCCTCCTTTGTCTCTTATTATAGTTTTCATTTTAAAGTCTATTTTGTCCAATATAAGCAATGCTATTCCCGCTCTTTTCTCATTTCCATTTGCATGAAATAACTTTTTCCACTCCTTTACTTTCAGCCTATATGTGTCTTTCGATCTGAGGTGGGCTTCTTATAGACAGCATATGCACGGGTCTTGTTCTCTTATCCATTCAGCTACCCTATGTCTTTTGATTGGAGCATTTAATCCATTTACATTTAAAGTGATTATTGATAGGTACATAGTTATTGTCATTTTATTATTGATACTTTTGATCTTCTTTTGTTTGTTTCCTCCTTTCTTCTGCTTAAAGGAGTCCTTTTAATATTTTTTTGTAATACTGGCTTGGTGGTAATGAATTCCTTTAGCTTTTTCTTATCTGGAAAGCTCTTTAGCTCTCCTTCAATTATTTATTTATTTATTTATTTTTAGCTGAGCCATCCTGCCACCTGTTGGCAGCTCAGCGGCGACTCAGCTTGGGCCAGGCATCAAACCGCTGTTGCTCAGAGCTCGCACTCTTGAGCGAGCTCTTAACCAACTGAGCCACTCGGCCAGCCCCTCTCCTTCAATTTTAAATGATAGCTTTGCTGGGTAGAGTAGTCTTGGTTGTAGGCCCTTGTTTATCATCACTTTGAATATTTCCTACCACTCCCATCTGGCCTGCAAATTTTCTGTTGAGAAATCAACTGATAATCTTATGGGAGCTCCCTTATAAGTTACTAGTTGCCTTTCTCTTGCTGTTTTTAGGGTTCTCTCTTTGTCTTTACCTTTGCCATTTTAATTATGATGTGTCTTGGTGTGCACCTGTTTGGGGTCATCTTATTTGGGATTCTCTGCACTTCTGGGGCTTGTATGTCTATTTCTTTTGCCAGCTTAGGGAAGTTTTCAGTCATTATTTCTTCAAATAGGTTCTCACTTTTTGCTCCCTCTCTTCTCCTTCTGGTACTCTTTTGATGCAAATGTTCTTATGCTTGATGTTGTCCCCAAAGTCCTTTAAACTATCTTTGTTTTTCCATTTGTTTGTTGGTTTATTCTTTTTTCTTTTTGCTGTTCTAATTGAGTGTTTTCTGCTACCTTGTCGTCTATATCACTAATTTGATCTTTTGCTTTGTCTAATCTGCTGTTGATTCCTCCTAGTATATTCTTCATTTCCATTACTGTATTCTTTATTTTTGACTGGTTCTTTTTTATGGTTTCTATGTCCTTCATTATGCTTACCATCTCTTTGTTGAAATTCTCACTAAGTTTCTTAAACATTCTTATAACCAGTGTTTTAAATTGTTTCTGGTAGGTTGGTTGCCTCAATTTAATTTAGCTCTATTTCTGTAGGTTTTCTCCTGTGCCTTTATTTGGGTCATGTTTCTTTTTTTCCTCATTCTGGCTGCCTCTCTGTGTTTGCTTCTATGTATTAGGTAGATGATCTCCTATGTCTCTCAGTCTTTTCCAGGTGGCCTTACGTAGTAGGTGTCCTATGTGGTCCAGTGGCTCAATTTCCCTGATCTCCTGTGCATGTGTTTTAGAAGTGTCCCTTGTGTGTGTTCTCCTGTTATAGTTGAACCTATATTGCTTTTGGCATGTCAGTGGGTGGGATTGACTCCCAGGCTGACTGTGAGGATTGTCTGTGCCCACAATGTATGAGTTGCTATGTGGGAGCTGACCCCTCAGAGTGGGGTTTGCCCCTGCGGGCTCTTGTACCTGTGGAGTTCACCTTTAGATGTGCCACTTGTGGGGCTAACCAGGTAGTGCTCTGGTGTGGTCTGAAGCTGGCCTCTGAATGTGTTGTCTCTGGTATCTCTTGGGAGGGCTCCCATGCAGGCCAATTTCATCCTTGCCTGTGACTGGCCAGGGCTACCCAGTAAGAGCTATACAGCTATATGTGGTTGGATAACGCCTGTGCTGAACCAGGAGGCATGTGGGAGTGGCTTCACTGTGAACCGAGGCCAGCTGCCATTAGCACTGGGCCTGGGGTAGCTCAGCAAAAGGCCCAGGGCCCCTTGTGGCTGTTGCCACCTGCCAGCTGCCTGTGAGGCTCAGCCATTGAAAAAGCATCCTGTGATGTATAGGCCAGGCTGGTTAAGCCAGTATTGAGAGTGCCCTTGGCAATTTAGCCCTAGGTGGGCAGGGCCAGGTTCCAAGGAGTTATGGGGTATTGGCAGTGGTTTTTACAAAGTTAATGCAGTTTTGATTCTTATACAAGGGCCGGGCCTGTGACCACTTCACAAAAATGCCTTGAGAGAACCATGGCCAGCCACCCCTCCTCACCTCAGGCCCACACGTCCCCAAGAGCTGCCCAAGAGAGGCTGTGATGCAGTGTATAGCTCGCTATTCACCACCGAAAGTTGCCCAGGTCGTTGTGGGCTGTCTGCTGTTGTAAAAGGCTTCCACAGCTTGTGGGGTGGGGTCGACCACTCAGTATCCGAGAGTACCCAGGTGCTGCAATACTAGCCTATGGGCTGGGGACCCAGGGTGTCACCAAGGTGGTGCACATGCACAAATTTTGCCAGACCAATACAGTCTCAGATTTATCCATTTGGGGGAGGGTTCAACATAGAAAAGATGGCTCCCTCCTGTAAGCTACATGGGAGGCAGGCTTCACACAAGGACAGTGGCTGGTCCCTCCAGCCCTCAACCCACAGCCACACAACTCAGTCTTTTCCTGTATGTCTCTGCTGCCTCTTGAGTTGCCATCCCTCCACCAGAGACCAGGTGAGTGTTTGCAAGTGAGTGAGTCAGTGTGTGGGCTTTTTAAGAGGGCCTCTGGGTTTACAGCCACCTTCCACCTCACTGGGACAGACAGAGGGAATCCTCATTTATTTTCACTGCCAGATGTTGTGGGAATTCCTCTTCCTAGCCCAGGACCCCTGGGGTGGGGAGCTCAGGGTGGGGCTGGAATCCGTCCCTCTTTTGTGGGTCCTCTGCCAAGGAGGTGGCCCTCTCGGTGTTCAACCACTATCTGCGGGTTTGAGGTCAGCCCATTTTGTGTCTCCTCCCCTCCTACCCATCTCAATGTGCCCTCTTCTTTTAATCCTTAGTTATAGGGGCTCTGTTCAGCTAATTTTCAGATGATTCTTGAAGTTGATTGTTTTATAATTTATTTGTCATTTTGTTGTGATCCTGGGAGACAGTAGGCATAGCGTTTACCTAATCCACCATCTTGGACCTTCTCCCCAGCAACCATTTGTTGAAAGACTATTTTTCCTCCATCTAATTGTTTTGGTATTCTTGTCAGAAATCGATTGACTGTACATGTAAGGATTTATTCCTGGACTTCCAATTCTATTCCACTGATCTCTGTGTCTATACCTATGCCAGTACCACACTGCCTTGATTACTATAGTTTCGTAGCAGATTTTGAAATTGGGAAATGTGAGTCTTTCAACTTTGTTCTTTTTTAACATTGTTTTAAATATTCTTCATCACTGATTTTTACAATCTGATTCCCAAAATTGGAGAAGGGAAAGGGCAGGGTGGGGCAATGTTCAGGAAGAAAACAGGAAATGTTGGCATTGGAAGCCAAAAACGTGCATGTACACTTGTATAAGAATTATGAAGAGAGAAGACTATTTTTGCTTTACAAAGTAAAAATTATCTAAGAGAATTGTTGTTGATAATAATCACCATGATATGGAATTTTCAAGAATTATATATGAATAATTTTAATTATGAAGACCTGGAGGACATAACTTGCTAGTCTTCATCAATTATCCCTGATTTATTTGGATGCAAAAACCCTGATGGGGATAATCTAGGGTGAAAAATTATTTTATTCTTTCTGCAAACCTTTAACTGCTTCATTATGAAATCCTACTTTTAAAGGACTTTGTGTCCTTAACGTAAGGTTAACTTGGTAGCCAAGAGGGACAAGGTAAAATTATCTACAAAGCAGAAGATATTGGTGCCTAGAATACTGGTAATCCTGAGTGCTAAATCAGGAAATGTACACACTGTCCCTTCACTGCTGAAAAGAGAGTGAGAGAAGCCACTGGTGACCTTTGAAATGATAAAATAGCACTTGGTCTTCCTAATGATTACTCAGAGATGTGCCCAAAGGTGATTGTAAAGAACTGGGAACAAATAATATTGAGCAAGTGGGAAGGTTGCACCACGTGGTAGGAAAAATACAGACAGGCTTTAGGATCATTCAGCTGTGGATTTCAAATGTGGACTTCTAACTGGCTTCATGAACTTCAGAAAGATGTTACGCTACAGTTTTGTTATCTCTAAAAATTGGTAAATAGCTCTTACAGAATTGCTCTGAAGATTAAGTGATTAAATGAGGCAAGAGATGCATGTGAACATGCCCAGAAAAATACTGGTCACAGAGTAGGCCCTCAATCATTCCCAGCTTCTTTTTACTCAAATATAATACCTACAAGTGGACGAATGACAAAAAAGACCACACAGATAATATGTTAATTGAATGATTATGATACATTTGGTATTTTTCCCATGAAATCATTCTTTTCAATAAAAATAATCTGTCAAGTAAGACTCATGAAATATGATAATATTTTTATATCTTTCAGAAGAATTTTCCTATAAATAGACAAATCATTTTTTAAAAGCCTCTTTTGTCAGCTCAGTTGTCCTAGTGCCTGATTAGGAAAATCACATTCCTTTAACACTGCGACTCTCTGAACACTATATATTCACCAATCAAAATCCAAGTTCTCACGAGGAAGTGAGACAGCAGAAAAGCAGGAAGTTATATGTGTGCAAAAGTATATGTCCTGGCTGCCCATTTGAAGATGAGGATGTGGTCTCTATGTCCAAAGTCAAAACTATGGTGAAAGGCCAAATGCCCCTGATTTTGAATGGGAGCTTATATTGCACAAGGGAATATGTGTTCTGCTCACCATTTTTTCCTTGACAACAGTAGCTGGCACACAGCAAGTGTTCAATAAGTATTAGCTGAATGCGGGAATAAATGAGTGGGCCACAGCAGGCATCATCTGATCCAGTAGTTTTCAAACATGTTTGGAGCTGTGGGCTCTTTGTTCGAACAAAATATTCAGTGGACACCCAGTGTGACACACAGATGCAAGAGAAGCCTCGCTGGTCCCTGAGACAGACCAAGGGGCCTGCACCCCGGCATTCTCTCGATTCTGCAGAGCAGAGCTGGGAAGCCTTAATCTTGTCAGACTTCTCGTTTCAGAGATGGGAACAGTAGAGGTGCAAGACTTGCTCAGTGCTACACAGTGGAGCCTAGGAGTTCACTCTCAACCTTGGTAATCCTTGTGCCAGTGGGGAAAAGGGCACATTCCACCGAGTGTTTGCATCACTGGGAGGGTGTGTGAACATCTCAGGCCGTCCAGGTGGCCTCAGAGAAGAGCTGGTATTGGTTGCTTATCCGATATTTTGGAAGTGCAACTCGTTCTATGGTGCAACAAAGGGCTTCAAGCTGTGTCACTAAGGGCTCTCTGACAGCAAGACTTTGCTTTTTAACTGTATGGCTAGAACTGTATGACCTCTCAGCTCTCCACACAGGAAGGAAATTGGTCCCAAATTTATACATCCTAAAATTGTCCCTAATAGAAAGGGAATATGGATTCTTTGGGGACCCTTGCCTCAGGTCTTTTATGAGCACCTGACAAGAGTCATCTCAACCTGTTCTTTTTTCCGTGGGTCTTTGGCCCAACCTGCTTGTTCCTCTTCCTCTCCCCCCATTCAGTCTTGCTCTTTAGGTTCAGTGGAGGCCCATCAGGGAGGACCCTGCATCCAGCTGCTTCTCGTCCTCTTCTGTCCGGTGAGCCACAGGCCAATCCACCCATGGTATTTGGCCCCAGCATCTGCCATTCCCTTGAGCCTGGTGCTGTCTGCCTCCCTCTGCAGCCTCTGCTACTATCTCTGGTTTCTTCTCTCCTTCTTTACTCTCCATCATGATGGGGACAGAGGGAAAGAGAGGCAATAGGATTGCCTCACAGGAGGGCATTGCAAAGTCATAGAGCTGAGATTGATACGTAATTGAATCTTAGCCACCAAAGCCATTTTTCAGTTTCACAGTCCTGGATAACATATGACCTCTTAAAGGAGCAACAACACCCTAAGTCAAGCTGTCCGAAGACATCCAGGAGGTACCTGGGGGAGTGCTCCCACTCAGGCCGGCATTCAGCGCAGCTTGGGGCCTGTGCACCCAGAGTCCCTGCTGTTCCTCCAATCTGCCTAAAGAGGGAGCTGTTTCCTTAGCATGCCCTCAGCAAGGGGCCAGCCAGGCAGGCAGCCTGGGGTTTTGTTTGAGACCACAGCAGCTGGGGAGCTTGTGAGCACTAGGCTATTCAAAAACTTCATGTGTCATCGAACAAACCCCAATTGCACTTTTCACACCCTTTAAAAACCGTTGTGTCTACTAAACTGACGATTTGTAGTAGTTCTAGTAGATCTCTAAGGGTCTTGGAGACCCAGGATCCTGTCCCACCTGCCTAATGGTACTAAACAGGTGCTGTTGGGCCAGCTCTGTTATCACTCAGGCTGAGCATCCTCATCTCTAAAGTGGGCACAGGGACGCAAGCTCAGCTTATTTTACTGGGTTATTAAAAACACTAATTGTGTTTGGAAAAGGTGTCATGGTATAATCACTAGAGTCTGAAAGATCAGTTTTAAACCAATACCTACCTACATGGCTTTGGCCAGGTTTCTAACCTCTCTACCGCTCAGGTTTTTCATTTGTAAATTTGTAAATTTCATTTTCAACTAAACTCTTAGGATTATTGTAAGGAATAAATGCATGTGATGGGTTCAATAGGGCCAGTACATAGTAAGCTCTTAATAAATGGTAGCTTTTTTAAAATGTAGCTATTGAAGCACACATGTTTTCCAACCCTGTCACATTTTGCACAGGTGAGATGCATTATCTACTTCCTGATTTGGTTCTCCCACAAAAACAAAACAGTACCCCAGAAGGGAAGAGCAGTTTTCAATCCAAAGGGAAGCACACTACTTAGACATACCTCTTCAGGGTGTTTCTTTGAAGGCAAGGCACCTGGGACTTGTGATGGGAAAGCAGGAAACTGACACTCCTGTCTACATGTCTGGAGAGAGTCACTTATCAATTTGTTTTCTCTACCAGCACCAATCCTCCCTCTGATCTGTAACCAAGTATTCATTTATTCATTCAATAAACCTCCATGGAGCAATGACCAATTATATGCACTATTGAGGACTACAGAAATAGAAATATGAATAAGGCTTAGCCTCTGCTCTCAAGAAATTTATAGTCCAACTGAGGAATGGAAAAAGGCAAATGAAAAAAAGTAGTCACAATATAGAGAGATGGTAAGCACAGGGTGCTACGATGACACATAGAAGGCGCCCCTAGCCTGGGCTATAAAGAGGGGGTGTCCCAAGCCTTCCTGGAAGGGATGATGAGCTGACTTTTAATAGGGAACATAAGTCTGTTACTTGGATGGAAAGGGGGAGGGTGTGTTAGGTGTGAGTTCTCCAATTTCCTTGTCCATAAAATGAAGGCGTTCAACTCAATGGTTTCTAAGATGGTTCTCTGGAGAAACAGGAGTACAAAATAGTGAACAAGGGGCCTCCTGGCCATAAACCCTGCCTGTGGATCCTCGTGCACATGGATAGGCGGGAACGTAGCACTTTAGTGAGCTGCTAGGTTATAAAAACAGGTTTAAAAACAAGGGATGAAGCTGGATTGTGACATGGTCATAAGGATTTAGAAAAAATCGATCTCGAGCTGCGGATAACGGATTGAAGGGGTAGAAGCAAAGAAACAGGTGGCAAAGCAGTGAGCTGGGGGGAATGATGAAGATACTGAGACAGTCAGAGGCAGATGAGAAGGCGATTTAGAAGAGAAGGCTGACTGCAAAGGTATTTAGAAGGTCAAATTGACAAGACTTGGTGACTTGATGGAGAGCTAGAGAGATGAGTCAAGGATCCTAGTTGGGGCCCTGGAACCATCTCAGAGCTCCCTCAGCAAGCTGGTGAGTGTTCCCTTTGTGCACACAGAATCTATGATCCTCCTTCTTTCCAGGGCGAAACTTACAATCGACGAGGGAATTGAGACATATTAACGTCAGGTGTTTTCCATCTTTGTTTCCAGTTTGGAGTTGTTCTGCTGTTGTTTTGGAAGGGAGGACGGACTAGACCCTTGGAATGACTGCCAGACAATTGAAACCTTCAGAAGGAGAAGGCAGCCACTGCTGGAAAGATGGCAGACTTTTCCGTTTGTGACTGATGGAAGCATAAAGCAACGAGACTATCTGGCAGTTAGAAAACACTCATCGGAAACCCTAAGAAGGAGCATACATACCTTGTCACCCAGCATTTCTACTTTTTGGAATTTAGACTAAGGAAAAAAATCATTAAGATGCACTAGGATGAATCCAAAGATTTATTTCATGAATGCTCATTGCAAAGTTGTTTATAATTGTGAAAAGCTGGAAACAAGCATGACATACAGAAACCGTGCCCGGCCTTAGAGGAAGCGAGACTAGAGGAAGCCTGGCTCTGTAACTGAGGAATTCTCAACTACAAAGAGTGGAAAATGGGATAGAGATGTCCCACAATCCTAGTGAGTCTCTTGAAGTCATGCAGTGAACAGCATGTTCTGTTTGAATTGGGAACGGGGCTCCATGGAAAACATGCAGCTATACATCTCCAGAAGGGCCTTTCTTACCCTTTTTCCTAGCTCCCAGCTGAGTGTTCACAACTGAACAATAAACATCTGAGACCCTTCCAGTCACCTTTCCCTTTGTGGTTTGCCCCCATCCCCAGAAGGCTCTACTTCATGTCTGAAGCCTCAGAGATGTGCTCAGTCACACTGCACAAAGAGCATTGGCCTAGGGGTCCGAAAACTTCCTTTCTTTCTTGGACTTTTATTTACTGAGTACCTACTGTGTGCCATGTCCTATGCTAAGCCCCAGATAGACGATGATAAATGCAATCCCTGCATATGGTAGACACTGATGCTTGCCTAACCAATATCGATTCTATCTTTCTGCCTTACTAACCAAACCCTGATTGTATTATGAACGCCCAGTTAAACAGATATCTCTCCCATTCTCTTTGCCGCTATAGACATCCATATAATCCCATTCTGACCAAGGAGATACAAGCAGGAGTCCCTAAGTGGGGCTCCCAGAAAAGCTCTGTAAAAGGGGCAGGCATGGTTAGTGACTTCATTATCCATCACCCCTACGTTTTTTTCAGCCTAGAATGTGGATATGGTGAAGGAGCAGACATTTGTGACCGCTGAGTGACAAGCATGATGAAAAAAAGCCACATGATAAAGATAGGAAACTGAGTCCCTAGTGATAATCATGGAGCTAGGCTACGTACAATCCTTGGCTCTGTAAAAAAAATAATAATAAATAACCCCCTAATTTGTCTGTGCTACAGATTAATTAACTGGTCTTTTTGTTACTCACAACTGAACACAATCCTAACTGACACTTGATTCCATGGCCTAGGAAAGCAAACAGACTTCTAACAAATGATGGAATCTAGGGTGCTAGCAGTTATGTGAACACAGCACAGGTGGCACAAAGAAACAGCGTGAACAGCTCTTTTTGATGAGGGCGGGTGATTGCTGCGGAGTGGCAACTGGTCAGCAAGTCTTTCCAAAAGGCAGAATGCTTGAGTCGGGTCTTGGAGAATGAGTTGTTCACCAGCCAAGGAGAAGCAGAAATAGCATTCCTGTAAGTGGACACATGTGCCAAGACAAGAGAAGTGAAATAACACGGCACACTCAAGGAGCTAACATGACTGCATTTGACTGGGGAAGAGGATACACGTGGGACCAGATAGGGGATAACGTCGGAGAAGGTAAGAGGCAGATCGTCAAAAGACCCGTGAGACCTTGGGCAAGTCACTGAACTGGCTCACCCCCAGTTTCCTCAGCTATAAAGAGAGAGGAGAGGGCTCACCTGGAGGTGAGGCTAGCTGTGAGCTGAGGACTGCCCTGCCACCATCCATTGCAGAACCCCCTTGCAGGACATGGAAGTTTCCACGAGGAGTGCTGTCCTGCCAGCCCCACCTCCCCTGGTTTCACACTGCATGGTGTATTCCAAGGACTGCTCTGGCATTTCAGCTTGAACACTAAGTGGTGACTCAGAATGACCAGAAGTGTGGACAACTGTTTACTAAGAAGGCAGCCTTTGGTGTGACAAATTCGAGTGGGCTGCTGGACCGTGCAGCGCTCATAAGCGAGGCAGCTTGGAAATAGCACATACCATTGTGCTAGGCAATTGATTCATTTCTTGTCCTGTTTGGCCAGGCAAGGCGTCACGTGGCAACCCCGTCACATGGACCCATGGTCCATCCAGGTCAGGGAAAGCATTTGTCCTTGTGGACAGTGGCCCCCCCAAATACCCTGGGATTTTCCGCCAGCATCCCTGATGTATCTTATAATTCTATTGTGTAGGAATACAACGCTTTCTTGAGACTATTCCTAACTTTGGTTTACTTAACCTCTTGGAGCCAAGAGACTGCAATCTGTAGAGAGCATCGTCAAGTTTTAGAGTCCGGCAATCTCAGTACTGTTTTTTTTTAATAGAATGTTAAAAACCAGCAAATACACTGATACCTGTTAGTTACAAGGAAGCAAAGGATTAGATACTGTTGGAGACACAGATAATTAAGATGTCATTCCTGTCTAAACTAGTTGAACTCATAGAAACACACAACAGAATGGTGGTTGCCAGGGGTTGGGGGAGAGGGAATGAGTAGCTGTTGGTCAAAAGGTACAAAGTTTCAATTCTGCAAGATGAATAAATCCTGGAGATTTAATGTGGAGTAGAACATGATGCCTAAAGGTAACAATACTGTATTGTATACTTGGAATTTGTTAAGAGGACATAACTTACGTGTTCTCATGACCAAAAAAAAAGGTACCTATGTGAGGTGATGGCTATGTTAACTAGCTTGATTGCGGGGATCATTTCCCAATGTGTGCATATATCAAAACATCAAGTTACACACCTTCAAAGTATACAATTTCTGTTTGTCAATTACACCCCAATAAAGCTGAAGATGAAATAAAATAATAAACTATAACAAAACCTGAAAAAAGAAGACGCGATTCCTGGCCTTAGGCTTAGCATGGCCTTAAGAGCACACAGCCTAAGCGTCGGCTCTAGGCTAGGAGACAGAAAAGCTGCGTGGCAGACAGCTCAGGATTCGAATCCTGGCTCCAGCACTCACTGCAGGTGCAAGCTCAGCTCACTCCCACAACCTTTCCCAGCTCCTGGTTCCTTGTCCACACACAGGGATAGTAGGACCTGCCTCCCTCAGAAGATGTCAGAATTAGAGACAAGATAAGCAGTGTGTGGTGAAGGGTAGTTGCTCCTATTGTTAAGTGAAAAAGTGAAAGAATTCAAAGCAATTACAAGAGAGGCGTCAAACGGCAGTGTAAGACAGTTACTGAATTGGTAGTTTAAAGTGTCAGGGACTGCCTTTGTTCCCATGGGTCTCATTACAAACCTGTTAGGAACATCCCTATTTGCAGAAGAGAAAACTGAGGGGGGAGAAAATTTAAGTGGCTTGGAAACATTTGGTAGGAGGCGGAGCCAGGATTTGGCTCTGTGTGCTTTCCACACTGCAAGAGCTTCCTGCCAGGTGACCGAGGACTTCAGTTCAGAAGAGGGAGGAATCAGGAAGCTGAGCTGGGCCGGGGGCTTCGAGGGGGATGCCCATCATTCAGTCCACCAAGATGTACTAAGCACCTGCGACTTGCAAAGCATCATTCTGGTCAAGACTGACAAGATATCTGGCTTTGTGGGCTTTGTGGGGAGGCTTTGAAGAGCTAGGAGAGGAAGAGAGAAAGGGTACTATAGTTGTACAGTGTGTACCCAGACTTCAATGAACCTGGCCCCTCCTCATACGCCTGCCTAAACCGCCACCACGTCTCGGCCTCGTGTGTTGCCTGGGACCACCTCCTATTTGCTGCTCCACACTTCTCACTTTGCTCCTTCTGATTTCCTGACACCCATTTTGCACCTTGCCCCCACCATGTTCTCTTCCCTCCAACACCTACGATGGTCATCTCACCTGGCTCTGTGGTGTACCTGCAGGCTACATTCTCCTTCTAAGTACCATATCCGCAAGTAAGAGGCCCTCAGATAGTGTGCTCCCTAACGCCGCTGTGGGAATCACCCAGCTGTTCGGGCTCGCATTCGCGCACCATCTCACAGGGGAAGAGCAATTAGACGAAGAAAATGCCAGAAGGATTTGATGAGAATGAACCCAAACGCTGGAGTGAGGATGACATAGATTTGTCTATTGATACACACACACACACACACACACACACACACACACACACACACACACACACACATACGCGCCCCCACACACGTGCGAATCAATCTCCAAATATGTTTGCATGCCCATGTGTATTACATAAAACTTCATCTTCCCCCATTAGAATGAAAGCGCCAGGAGCAGAGATTTTTATCTCTTTTGTTCTCCAGAAGAAAGTCCTAACATAAGGTAGGCTCCCAACAAGCATATTCTGAATGAACGGATCTGTGCAGCCGAAGCCAAAGCCCTTCCTAGGGAGAGCTGCCTGGCCTGAGTGAGACAAGGCTGGATGAACCCACACTGGGGCGGGAGGCAGCCTCCCTGTCTGGGCACCAGGCTGATGTCCTAGTTCCGTGAGGTAGTGGCAAGCCACTTTTTAGAATAAGGATGGAGGATTTGGATGTAACAGGAAAAAAATATCAAGGAGAGAAGAAGGGAGATGGTGGGAGTCCAGCTGAGAACTACTCTGGGGAACAATCACAGGAAAAGAAGGCCCCATTACTGGCCCTGCAGAAAAGGGGATAGGAGGAGAAGAAATCTAACAGATTTTATGAAACAGGTTCTGAGTGTTGTGTGTTGTAAACCTCCTCATCCAAGTGCCCTGCAGGATCACCACGCATGCCCTAAACTTCCATCTACCCTCGTGCAGGTGGAGTTGTTATCGGGTGGAGAGCAGCGAAGAGCTCAGAGAGGAACACAGTGACAGGCCACAGCTGGATTCCATCTATAGCTTGTGGGGTCTGATATAAACTCATAGGCGCCCCCTTGCCCCCCGGGGCCTGGCAGGGACCAGCAGCCAGCGTTTACAGAACAGCCTCTGCCATGGCCCGGCTTGGCCCTCTTCTTCCAGACTCGTCTCTATGTTCCACGCTGTTCTCGTCCAGTGCTATTGGACTGAGATGGGCATTGTCCTTGGTTTAGGACAATTCTTTCTAGTTGAACTCAAGACGTTCAATCTCTGCTAATGTGATTGCTGTCAGGAACCCAGTGCTTATCCATTGGGTTTGAAGTTTAGATGCTTCTCCAAATACATTCTGAAAGACACTGGCTGCTGGTCTATTTCATAAACTAAAAATGGCATGTGTCTCTAAGATGAATGCCCCTATGTCTTTTTGCTGGCTGTACGGCCTTCCTATGTGCAGTGGTTGGAAAGTCATACCTCCTCCTCCTGGCATGAAGAGTCCCTGGAAGAGTCCCTTCCTGACTGAACTCCAGTGGAAACCTGGATTCCCATCACATAGCGCCATAGCTCTTCTTGCTTACCGTCCTGAAATGTTGTCCTAGCCATTCCAGGCCCAATAGCGAGCAGAGCCTTCAGAACCTGTTTCAAAGAGTACCCAAATGTCCACCAGTGTGCCCTGGAGCATTTCTGGGAACCCTGGCACAGAAAGCCAAACAGTTAATGAATAGACTAGCTCAGCTTATCAACTTAAGTTTGATGAAAAGAGGAGCAAAGTTTGAATTAAGAGGTAACTTAGACTAGAAGCTCTATTATTGCTGTGTTGACTTTCACTTTTCCTGTGAGTGTGGGGTGTTACAGTCTGAGATGCTGTTGAATAGGAGTCCCAGACTGCACATCTCAGCATCTAGACCCTGAGCTCGCTGTGCCTAGCTGCCATGGGGAGGCTTCTTAGAACCCACGCTGCAGACTCTTGGCCATGATGTAACCCTGCAGTAAGGAGAATGAAACCCCAGGGGAAGCCACTCGGCTTCCTGAGTGTCGCTAAGTAAAGTTCTATTCTGGAAAAAATGGAGTGTCTTCCACAGAAAGGCAACGGATGAGATATTTGAGTTGATAGTTCCTGTGTTCAAACTTGTAAGAATTCTTTTTTTTTTTCTTCCTTCTGGAAGTTATTTAAGTGAACTTCATTTTTCTAAGTAGGCAGAATCTGGTCTCCTCTTTTATGAGGCCAGAATATTTTTATTGCCAGGGCTCTGAACAGCCAGGGCAAAAGGTTAGCTTTCTCCTTGTAGAGTCTTAGCCATGTGCAGGCAGCTAGTGGGGACATGTCATACACATGCGGACCCCAGAGCATCAGCTCGGGGTGAATTCAGGCAGTGGGTGCATCTTCATTCCTGACCTGCTGGCGCTTCCTTGCCTTACAGCCAACAGGAAGCCTCCAGTGCACTGTCCACTCCAGTTGGTGGTCTTCAGTTGAAGTTCATCTAATCCCCAGAGAGTGTGAGTATCAGTGACATCTGGAAACCTCCACCTAAGGTCTCTTAACTGCTGGGGAAACCTGTCTACTCATTAAACTTCTGACACTTCTGCCTGAAGAAACCAGTCAGGCCAACACTTCTCTGCTGTTGAGAAATGCCTCTTGGTTTAGGTCTCCTAGGTCCATCCTTTTCCTCCCTTACCCTTAATTTCTGGACACTTAACATTTCTGGAGAACTACACTTCACTGTAACAATACCGAATCGTTTCAAGACAACCACTATCTTGAGAAGACAGCCCTTCTAAGGAACTCAGGCAACTCTTTGCCAATAGCTAACACTTAAGGAGCACTTAGTATATGTCAGTGATAAATGCACTGTTGGGTTACCTCATTTCATTTTTGTAATTTAACTCTCACAAGCCACATAAGTTGAGTTGCTGCCAGAGGCTAAGAAAGGTGGAGTAGCTTGCCCACGGTCACGTGTGTAGTAACTGGGAGTCTAACACCTGATTTATCTCAGCAACTGTGCCCTTGCTCTTGTTTCCAGGAGATGAGCTGCTGCCACCATGAAACCCCTTTTACAGGTAAGGCGAGTCGAGGGAGACGAGCTGCCCAATAGATAAGGTCAAGACTAGAGTCCCTGGCAGTGATTCCCAGCCCTGGCTGCTCACTAAAATCACCTAGAGAGTTACAAACACAACAAAAAACAATGCCCAGGCTCCATCCTTAACAAATCTGATTTAATTGACCTGGGGAGAGGCCCTAACATTAGTGTTTTTAGAAAGCTTTCCAGGAGATTCTACAAGCTGTAGCCACATTTGAGAATCTGTGACAGATTCACCAACTCCCAGTCTAAAGCTCAGCCAACCAAAATGCTTCCCCTTATCTCATATTCCAGCCAGTCCAGCTGGGAAGTGCCTCAGGGTAGGCAGTCAGGTCCCCCACACACACACACACATACCCCGTGACAGCAGAGGACATCTGCTCAGTTTGCTCACCTGTAGGATGGGGAGAATGAGATCTCACAGAGCTACTGATTATATCTGAGAACATAAAATGCTTATTCTAGTACACAGTAAGTGCTCAGTAAGTGGCAATGGTGGTGAAAACAGCTGTCAGAATTAGGAGTAGTAGTTTCCTGAACCTAGTCCAGCTCTCACAGCCCAATGGCAGAACTGCATTGTGTCAAGTGCCATCATTTTTGTCAAATGCTAACTTCTCAAGTCAGTTCTTGGACACACACACACACACACACACACACACACACACACACACACAGCATCTTCACACCTACGTATGTGTCCAGGAAGTGGCCTCTTCAGCAACATTCTGTGTGGATAAGCCATGATGACAGATAAGGAAGGCATACTGGGGTTATCAGTGCCAATCATCACAGTTTTCACTGTCTGTCTGATTATGCAGAAGTCTAAGGCAGGACCTCCCAATACGGAGGAAATGCAGAGAGGAATCTCTTACTATTCGCTTGCCTAATCATTTCCACTTAACACACAGTGAAAGCAGAACTTTGTGACACGCTTGCCCTGTCTGGGCAAAGGTTCTGCTTTTTCTGGAAGATCTTGGAAAAAGAAAAAAACCCAAAACCTTGACCATGAGAGAGGGCGAGGTTCTCAACTTTTATCCGTTCAACAAGCACTCAGTTTCTTTACCTGTATACCATTCATCTGTGTGCCCAGCACTGTGCTGGGGACTGAGACCTGAGCACAGGTTAGAGATGTCACTACCCTGGAGCTAACAATGGTCCTGGGGAAGAAACAGATGTATACAGGCAACCCCAGTGCTGGCAGCTAGGACCCTTTTTCTGGGATACCTGGAAGGACTACAGTCTGTCGGTGAGCATGAGGTGTCAGGAACCTCGTGGCAAAGCTGAAATTCATCCAGTATGCAGTAGTATAGTCATAATGGTTATCCAACTGTCAAGATACTTCTGCATCAGCTGGCACGTTGCTGCTGTCCTGACCACCCATGCTGCCCTCACGACCACCTGAGAATGCAGCAGGAAAGAGTTAACTCCTGACACACACTGGTCTCCAGGACAATGCTCTGGCACCACCCCAGCCTTCTGATTGGTTAGTACCTGTGGCGAGCAGGTTGTCCACCATTCTGAAATTCACCCTGCCACTTGGTAAGTGGCAGCTGTAGAGTTCCTATATTAGAGGTTGTAATCTACTTGCAAGGTAGAAATTAGAGACCTGTCTCGAAGCCACATATGCAAGCAAGTTCATGAGTTTTACTTTGATCGTGTGTCTATTTGAGATAGCTTAGGGGAGCTGAGGGCTATTTGAAGGGACTAAAATCCCTACCTCGACAAACCACTTCTTGGCAAGGCTTCTACTCTAAATTTAAAAATTTAGGCTGCCTAAATTTCCAGAAAGTCCCTTTCATAAAGAAAAAGAAAACCAACTAAATATATTGAAATCCACAGAAATACTTAAAGAAAATATTTGTCATTCGGAAAGATGGATAATAGAGTTCCATTATGTGTGAGACTCTCCCTGATTGGGAAACTCATCCGGAAGGCATTCATTGGCAAAATATGACATGGCCCCCACAGTTTGCACATGAGAAACAGCTCTGATGGTTGCTACCAAAAGTTAGTGTGTTCTACCAGGACAGTTAGCATTGTCCAGAGGGGAACCCAAGAAATGATTCTCTAACAATGCACAGTGTGGTTCCAGGCCTGAGCCCTCAGACCCATGCATTGCTCTTCCTCTGCTCAGCTCTCTGTTGCACCCCCACCTACTCTGTGTCTCCGGGCTTCCTGCTGGATTGGACCAATGGAAGTTTTGAAAGGTGATTGAAGGGCAGGAGTAAGGGAAAAGCCAGTCTAGTTCTCATCTTTCTCTGCCTTGGGCAGCATCCCAGGCTGTAATCTATAACCTTGGTGGTACCAGCTCTTACATGGCAAGGCTGCCATCTTCTGCTTGGAGTCTTCTGCTAGGAGCCTGGCCCCTAAGCTGCCAGAATTTGGCCTTCTCCTCCAGCTGGGGAGTTATTGGCTTTCTCTTGGTAATCTTGGGTTGCCTCCCTGGTCCCTGTGGGGTTTTCTGCATCCCCATCACCTGTGTAATGAATTCCTTGTGTGAAATTCCCTCTGTTTCACCCTGCGGGGTCTCTTTTCCTGGTTTGACTCTGATCAATACACTGACTAACTGTGCTCTTTAGAATTTCCTTTCCTTCCTTAGGCTTTAGTTTGTAAATGAGACTGGAGGAAGTACTTACCAAATTTTATTTCAGCTTCATGGTATCTGTGGATTGCGGGGCCCTGAACAGTGGGGAAACTCCAAGGATTGCAATGTCCTTCATACTTCAGGATGGTCTGGAAACATTTCACTTTTGTTTTTCCCAAAGTAGTTTTCATTTTGAACTACAGCTTTAAATCCTTTCTTTGGAAACAGGCAGAGTATCAATGATAAAGAATATATTTTTTTAACTATGCCATTTTAAAAGCAATAGATTCATTGTTTCTTTCTAACTCATTTCATAATTTGGCATTTCCTTATCTTTTCTGTAACAAAGTGCTATAGGTTTGAATGGTTTCCCTTAGTCTTAATACTCTGCCATTTGGCAGTGTGGCCTGTGTTTGTACTCGCAATTCTTTCTCTTTTTCCTCCTTTTTTTTTTAACATTTTTAGGTTTTGGCCATATAAATCACCATCTTTCTGGGTTGAGAGATTCTCATCATTTAGTGTCTCCTGAAGCCCCCATTTGCCCTGGATCATTTTAACTGCCTTTCTCTGCATCTTTGGAAATCTTTAGATGTTTTCCATGGCTGCCGTATGTGAGCATTACAGAAGATATGAGTGGATGTGTGGTTTAGGTGGAGAGTGGTCCTGTTGGTTTCCTATTTCCCCCTTCCATGCACTGTGTTGTGCGCAGCCCCTCACCCTCCTTCCCCAGCCTATTCCACAGGCAGAGGTGCCAGTGGGCCTCGCATGGAGCGGCCCCTGTGGCCCTCGCTGGGTCCTCTTGTGGCAAGGCCCATGGACTTCCTCAGCTGCCCCCTGAGCTTGTGGAAGCAAGACCCAGGCAACCAGAGAGCTTGAAGCACATGTTGTTTATAGCCAGATCCCTGTCAGGAATGATTCAGCAGGCAGTGACGCATTGGCTTCCTAGAACTGGACTCTGAGAGGAAGAACAGTGATGGTCACATATGTGGTCTCATAGAAGCGGCCCAAGGGTTTGGGAGTCAGACACGGTTCCATTGCATCCTCATAATGCAAATGTCTCTAATAGTCAACAATATTTATTGAGCT
Organism: Hipposideros armiger; assembly: GCF_001890085.2. Classification (NCBI taxonomy): domain Eukaryota; kingdom Metazoa; phylum Chordata; class Mammalia; order Chiroptera; family Hipposideridae; genus Hipposideros; species Hipposideros armiger. The sequence goes on along the minus strand of NW_017731389.1, from coordinate 1,758,858 downwards.
CTAACTATGTGATATGTACTATGCAAAATTGTTGTGCATGCATTGTCTTGTATAATCTACATAGTCATATGGGATGGATTTTTACAGATGAGGAAACAGGCTGAGAGCAATTAAGCAACTTGACTAACAATACCATATAACTAGAAAGTGATGGAGCCAGGAAATCCCCCAGGTCTCTGCTTTCACAGTTTCTTTGCCACATTGCAAGTAAATTAAATTTTCCATGCGTCAGTTACCTTGTCTTTCACATCAGAATATCAGTGCCTATCTTGAAGAATTATTTCATCTCTCTCTCTCTCTCTCTCTCTCTCTCTCTCTCTCTCTCTCTCTCTCTCTCTTTATAGAGATTCAATTTTATCTATGCACTGAATTACATCTGGAGAACAGTAGGAGTCACTAGCCAAAAAAAAAAAAGTACAATTTCAAGTAATTCAATAACTATGTAAAATTTACCTGCTAGGTAGAAAGTATTTGTGGAGTCTCTCTTAAAGTATTACATGGGTCTGGACTCAAAATGCACATGAAGAATTCATAGCACCTGCAAACCATGGAGGCACCTTCCCACCCCTCTCCCACAAGCATCCATTTGTATGTGTGGAGCATGGGAGCAGCTGCCAGAAGGGGTCCCAGTATGAGCAGAGAACAACTCGCAGGGCACAAGTGGAGCCATCAGATCTCGTCTGTGTCTTTTTCTGTCCAAAGCTCTGATGGAGAACCAGTTCAGAATAGGCCCCGAGGCAGTGGGCTGGCATCAGGAAGTTATTTGGATGTAGCTGAAACCAGGCACAGTAGCAAGAGAGCAGTCCTTTTCTTTCCACTTGCGAATGTCACATTCAAGGTCTCAGTACTTGAGAACATGCTGAGCAGTCTTTGAGGGAGCATGGGGTGGGAGAATGGGCAGAGTGCATGTAGCAATATTAGCAGAGCCACCACTTGAGTCACTTTTTCTTAAAGATGTGTGCATCTTGGCAAGAATGGGTTATCCTCCAGTCCTGGTTACCTATTGAGGAGGAACCCTCTAGATAGGTAAAACCAAAGTTGCTCATTCACGAGGACAAAACCATCAAGGAAAGAGAGAACTGGAATGAAGGAACTTGAAGCAGCAGTTTATATGGGGTGTTAATGAATCCATGAGCCTGAGAATGACTGGGGCGAGAGCAGGAGCCCCTGAAACATTTCTATTCTCAACTCTAGGCTTTGCTGCTTTACTAAAGATCTCGGTTATGGTCCCACTGCTCTGCAGGACAACAAAGAGACACCTGACTGCCTTTAGCATAGTTGTGTCCTGGCTAGAGGTCATAGATCTGGACTATAGATTGTACGTACATCCCTTGTCAGAGAAAAGCATATTAAAAGTTCCTCTTCTCTGATTTCTGGAGGTGGAAAGCCTTAAAGGGAAGGAGCAATCAATTTGCAGTTCGGGAAGCACAATCCATTATATGAAAGTCAGACAGTTAAGTTCTCAAATTCATCCTAGAAAAAGTGCTACATACCTCATTGCTGAATATCACTACAGTCTCCTTTCAAGTACTCCCCTTGGGAAGCTATGCACCGATGCCAGCACCTAGTCCGCCCTTCAAAGCAATTTTGGAACTCTTTTCCTGGAATGGCCATCAGAGCTGTGAGTCGTATTACCCTTGATGTCCTGAATGTCATCAAAATGTCTTCCTTTCAATATTTCCTTTATCTTCGGGTAAATAAAGAAGTCATTGGGGGTCAGATCAGGTGAGGAGTAAGGAGGGTGTTCCAATACAGTTATTTGTTTACTGGCTAAAATCTCCCTCACAGACAGTGCCGTGGGAGGTGGTGCATTGTCGTGATGCAAGAGCCATGAATTGTTGGTGAAAAGTTCAGGTCGTTTTCATCTAACTTTTTCACGCAGCCTTTTCAGCACTTCCAAATAGTAAACTTGGTTAACCGTTTGTCCAGTTGGTACAAATTCATAATAAATAATCCCTCTGATATTAAAAAATTTTAGCAACATCGTTGCAACAAGTTCTCGAACTTAATTGTCATACCTCATATACTAATTTGCGGCAATTTTACATTCATTTTACAGTGAACATCATTTACCACTTGGCTTCCTTAAGTATGTGTCAACATTATCTGTATCTTTGCTTTACATTCAGCTCGCAGCAGACTGGAACTGGAAGGAGAAAGCTTTAAAAAGAACAACAAATAACTTAGTGGGCCTCCAAGGAGTTGAAGCCAGGGAAGGCCAGCATTTTAGGCAGGCCATAACAATGTTTAGACAGCTATTTTCCACCGGTGTGCAAAGTAAAGCCATCTTTCCCCAACAGAGAATGGGGAGCCATGGGCAGAGGGGTGAAGAGGAGAAACAAACAGGGAGCTAATCGAACAGAGAGGAGCTTAAGAGAGGCATTAGTGAGGGAAAGATTTCTAGAATAGCAAATATGCTTGTTGTATTCAAGGCAACTCCCCCAAATGCCCGCTTCTCTGAGAAGACTTCCTAGGCCCTGGGGTCATTACTCCCTTCTCTAGAGCAGGTCCATCACCTGCTGTATAGTCATGTAGTCTCTACTGAACTGAAATGATTAGTTTCAACATCTGCCCTCACCTTTAGATTCTGAACTTCTCAAGACAGAAAATCACGTCTTCCACATGACAGCATTGCTTGTGCCCAATCATCACTTTACCTGTCACAAAGAAGGGCTCATGTGTTGATTGTTGAGTATGCTCTTGTCATATGTGGACACTCCGTGTGCAAATGACCCCGGGGCCTATGTTGTAATCTGTGAGTGTGGACCAGGCAGGACCACCTGTCCTAGCGAAGTGACCAATTTCTCCCAGTTAGATCTTTTAATTTCCCTGAAGTTCTTGTCTTTGTGACTTTAAGGCCTATATTAACACAAGCTACAATTGTCCCACATCATTGTTACATTTTAAGGATCAGTGAAAAAGGTATTAAAAAGTTTGCTCAAAGCATGAGGATTGTTTTCTTTCTAATACTATGTAAAACACAAACGCAGGCCCCCACCTTGTATGCACAGAAGCATCATGCGTACATACTCACACCTGCCAAAAACTCCAAAATAGAAACTGGTTGATGAGTTCCAATGGTAAAATTGCAGTTGTAGTTTTGCTTTGTAGAAAAAAAAAATTGCTTTGTGGTCTTTATTGTGTTTGTACAAAGATAAACGAATAAATATGCAAACAAAATACAAAGAAATACAAAATAAATCAGGAGACGGGGAGAAAAACATCCACATTTCTGTTGCTGAAAGAGCAAGTAATGCTTTTTTTCTAGATGAACAGAAAGGACGAGGTATTTAGGATAGCACAGCACCTGGGTATTGGAGGTTTTAAGAGAAAGCATCTGGAAATTTATGTTACCCCTCCCTTTGGGGTTGTGAACTAGGGTTTGTTCTTGCTTTTCCAGTGGTTGACTGCACTGGACAACTCAGAATCAGAGAAAAGGCAAGAATTTTCTGTCCATTTCTGGTTGATGACATGCCCATTAGTCACCTCCTCTCTTTCTCGCTCTACTAGAAACAACAAATGTACTGTGTCGCACACGGCCTCTGAGAACTATGCCAGGGCAAAAGTTTAAGGTTCGTGAGCCTGGTTCAGGGTGTGAATCTTGCCAAAGAACAAATAAACTCCATGAAACTCCCGTGGTTGCTGAGACATGGAATCATTAAATGTCAATTACCAATTCCCTCAAAATAGCTCAAAAATCATCTATTGTTTAAGCTCTAGAAGTTGCATGATCCGCTAGATTTAAAATGATGTGGATTAATATCCTGACTTCACCCTTTCTAGCTGGGTAACTTTGGCTAAGTAACTTCTCTGAGCCTCGGTTTTCCTTCTCTGTTTCCTTCTTAGGAGTGCTGATAAAGAACAATGTCATAAACTGCAAAACACTCTACTTGTATTCGTGTGAACTACTTAATTCACATCAGACACGATAATGTGCGTGGAAGAGACTGAAAATAGGAAAGACATCACAATATAAATGATTATCATAGTAGTTCTGGTGTCTCTTTGCTTGTATATTATTTTACTATCTTTGAGCTAGATTTTAATATCTATGGGATGTGAACAAGAGGCGATCTGACACCTCCAAATTAATGTTTAGGTTTTTAAAAGCAATTTGGGAATAATTTCTCAGTAATGTTTCACTTTACAAAATAATTGACAATGGTTTATTATTGTTATTATTTAATGTTATACATTATTATAATTAATAATATTAAGGACCTGGTTATTTTAGTTTATTTTAAGTGTGATTAATTCACACAATGTTTTGAGCCCAGTTTGCAAAGGCACAGTGACACACCAGGTACAAACTAAGCTTTCCAGTGGACACTGGCAAACGAGACCTTAAACACCAGATAAGCAGGAATTGCGGTTGACCCCTCCATGGTCTGGAAATGGACACCTTGAGTGTATATATGCTGACATTGACAGTGGAGCCCAGCCATGGGTGTGTATAAGTCTATGTTTTGAGCAAAGAGAAAAATTCCTTTTGGGGGGCCATTTTTCACTGAGCCCTCTCTGGATGTGACCTCTGGATAGTGTCCCTCACACCTGCATCAGGGACCCTCACGTGGTCTCTGACAGCCTCCCAGCTTCTGTTGGTGCCTTTGTATTGGTTCCAGCTGGGCATGGTAACGACATGCTCTTCGAGTCCATGCTTTAATGAGTCCTTGTAATGTTCCTCCTGTTCTTCCTGTCTGAACAATCCTGCCTTCAAATAACTAAACAGCAGCTGCTTGGAATCCAGCTGCTTGGATTTGGGGAGTAGAGAACCACGGCTCAGATACTGACAGTGACTGTGGCCGATTACCCACCCTCGGCCCTGGGCAATGCCACTTCCACATTCAGTGACTTGATTTTCCTCATCTGTAAGTGGCGATAATAACATCGATCCCATATATGTATATTTTTGTATTAAAAAGAGTTTTGTTTTGTTTTAGCATGGTGCCTAAGAGGTAACAAGCCCTCAGTAAGTTATGAGTATCACTGTTGCTGTTGTTATTATTGCTACTATTGCTATCATTGTCATCCTGCGCAGGCTCATCTTAGAAGAGCTATCATACGCGTAAAGTAAACATCAGTTTGGTCCTGGCGTAATGACTGTAGTAGAGGACTTAGTGGCTAGAAGTTTTCTCTATGTTCACACACAAATGTATATGATGCCTTCAAGGACACATGGGTAATCATCTGTGCTCACATAGAAACCCAAAGCTGGATAATCAAAAACTAATTTTTGACTTTGGAATGCCCTATGTGATTTTTTTCTTTCAGCAGGTTTACCTCCAAACTACTTTCAGATTGGATTAATATAAAATCAAAATGAGATCTGTATTCCCTAACACGCATCCACAAACCGAGGGAGCAGGAATGGTCAAAGCAGTGGCGGGGCAGAAGAGGAAATGTTGCATGTAGTTTACACACTTGGATCCATCCGCACATAGACAACCAAAGGCAGCTCGAAAGATAGGGAATGAAGAAGAACAACTAGTAATGCTGAAAAAAAAAAAAAACCGAGAAATGAACAAACCAAAGAAAGACACTTAACGGAACAAGTGATCAGAAGTTTTCCTGTGGCTCTGTGACAGAGCCAACAGTGTTTGCCTGGCGAGGAGGACTTGGAGAGCCCTGGTCTCATTCTGCTGAAGTTTGAGGGAGGCACCATCATGTAGAGGAATGGAGCTTGTCTGTTCCTCCTCCCCAAGGGATAAACAGGACCAATGAGTCAAGAGTCAGAGAGATCAAACTGAGCCCAACAAGGGCCGGCTGAGTGGCTCAGTTGGTTAAGAGCTCGCTCAAGAGTTTGAGCTCTGAGCAACAGCGGTTCAAGTCCCGGCCCGAGCTGAGCAGCCGCTGAGCTGCCAACAGGTAGCAGGATGGCTCAGCTAAAAAAAAAAAATTTTTTTTTAAATTTAAAAAAACTGAGCCCAACAGAAGGAAGAACTTGTTAGCCATTTCAGAGGCCACCAAAATGGAATGGAGCACCCCTGGGTCCCTAGTTCTTGAAAGGTTCAAGCAGGAGCTGGCTGCCCATGTCTCTGGGATGTTGATGATATGGGGTGTGGGGGTATTGGTTTCAATGACCTCTCTGATTTAATCCTTTAGGATTAAATAAAATTTTACCAAGATACAGAATTTCTATGCTTTGTTTTTCTGAATATTAAAATAGACATGTTACTTTCCAATCCCATCAGATGGGCTGCTCCTTATTAAAATGTACAAGAAATGTAATTTGCAACTATTCTATATAAATAAATAGATGTTATTTTAGAATATTGAAAGTATATAAGTATAGCACAGACTAAATTACTTTCAACTTTCTGAAATAAGTTTGTAGGAGCTATGTAGGAGAAGAATCTCTAAAAATCTCTTTCAATTCTTTCAAGCTTTCTTTTTTTTAAATATTATCCATCTCAAATTACCTACTGTGAATTATATTGGCTAAATCTTTCAGAAATCTTGATTTATAATAATGTGTCATTAACAATTATGTTCAAAAAAGCTCCCATTTTGATGATCTGCATGCCATATATGATTCTAACAGTCCCCTATGAGGTAGATATTTTTAATATTCCCATTTTACAGAGGAGAAAACTGAGGTTGAGAGATCAAGAAACTTGTTCCAGACCACCCAGCTAAATGTGTCATTGTCTGACTCCACAGCACCTGATCTTTCCACTGTGTCACACTTCTTCTCGACCACTTCCTGCCTTGCCTGAACAAATACAGCTCAGGTCACACATCCAAACAATGATGACATGCCCCTGTCACACCTTCCAATTAAACCCTATAATTTCTAAGTCTGAGTTGGAAATTCTTTGGCTCTGTGTTCTTGTCTGGCCTGCTCAGGAAAATGTTTATTTTGAAACATGCATCTCTCAGAATGGCAGGATGTTTTTGATGGCCATTCATACATGGACCATGTTGAACTAGAGGTATAGAGTCATTACTTCATCTCCCAACTGGGACTGCCCCTTCACCCCTTCCTCCCAGTTTGGGGTCTATTTCAAGGAGGGTGTTAAGGCTATTAGTAGGTCCATGAAGGCTATTAATAGAGCCCAGGGCTTCAGCCAGCTCACCATGTTTATGTTTTTGGGGTTGCGCTGCAACCGTTGTTGGTAATTATAGATGCGTGGGTGAGGATGCGTACTGATGAACAGTTCCTCCTCTTAGTTTCCTCTTTGCACAAGCCAAACACTGGGGGTGTTTAAGCTCACAGTCTTATCATGAGGTCCTGCATGTCTAGTCACTGGTATATTTCCTGGCCAACTGAAGTAACCAGGGAGGTTGAAAGATTTCAAGGTAATTCGCCTCACCGTTTGGGTTACAACTTGTGTAGTCAATGCTTTCTTTAAAAAAATAATGATGAGACTTCCAAAGAAAGTTGTTTCTCCTCCTACCTGTAGATAGTTCCAGCAGGATTTCCCCTTTGTGATGATAAAGCATTTTCCACAGCCTTTGCAGATAAATATGCAAGAAGATTCATGGGTCTAATTGAAATGATGATCCCCAAGGAAACTAAGTGAAATGAGTGGTGCGCTGTGTCCAGTAAATTGTTGTAATCTGATACCCCAGAGGTATATGCAATCTCTTCACCATTGAAGGGAGAGGGGTCACCTTCTCCAGCTTTCCTCTTGGTTCTCTGGTGTGCCAAGAGAAAGGGTTGGTCTCAAGGATGCTCTGTGAGCTGAACATGCTAACTAACCAGTCAGTTGAACTTGGACTGTGCCAAAGAGACATCAATGAAGTAGAAATAGCTGAGAGAAATAAAAGTAAAAATGCTGCCACCTTCAAGGTACATGCTTTGGAGGACATTTTTCCCCACTCACCAACCTCACCCCATGCCTTTGGGCAATGGCAGTAGAAAGTTAACTAGTGGGAAAGAGAAACTGGGGACCTTTAGGGGGGACTTGTCCAATTCCATCTTAGCTGCCCCTGTCATGTCCCACATATGTCCTCACTTGTCTAGTTCATCTGCTCTTATGACAGGCTAAGTAGGTAACTGTTCAAGCTTTGTAGAGGATACGGCCCAAGGCTGGGATAAAGTGGTGCATGAAGCCAAGAGGAAGACACCCATGTGGTGCCGAAGGACAACGTCCTGAGATTGAAAAGCCTGTGACAGATCATTGAGTAAAAGATAAAAAGTGAAAGAAGCCAGTCACAAAGGACCACATATTGTGTGATTCCATGTATATGAAATGCCTGGAATAGGCAAATATACAGATACAGAAAACAGATGAGTGGTCGCCTAAGGTTGAGGGGTATGGGAGGTTGGATGGGAATGGTTAAGGGTTATGGGATTTCTTTGGAGGGTGGTGAAAATGTCCTAAAAGTGATTATGGGGATGGACATACAACTCTGTGAATATGCTGAAAGCCACTGGTGTGTACTTTAATTGGGCAAATTGTATGGTATGAGAATAATTATCTGAATAAGGCTCTTAAAAGTCAAAGGTAAGAAGTGACACATTTGGGGACCCGAGATGTGAAAAGTCCAGAAAAGTTGAGTGACGAGCAGTGAGACAGAGAATGCTAATAGGAGATGGCCTGCTGGGTGGTCTTGGGTGGGAGGTCACGCTACTCTAGGCAGAGGTTTTATACAGTTCCAGCTACAGCTCATGTGTTTTTAAAAGGCCTGAGATAGGTACTCCCCTCATGTAAAAGACCTCTGGAGGTCACAGCAGGATAATGTAATCTACTCCCATTCTAGAAGAATGAATCTGTCAATATTGGGCCTGGTCAGCTTGGCGGATCTCACTCCTGTGATAGAATTATAGCTATGGAAAAATTAACCTCTTTTCATTTCCCGAAGCCTAAGTAGAAATTTGGTTTGTCCATTATGATCTTTGGGAATTAATTGCTCTTCCAGGTAGCAGTATTTTTCTGTTTGTATTTTACGGGGGCTTTACTCAAAGACTTCCAAAGTTGGCCAATCATTGGAGTAGGAAGGTGGTTTTAGTTATATTCCAGGGGAAACCAGAATTACTCAGTATTTCAGCACAAATAATGAATGAGGAGCCATTTATAAAAGGTCCCATTTCAGATACAGGGACGTGAGATTTTTCATCCAGTATTTAGCATGCCCTGGTCCTTCTGTCACTCTCCAGCCTCATCTCCCACTCTGTGTTGCAGAGATCCAGAACTGCAGACCCAAATATACATCTACATTTTTGCTTATGTTGTTCCTTCTATTTAAAACACCCTTTCTCCTTCTCTGCATTTGGCTAGTTCATGCCTATTCTTCAGGAATCTTCTAGGAAGCCTTCCTGAGTTCTCAGGATGGTCTGGGAGTCCCTTCCTATGTTCCCATAGCACCTTGTTATACTCTATCAACACATTTACTGCACTGTAAAGGGATTATCTCTGTATCTCTTTATGTCCTCACTGGTCTGGAAGCTTCTGAGGGGCTCATCACTATGTCTCTTTGTCCTCAGTCCCTGGACTAGTTCCCAGCACATAATATATTCCTAATAAGTGTGTGCTGAACCCCTTCAGTGCAAGAGGCTATTCAGAGGCCACCTGGGAAGTTGGACCAAAGAAATTTGACACCATCCCTCTGAATCCCAAATATCACCCCAATAAATGGGGCCATTCAAAGGACCATGGAGTGGCAGGTCATCCATTCTTAGTGTCCATAAAACCCAGCACAAGGCTAAGAACACAGTAAGCCCTCCTTAAAAATATTTGCTAAACTGATCTATTTATTGATGGTCATATGATTAAATATCTTACGCTTCACATTTTTAAAACCTTAGATACTCCTACCCCTAAATTAAATTTTCCACATACTGAGTTCAGATGTTCATTCATTAGTTGACAAAAGGACACAGGGGTTGAGGGGAGTTCCTATAATGGAACTGCACAACTGTTCAGTTTCGACAGCAGCGCCATCTTGGCATCAGAAGATTCATGCAATTATCTGAGTATTCAAATATTCACTTACAAAAATACATGGGAAACAGAAAAAAAATGTGCTGATGGTCATGAAAATAAGCAGAGAGTTCTCATCAATTTAATAAAATTAAGACAAAAATAAAAACCATCAGGTATGCTAGATGTAGCCAATCTCTAGCCTCAATTAGATGTCCAATTGTGTTCAATTATGAAGAAAAAGAACAAATTAAAGAGCATGGTGAAATTCTGGGAGTGTAGTGTCAAATATAGCATCCAAAAGACAAGACATTGTTAGCATTTTTATAATTATTTTGTAAATCTCTGGGAGTCTTTCTATCCCTTAACCAAACCAAATAATATCTAAGCCTATTGTTTGGTATCCACCACTTTGAATATCATATGTTTCCATGAATGTAGTATATATCAAAGCAGGAAGTGACTTGCGTCACATTAGAGGTTCTGAAAGCCTTTTCCAGTCCCAAAAAACTTTGAAAGAGTAACACTTTAAGAGAAAATAGCCAACTGAGGACAAAACTCATAGATTATATCTTAGCTATAGCCTTATTGCTAAGTGATTAAAAGTACAGACATAAGAGGCAGGCATATCTAGATCACCTAGCGATGTGTCTTGATCAAGTTATTTAATCCTCTAAACCTCAGTTTCTTCAACTGTAAAATGGGGATAATAATAGTACCTATCCCAGAGCGTGGTTACAAGATGCAAATGAGTGAATATATTCAATATGCTTAGTCCAATGCCTGGTACTTAGTCTGAGCTTGTACTGTAGAAGCTATTCTCTAGGCTGGAAGAAAAGATGGGAGGGACTAAACTTTGCCTGTTTAACGAATTGTCTAGGGCCCCATTGGATTCTGAGCTCTATTAAAAGCCCGATGCGGAAACACTTCTATTAGTACTCCAGATCTACCCACTGGGTCATTCTGGCTTCTGCTGGGTTGAGTGGGAGTGTGCTATTTATTCATTTAATGACTCCTTCCAAGTTAGAGAAGTTGGAAACCCTGACAGTTGCTGTACCCGTTACTCCATTCATTTCACCACTTCTACACTCAGGAGGGTGTGTCTCCTGTATTATGGTCACATCTGCATTTTGATTTTCAGTTGCCTGAGGCTCCCAGCTCTTTGCAACAGATGATTATGACTCTGCAATTATACAATTAGAAGAGGTTTAGGATCTGCTGTTCAAAACAACACTGGGGCAGATTAAGTTCAATGTGCTGGATACTAGGCACTACCACCTCCCAGGACATGTTCACCTCCCTGGGCCTCCAAGTTTGCTTTACCCTGACGTGACTGGGGACGTACCCCATTTCCATTCTGAAGCTATTCTTGCCTAAGTATTTTTTTAATGGTTTATTAGAGTTTAGTGACATTATCTATTACTGTTTAACATTTATTATTTATTACTCTCACTCCTGCTTATTCAAAAATTTTGAAAAACTCTTGTACTTCTAAGATCGCATCTAGATGTCAAATGCCCTTAAGGAGCCAGCCCAGTTAAGTAAAGATGGAATCTGAAGGGGAAGGGGGAGTGGAAGAAAATGAAAAGACTGAGACGAAAGAAAACAAACAAACAAAAAAGACTCAAGACTATGATGCCTAAGTACCAAGCTCAGGACATAGAATATAGTGGTGAAGTGCTCAATAGTTTAAAATTCTACAACCTTTCTTGTACTATCAGGCTGCCCTCTCGTTTTCGCTTGAGCAATGACTGCCACACAAAATCAGGATCCTAAATAATTTAGTGCAGTTCTCTCCTCTTTACAGGCAAGCCTTCCAAGTGCACAGTCGACAACCTCAGTCTCCATTTACTCCCCTCCCACATGCTCCCCACTACTCTAACCTGACCTCCGTCCCCACAGCACCACTGAAGCTGCTCTCCTTCAAGACCACCAATTGCATTATCCAGTGGGTGCCTCTAGCCTTCACTTACTGGCATCCCTGAAGTATTTGACATTGTTGAGTGGTCTCTTCATCTCGAAACCCTCTTCTCTGCCTTCCTCGAGACAGCTTTCCCTTCTTCTCCTTCACAGCTTCCCCTCTTGGTCTCTTTTTCTTTGCCCACTGCTTTCGGTCGATGAGTTGAAGGATATGGCCTTAACTTTCTGTCCTTCCCACAGAGCATGGTCATCCCCAGCCATGGTTTTAACTATGACCAACATATAAACAACTTTCATATTTTTCTCCTCACCTCTGACCTATCTTTTGAGCATCAAGCCCAAATACCCAAGTGCATGCTGGGTCTCCCCACTTGGGATATCCCACAGGCATCTCAAATTCAACATGCACAAAACTGAATTCTTTTACACCCCTTTCTCCCCACATCATCTATAATCACTTAAACCAAAACCCTGGGTGTCATCTTAGATTTCTCATGTTCCTTTAACTCTCAACCCCCTCCCTCTAGTAGATGTCCGCCAAGTCTTGGGAATTCTTTCAAAAACTTCTCTAATCCTTTAAAATTCCCACTGCCTTAGTTGCAATTCTCACGTGTTTCTTGAATTATTTTTAATAGCCTCCCAACTAGTTTTCCTGCCTCCTGTCTTGTCACTTTCAGACCCATTCTCCCCTCG
>NW_017731389.1:1731807-1738834 GCF_001890085.2 Hipposideros armiger | reverse complement strand
GATTTGTTACAGCAGCAATAGAAAACTAACACACTGGGTCTAGAAGTCTGTTAAACAGAGAAAGCTGCATGGGTTTTGGTGGTTGGCCTTGATGACTGCTATTTTGGCTGCTCTGAGGTTTTATTTCCCCCACTTGCCCTCCCAATTATTTCCATGGTTGCAAGAAATCTACCCTACATCTAGATCAGAGCCTAAGTAAGTCACTATTATGATTTTACAAGAATTGGCCCCAAGAAACTAAGTTGTAAACTTTGGGTCAAAGGGTGAAGTAAAAGGAAGCTGCAGAGACAAAGCATTTAAAAAAGTTTTTCAGAGAAATCACAAGTCTGGACCTTCTGCCCACTTTGGAAGAAAGAATGTCCAAGGGAGGGTCATAACTCCTGAACTGAGTGAGAGCATCACCATTTAATTAACACTTGCCCTGGGTCAGATAACCATCGCTGTCTCTAGATGAAATCCCCTCTGTCTCTGAAAGACTGGGTAGTTCAGGGACATGAGACGTAAATGATGCACTTAACAGAAGGAGTCTTCTGGGAGTCTGGCCCGGGGTTAAATGAATCTTGGCCACCAAAAGCCGTGGATCCAAGCCAAGTGATAAAGCGTGAACTACTCCAATGAAAACTCTGTAGTCCTCAAGACAAGTACACAAATAAGTATATGGGAGGATCAGAAAAGAAGGTGCCAGCACTGGCAGTGGGTAGGGGGAATGTGCCCCTAACATGCATCAGGATGTTTGCCCATTAGCCTAAGTGGAACCTGCACTTAGGTGATGTGTTATTTGTGTTGATGAGGACTTCGAGGAGTGTGCACTGCTTATCTCTGTATCCCTAATGGATACCACAGAGCCCTGCATATAGTAGGTGCTCAATAAATTCTTGTTATGAGAATGAACAAATGAATGAATTTAGTAATCCTCTGTCATCTTTAAATCCCTCTATGAGTCTAGTAACATAGCTCTAATATCACTTCTTAATAAAAGTTTCCAACCTTAATGTAAAAGACTAATTCGTGCAGCCCTAGCTTCAGTTAATGTAAGAAACCAAAAAAGTGATAGAGAAATATTTTATTAATATGTTAGAACTCTTTTTTTCCCCAAAGGAAGAAAAAAACTGGCATTCTCTGAGTTATAAGATTTTGGGTGATATTTGAGGAAGAAAAGCAAAATGGTTAGAAGTAAAGAGAGAATAATAATTACATCTTAATATCATAATTTAATATGTCGTTTAATAACTTAATGCATGTATGCCATTTAGAAAACAGTGCCTGGTGTAAATGCACTCAACAGATGGTGGCTATCACTATGACTCTTCAACATTTTTACCTCTTCTTCAATAATACTCAGAAAAAGAATAACTTAAAATCACCGTTTATAAGACCAAAGAATATATCAGCTTGTTAATTTACAAGAAAAGAGAATAATGAACAGATGATGACACGACCCTCTTTGCATGTATAGAATGGTATATACAACACACACAGTTATAAAAATGAGAGCATAGATTTAAATTTATTTTCTTGGTTGTGTTCATTACTTAAAGGATCACTTAGTGAATCCTCTACTAAAGAATAATTTCTTCAAGGTGGTATTAATACTACAATTTTTGAATATGTTGATTTTTATATATAGGGTCTCATTCACATAGGACATCTTTAGGATAGATAAGCTAAATGAGGGGTCTCCTTCAGGGTTTAGAAACATGAGCACCAAGATGAAAGGTGACATAGACATCAGATATGCTGGCAGTGTTGATTAAGCCATATCCTTAAGATAATAAAANTCACCATTTCTTGCTTACATCATAGGATAAAAACCCCTTGCAGAGTCTGCAAGGGGCTCTTTGACCTGGCGTCCCTATTTCATCTCTTCTCCCCTCTCTCCAACTTATACCCTGGCCCTCAAACTTCTGTAAGTTCCCCTAAAGCATTATGCTTTTCTAAGTATTTGCAAATGCAAATTTTACATACTTAATTTTGCATTTGCTTCTCATTCCCTCCTAAACAAGTGCCCACTTATTCACAAAGGCTTAGTCCAAGCATTATCTTTACTCTTCTCTAACTTTACCCCTCCCCTTCCTTAGAGAGCTGACTACTTTCTCTGATCTGCCACAGTATGTCTTTGTAAGGGACCTACCATACTTATTTACATGTCTGTCTCTCCGCTAGACTGAAAACTCCTTACGCGTGGGGATGATGTCTTATCAGTCTTTACCTTCACCCCTGTGCGCAGGGCCTGCCATACAACAGGCGTTTGTTCCATGTGTGATCAATATGAGAACACAGACCTCATTATCCTTCAAATCAACCAGAATTGAAAACCCAAGAAGCCACCTTTGACGGCTTCAGTTTCAGTCTCAGTTGCTCCATCTGGCCAGCTCAGAATAGTTTCCTGAGCCCTTCACCAGTTCAGAAAGCATCCAACTTGCCATGAAGTATGCTCTGTCATTTGCTGAACAGGAATCAACAGTGATCCCCCTGATTGGGTGCCCTTTGTCTCCTTGTACCCCAATCCACACCCTACAGATTGTATGTCTTAAAGGTCATGGACAGGGGCGGTCCTTATCAATCAAAGCATCAGTGGAGAAAAAAATCCCACTCTGGGTTATGGTGAGACATGTTGGTTTCAAAACAGTGCGGATCATTAAATGAGTAATGTTAATGTGATCTCAGAGTAGTAAACACGCCCCCACATGGATAATGATATTAGTTGCATTATCTGGACAGGAGAAAAGGCAACATTTGGCTGCAAGGACTATGAAGAGATGTCTATGTGGGTAATTCAAGTTCTATTAGGACAGGTAAATTGCATTTTTCTAACTGCCTCCCCCCAGTATGGGCACACACACTCCCAAATCAAATCTTTCCTCTGGGGTAAGGTGTGCAATCTGGGGGAAGTGAAGGGAAGGGGGGGAGCACGCACAGAGAGGAAGAAAACAAAGGCCTTCATTTTCTAAAACTGTCACTCATGCTGATTGGGAAAGAGTTTCTCAAGAATTGTGAATGTCCTGCACAGGAAGTAACACTTCATCACACGGCTAATAATCAGCCCTGTGCTTGTCAGGATTGGTTTTTCCCTTCTGTGGTGAGAGGATGGCCGCAGGCAAGCTTGGACACCTTCCCACCAGCCTGATAGTTATTTGAACGCATCCAGCACCCATCTTCCAAATTTTTGAGCACACTGGTCCCATTACACCAAATTCATGTGAAAGACTCACAATGGCGGGCTGGGATAGGGCATAGGAATTCTTCTGCAGTCTCAAAGGATTTCCATGAAGCCAGACCAACACCTCCCCCAAAATAGACTTTTCTACGCTAAAGCAGCTTGCGCAGGGCCTGCACGTGTATCAGATTAAATAAAATGTACTTTTTTCCGCCCGCCTGCTCACTTGCCATCACCTCTTCTCACTCTGATGCTCAGCTCTTCCCTCGAGTCCAACATCTTTAGGGTCTCCTATCTTTCAGGAAAATAACCCAATCAATTAATTTATTCCAAGGTGTTGGCAACTCAATAGTTGGATTTAGAAAATAGGTAAGTACTTTACCCAAAGGAATGACTCTCAAATGGTGAAGTTTCCGGCCCTGTCATGGGATGTCCCAGTGCCTCTCAAGTCCTACTCTATTGGTAACCACCAATGATGAACACACATAAGCATGACCCTCATGCCAGGGTCATACTTCATTCCCTGACAAGAAGAAAGCTGATAGCTTTCTTCATGGTTCTCAAGTTGCTTTTGTGCAGTATCTGTTTTAGCTTTTTTTTTTTCAGAAACACTGGCAGAATAAGTTAAATCCCAAAGGTCCTTGCTCCTTGCCTGCAGATCTTTAGTACATTGCCACTCTATCCCAGACTTCACTGACAGAGAGGATACAGACTGAGGTGAGACAGGGAGCTTGTCATCATGTGAACCTTTAGAAGTGTTAATTTTTAAGGCTCAAGGAACATGATAATCTTACAACAGATACCTGAAGGTCCTCGTCCATTTATTGATTCAATAATCACTTATTACGCTCCCACTGTGTGCCAGCAATTGTTCCAGAGCTGCATCAAAGAACAAAATTGACAAAGTCTCCGCCCTAGTAGAGGTCAAAGCCGGAAATCAGTTTAAACTCTTTCCATCTGTTTCCAGAAAGCAGAACTGGGACAAATGGGTAGGAGCCTCAGGGAAGCAGATATCTGTTTCACATAAGACCAAATATGGAATGGCAATGAGCTCCCCGTTACTGGAGGGGCCTGAGAAGATGTTGCATGACTGCTTGTTGCAGAGAGATTCATGCAGGGATCTGGCCAAGATCCATTGTCTTCAACTGTTTCTTTTAGCAGCAGGGATCTTTTTTCCAACAAGATCTTATCTTTAGCTCCCATATATTAAAAAACAGAGTCACTGTGGTTGACAGGGCGAGTATGGATCTAGAGGACCCCCTGAATGTCCCTCTGGCCACTAAACTCTAGATACCCACAAGCTACTGGATGCTA
This sequence comes from Hipposideros armiger, assembly GCF_001890085.2. NCBI lineage: Eukaryota > Metazoa > Chordata > Mammalia > Chiroptera > Hipposideridae > Hipposideros > Hipposideros armiger. The sequence goes on along the minus strand of NW_017731389.1, from coordinate 1,734,363 downwards.
CGATCATGAAGTTCCTGGCTTACCCTAGTGTCATGGGGACCTGTCAATCTAAGTAAAGTGGAATAGGCTTCTCACCAGAGTCCTTCCCTCCCTCTTCCTCACGTCCACCTTTTCTGAGGAGAGCGTGTAGTTATGCCAGAGAGAAGAGCCAGAGGCTCTGGAGTAGAAGAGGACACTTAATGAATTTAATGAATGCTACCTGAGAATGCCAATATGAGCCAAAGACATTGCTTCTCATTTGAGTGGACCTGAAATTCATAGAGCGTCTCCTCCAGCTCCCAAAAGAGGGGACCCTGAACCTTGAGAAAAAGTCAGAAAGATGAAAAGAACCTTTGGGGGAAGAGGGCAAAACACCAGAGGGAGAGAAAAGACACTCACAGGCCACTCAGTGAGACAAGGAAGAGCTCATTTGCACAATTCTCTAGTGACCACACATGTATTCATTATCTTCTAACGTAAGACTTACTTTCTAGCAACAGACTCTATCATCACACCTTCTCAGATGTAACAGGTATGACTAAGGGATTACACATTGTTCTGCAATCTAAAGCAGGAAGTTGGAGAAGCAGCCTCCTTTTAGATTCTGTGCCTGGAAAGTCCCATCCCCATTGGGCACAATGTGCTTGGAAAGGAAAGCCGTCAGCCGCTCAGAGGACTGTGGGCTGGCAGCTGCTCACTGCCTTGGGGTTGATGATAGGATGTGGGAGGTTGAAATAGAGTTTGAGGTCTTCCCAAGCAAACAGCTACCATAAAGACCCTCAAGTTTGCCCAATAATAACCTTATCATCCTCCCAGCTAGAATTTTCCTGAAAGTTCCTGAGAAGTTCATCAAAATGGACTCAAATCTTCTCGCTTTACAGTCTACAAAGTTGTGAGTTAAAGTGGATGGGTCAGCTGAACTTTTCTTAAGCGATGGTTTTCCAAAGTGTATAACATACATGAAGCATGATTGGCTGGGGTGGGAGGGGGCGGGTTTCCTGATATAATCCTGAATACTTGGGGAAACTTTTTAAACAAAATTAAGCAGGTTTCATCACTACAGGACTTTTCAGATCCTTGAAAATGTGAATGTGAATTGTGGTTCTTCAAGAAGGGAATGTAGTGTACAGTTTTTTCTAATTTTATTTGAGTTGCAAATACTTTTTCTCACAGGGCAACTTAAAGCACTCCAATTTCCTGAAACACACAGTGGAAAATGCTGTCAAAAAACAAACACTTAACGAAATTATATGAATTTAGAGCTTCATCTTTAATTAAACTAAGCCAGTATTTCCAAAGTACACCAACATTCTATCCATCATCTTGGGTGATAAGACTGCACATAGATGAATTGTCTACATCACTGAAGCTTCAAACACCAAAACAATTACACCATTTCATCTGAAAATCTTTCTAAAGTGTATTACACACATCTCTACTTTTGATTATGAAAAACAAAACAATACAATTCTGAGTATAAAAGTAAAAATGTGCTTATTTTTAAAAGCTTGAAAATTTGGAAAAGAAAAAATAAGGCAAAAGTTACAAACCCTTAACTCTGTTAACATTTGATGTAATTTCTCTCATCTTATTCTGCATAAAATGGTTGCTGAAATATAAAACCAATGCCACAATTCACTTAATATTTTCCATATCATTAAACAGTTGTTGAAAATGTGTTTTAATGGCTCTATTATAGTCTGTAACATAAATGTATCATACTTCATTTAACTATTATCTTCATTGGATAAATCACTTGGTTTTATTAGAAATAAGGATGAACATCTTTTTGCAGAAATCTTTGTCTCTATTTCTACTTTTTTTGAATAGATACCTATAAGTAGAATTAATATGTGAAAGTATATAAATATCTGTAGGCTCTTGATACACATTGTCAAATTGCTGTGCAGGGGATTTTTATCATTTATATATTCCCAGCAACTTATGAGAGAGATATTTTATGACACCCTCACCAACATTCAATATTATCACTTTTTAAAAATCAGTGTTAATTTATAAGTTAAAATTGCCTTTGTTGTTTTCACTTTTCATTACCAGTGAATGTAAACATTTTTATATACTAATTTTTTCTCTACTATTTCCACTAATATTTTATCTTCCTATGACTTGTCGACATAGAATATACCTATTTTTCTCTTGTGGCCTTAATATTTTTCTTGTTGATTTGTGTGTATTTTGTTAAGGTAATTGATGGTCATATTTTTGACAAATATTTTGCACAACTTGCTGTTTATCTTTTAATTTGGTTTATGATTTTCAATATGTGAATATTAACATCTACTTATATTAAAATATGGCTCCTTTTCTTTTTTACTTTTTCCTTTGTTTTCCTGCTTAGAAAATCCTTTCTCATTCAGAAGTCAGATGAATATTCTCTAGATTTTCTCTGGATGTTCATGGTTTCATTTTTTTAAATCCTTTTTTAAAAAATATGGTATGCTGCTTGCTTTTTAAACTGAGTAAAACATTTTCTTAATGACTCAGGATCCATTTTGAACAGTGTCTCAAGTTTTGTACCATCAAACAGAATGACCCCAGGAGCCACTGCAGTGGGTA
>NW_017731389.1:1727424-1729127 GCF_001890085.2 Hipposideros armiger | reverse complement strand
TGTGCAACCTCAAGATCACTGGGTTAGAGTTGTTCCAGCACTTTCTTCCCTCCCAAGTTCCTAGGAATGCTGATAATCTGAGCCCTTGTTCTTGAGAGAAATGTAATATTAACACCTAAGTGACACCATTTGAGGCCCACATTAACTTTATAGTTAATTGGAGTGAGCACCGTTTTCCAGCTCACATCTGTGGAAACCTAGCAAGAAGACCACAGATTCTTTTGTTCCTCAAAAGAGAGACTTATAAGCCCGTGGAAAAGACACTGCTATACAGGCTGCTCGTTTGGGTTCCCTGCTAAAAAGTTATGCCAACCAATTGCACTTTGCTTTGGATGGGGCTCTAAAGTGTTCACGGAAAAGGGCAGCCCAGGGACATCGATGTGTACCTTGATTTCGGCAAAGCACTTGACAAGGTCCTTATACAGGCTGTGGCCTGGAAGGGAGTACAGCTGATGTACTGTTCTTTCAGTGGTCAAAGAACACTGACCATTGACTGACCAGGAGGAAGTCTTTCGTCTTAATGCTTCAAGTCAACTAGACTTAGTACTGTCCTAATACTTTTGCCAAAGATTTGGATCAAGCCTCGATTAGATTACCAAGCATGCTCACTACAGTTGGGAAGATAATTCACAATCCTGCATTCATAGTTTGGGTCCTAGGGAACTGTCCAAACCTGGTTGCACATCAGGAATACCTGGGGCCATGCTAAAAATGTGGACACCCAGGCCTTACCCCAGGCCTACTTAACTAGGGTTTCAAGGGGGGAAAATACTGGCATTTAAAAAAAAATTACCGAGGTAATCTGCAGGCAATCAGCCCAGCACTCCAGATTCAGAACTATTGCATTAGTGGGATTTAGTAAAGAGGTTTTTCCAGGGTCATTAATGGTCTTTATGTGGCCGTCTAGAGACCTTCATGGGCTTTCAAATTATGAGAAAACCCTTCCCTACACTCTGGCTGCATCCCACCTGACTCTTCTTCATGGGGAAAGGGCAGGGCAGCGGAGAGGGGCACAGCTTCTGGTCAAGAGATCACTGGTTTTGATACCAGCCAGGCTTGGACTTAAGCTCTGCTTCTGTAACTTACCAATTAGGCCTGGGGGTCTGTGCCGCCATACCCTCATCTTAAACTGCAAGGATTTAGCAAGATACATGTGTAAAAAGTTTGCCCGGCCCAGAGGTGGTCAATTCATGCCAGTTATTACTACTAACAGACTGTTCAGCAAACTCCCCGGTTCTGTGGGTGTCAAATCTGTAGTTTTACCAAAACATGCCTTTTCCTGCAGCTCTGCCCAGAGAAAGAAAGAAGCCACCATCATCTACTGACCATCAACTGCAGACCTGGCATTAGGCTCCGCTCAGATCTAATCTTATTTCCTTTCATTGTCACCAAAACCCTCGCTTTTTGCATGTGAGAAACCTGAGGCTCAGAGAGAGTAAACGACTTTCCCCAAGGCACCCAGCTAGAAAGGGACAGATGGACCCAAGAATTTGGCTAATAAACTTGCACTGAGGACATTCCCTGTGGCACTTTTTAAAGGGTTAATATAGTAATGGAGAAAGATTTGCCCTTTAAAAACTCTAGGGTGAGGCATTTTGAAACTCTGAGAGAGGGGGGAAGTCACACCACCTACAATGCCCATTACCTGAACACTCAGCAGTTAGCCAGAGGAAAAGCCCTATGAACAGGCAGTCATTGTGCGC
>NW_017731389.1:1707916-1727259 GCF_001890085.2 Hipposideros armiger | reverse complement strand
TCTCTCTCTCTCTCACATGCACACACAACAATACCACCCCATAATATTCTTATTCCTTTCCCCTCTTCCCCTGCTATATTTCTCTTGTTACCGCTTAGTAGCTCACATACTATCATTTTGGTTATTTATCTTGTTTATTATGACTCCCCACTAGAATGTTATTTTCTTGAGGGAAGGATTTTTTGTCTATTTTTTTTTATTCTGATGTACACATGCCTCGAGCAGCGTGGCACACATTCAATAAATATTTGTGGCATGAAGAAATGAATGAATCAAAGGGATGTATGGATGAATAGAAAACGTCTAGAAAGGTATCCATCATAAACGTTGACAGTAATTATAATCTCTTTAAATAAGCTGCCTGCTCTGGTTTTTCTATTATAAATATTATACGTGTAAGTGCACGGTGCCAAGTTCGCTAATTTAGTTGTCAGACCTCGTATGTATTATTTGTATAATAGTTCTCAAAAATGTAACCTCAATTTTCCAGGAAATTACTGATTTGAAGCTGAATGAGGGCAAAGACAGGACTGGGTTTAACCTCTAAAGGGCGAATGTGCTGGATATTTTCCGTGGGCCCCTCCGAATCTACCCTGCACTGTTCCTCACTCTGCCTTATGCTCTGGGATGTTGACCTCTTTGAACTGAATCAACAAGCTCTCTTGATTTTGGCTTCCAGTTGGGAAAATAGTGAGGTTGGGCTATTTGTTCCCTTGGTTCCCAGGTTGCTGCCCATGGGCTGTGTCCCTCCGTCTAAGGTCCCGGTGCCTGTTAGGCGTTTTCTCGGTACCCCCACTCTCCCTGGGTTCTATGACTGCTCCCAGTCTTGCCTCCCTCAGGCCTAAGGGTGTAACAGCTCCATTTTGCATGAGCTGGAGTATTCCATTCTCTTCACTGGTCATCTTAGCTCTGCCCACGCCTTTTAAATAGCCCCTTTATTAAATTTCCTCAATTGCCAGTTCAGTATGCCACCAGGATCTTGCTGGGTTTCTGACTGACACAGCGCGAAATGGAAAAATGTGCTTACAGTCAGAAGGGCTGAGACCTAATGCCAGTTTCATCACTGGCTTGCTCAAGACCAACTACCTCTCTGGACTCAGTTTCTTCATCTAAAAACTAAGAAAATTGGGCAAGACAACCTCTAACGTTCTGTGATTTTTAAGAAGCCTTTGTCTTAGAGAATAAAGTGGTTACTTCGCCATTGGCTAGAAAGTGGCCAGAACAATTCTGAAAAGAGCCCAGTCTTCCAGGAACTTACCCACAAGGGCTATAGCTGTCCTACTCACAATAAAACTTAGCTTGACAATAAAAAAGCCACCAAAACCCAGTCCTATCTTTGCCTTCACTTTAGCTTCAAATCAGTAATTTCCTGGAAAACTGAGGTTACATTTAAAAAAAAATAACTATTATCTTACAAATAACACATATTTATAATTTAAAAAAACCCAAATTCGTAGCTATTTAAAGAGCTGTTACTTTCAACGTTTACAATTGATGCCCTTCTAGATTTTTTCCTATTCACTCATTTATTCCACACATATTTACTGAGTGCCAGTATAGGCCTGGCTGTTCTAAGCATCTGGATATACGCATAGTGTTGCATTATTGTGAGGTACTTGTGTTGCCAAGCCAGAATTCTGGAAGCTACCTCAATTCTCCACTTTGGCCAAGTATAATTTCTGAAAAATTATGTAGTCTCTGCCCCTCTTCTGGCAGTGTGCATGCAGGACACCTAAGTTCTTGGAAGGATGAATTTTCTTTGTCTGATAGGACCAAGTCAAACCTTTGTGCCATTTGACTTAGCTTCTCTTAGACACAGCCTCCAGCCTGAACTCGTCATCTTAGGCTCTTAAGCATAAGGATTTGGGTTTTGCTCACCTGGGTGGCAGTGAGCCAGATCTCAGAAAAGAGCTCACCAGCACCAAGGGCATCATAGTGACATCATACTTGACACAAGTAACCTCTGAAGTCCTGAACACATTCTGCCTGTATTTAAACCTGTGGCCCATAGTAATGAGGATACTTAATCAATGTTAATAACCAATCAGTGGGTTTTGACTAGCTCAATCACAAGAAAATCTCAATAATTGGCCGGGCAACTTTAAAGGTTAATTAATGCAGCTTTAGTTTGGTTATCACGTTGAAATCTCTATGAATGGCATTGGTTAGAATTGTGCTAAGTGCAATCTACTCACCAAAACTCGAAGGCCCTGACTGAGAAAGCTATAGGGCTTTAACAGGTAGGCTTAGCAGGCAAAAGAATACGCGTTTTTGGATAAAACATATCCCAAAGAAATAATGAAATTTGTTTTATGCTTTAAGCATGCCAGTTGCAAAGATGCATGCCTGTGGTTGCACAAAGGCCTTTCTGAGTTGCATCTGTGTCAATATAACACCATCTCATTTTGGTATAACACCGTGATTTGGGTAACACATCAGTCTATTATAAGATGGTATTCTGGAAAGGTCAGCACTGTGCCAACCTACCCACAGCCTCTTCAGAGGGGATCCACCGTGCCCACATTTCCTGCTGAAGGGGCAAGCCCAGGCAGCCATGTTCAGTTCCCAGTGCCCCACCTCCTCTGTCCATAGATGATTGGCCCTGGCCCAGGCATCTGAGCCAACTGTGCACAATCCACAGGCTGATCAGGGAGTTACAGTCTACCCTGAAAGATGAACTGGATCAATCGGATTCTCTCTTAAGGTCCTGAACTTGAAGCAAATAGCCATTAGTTAGTACTAGGACCAGAAGAAGTAGACATGGAGCATGTTACACTTACTCACAGAAATCAAAGATCCAGGAGCTCCTGCTGCTGAAACCCTGGGAGCCTTTGTGACTCTAGAATCACCTTTGAACTCTGGGCTCCTTGAGGCCAAGATTTAATATGGCTCCTGTTTTTAGATTTCCATGGACATTTCGTTATCATTTAAAAAAAAATGTGACATAATACAATGTGCTAAACCCCTTTTTCTTGAGCTGGCTTAAATGGCTTTCTGTTTCTTGCCGAGAGAGAGAGAGAGAGAGAGAGAGAGAGAGAGAGACTAATACCAATGGGAAATTAAAACTGGGTCCCAACTGAACTCCTGGGCCACAAGGCCTTCTAGAGAAATCATAAGAAAACAGACTGGCAATCTTAGCCCTTACTGGGAAGGCAATAGAAACCAAAAAAAGAAAAAAGGGAACTGAAAGCCTTTAAAGACGATTTGGAAAGTTTGTGTGTATGTGTGCCTCCCCACTGGGTATGCAGTGACTTTTAGAACCAACACCATGAATGGAGAAGACACGGCCTCACTGCGCTACCTCTCATGAGCAAAACCCAGCATTTAACAACCAAACCTAAAATAGACTATGAATGACTGCTGGTTATGAGATATGCTAGATGCACAGGAATCACAAGTGATTGAAGCCAATTCACAAGAAAAACAGGATAATATTTGAGGCAGCCTAAAAGCAGGTGCTGGGTTTAGGGTGTGTCCGCATGGCCTTGGTTTTTGTTTCCACTCGACTTTGGAAACTAAATAACGTTGCTCTTTATTTAAAAATGTAAATATATTGGTTCATATAGACTGTGTCTAAATAAAACACAGTTTCCATATATCCCCTCAGTGGTAATGTTTCATGGCCAAAGATAGACATTTTACAGCCTGGAGTTAAATACAATTTGGTTGCTATTTAAATATTCCAATTGATTGAGAAATTGAATTACTATCATGTTTGATTCACGAAGACATTCCACTGCTTTAAAAACTAAGCTTCATAATTGAAGTTTTTCCACTACCTGACTGGATTTTGTCTATGCCTGTATCATGTAAATTCTGTCTTCTTGCCATGGAGAAGCAGTGTGGTAAAGTGGTTAAATAACGGATTTTGGTTAAGATGGGCCTCAGTTCAAATTCAGGCTCAATGGTTTTCTTCTACTCTTGTGGCTTTGGGCAAGTTACTCCTGCAGGTCCTCTATTTCTCAAACAAGGGTGATAACAATAATAGTACATACCTTACAAAATGTTGTATGAATTAAGGTCCCTAAATTGCTTAAAGCACTACGTAGCCCATAGGAAATACTCTACAAATGTTTGCTGCTATTATTTGTATTACTTTCATTGAACTCAGAAATCTCATTGAGTATATATGCAAGTATTGTGCAAAGTGTGTGGTTTTTGTAAACTTTAAAACTCACAGTAGGAGGATAGAAATTATCATTTCAGTTTTATAGTTGCACAAATGAGGTACAGAAATAGGTAACTAATTTGCTAAAGGTCGCTTGGTTGCTGAATGGCTGAGCTGGGATTCATTAATTCACTCGTCAATTAATTCAACATGTTTTTATTGGGTACTGGTTACACACACTACCCTAGGGGCTGGAATACAGAGGGGAACCAAGCACACATAAATCCTTGTCCTCAAGGAGCTAACCTTCAGGTAGAGGAGACAATTGAAAAACAAGAGAAGTTAGTAAAATGTATAGTAGATGAGACAGTGGAATGTGCTGAGAAAACTTATGCCGGGAATGGAAGAGGGAGCATGTGTGTGTGTGTGTGTGTGTGTGTGTGTGTGTGTGTGTGTGTTGAGAAAGGGAGGTTGGAATTTAGAATGCAATTGTGGCTGGAACAGGTAATGAGGGAAGGTCTTGCTGAGAAGGGTATAGTTGAGAAAAGGCCTGAGAAAAGAAAGGAAGCTAGCCACAAGGGGGTGGATAGCTAGAGGAAATGTTCCAGACAGAAGAAAGAGCACGTGCAAAGGCCCCGAGGCAGGAGTGTGCCTGGCACGTTCCAGGGACAAGGGTGAAGTGAGGCTGAGACAGAGAAGAGAGGGAGAACACTAGGAAATGAGGTCAAAAATAGAGGGCTTGGCTGACAGTGGTATTTGCTAAAGAACTCCTCCCCATGTTCGTGTTAATTGAGGCTCTGCCTCCACAAAGTCAACACATCTTGAGAAGCCGCTGATGGAAGAGTCTCCCCCTTGGAAAGCCCATCTCGCCTCCCATTCTCTCCGTCCTGTAGAGAGGAAAACCCAAACTTGGCATTGGCAGGCAGGTAGTTCATCGGAACTGGAAACCACCTCACTATCACCCCCTCAGCCGACTGGAAGCAACCATGACGATGGTGCTCTGAGCCCTTGCAGAGATAGGCTGTGGTGGCTCTGAGCTCATCACAGCACCTTCCTATGCAGGAGTTTCAATTCAAGGTCATTTTTGGTTCCTTTTCAGTAGCAGACTCAGAACCAGATCTATTCATGTGTAGGAACAGTGCAGACACATTAATAGCCAGACCCCAGTGGGAGTTCTATTTTCCATTTCCTCCTCCCCCATATTTATTTGTTTCTTTATCTCCTCTGTGTGGTAAAGGTGACCTTGCATGATATTTTCAGATGAAACTTTAAAAGGTAGGGTGAAGAATGGGAGGATGTCAGCCTGCATTGGGGCTGGCTGTTCCCCATACCATGTCAAGTTCTGGAGCTGGGCTGCCTGGGTTCAAATTCCCATTCCACCACTTAGAAGCTGTGTGACCTTAATCAAAATGCTCAACCGCTTGGAGCCCCAGTTTCTCTCTTTAAATTGTAGATGATGACAATATCTGCTTCGTAGGCTGATAGTGAGAATTAAATTTTATTTCATGCTATTTTAGGATTTAGTTCAAATTGGGGGCTCCTCCCATCCCTGGGCTGCTTTTCATTGCAATGAGAAGGGTGTTTCTGGACACTACGAGGCAGGTGTCCAAATGATGTGGCTGTCTCTGCGTTTACACTCAAAGCAGGATTCAGATCAGATGTGCGTGCTTCCATCCCTCTGCCGAAGGTTCTATTCTTACCCTGCTGGGTGGTCCTAGTCCCTAAGCCACGTGAGTTCTTAGAAACAGACACAGGGAGGTCTAGAGAAGCAACTGGTCCACTGCCTGAAGTGGGGAAGATGTTCTAACTGCACTTTCTAGCTCCCCTGCAGACTCTGAGCTTTTCCTACCTCCTGCAGGGCACTGAGGGAAATGTTTGCAAATTCTCCCATAAAGATATGAGGGGAAAAACAAGTGAGCGTCCCTTCTAGACAAGGAGGTGTTTAGCAAGACAATCTGCAGGGATTATATTTTTCCTCCTTAGTGTAATTTACCTTTTGGGAAAAGGACACATAGAATTTGCTGAATGTTGTTTAATGGTTACAGTTTATGAACCCTATGTGTTCCTGTAGAAAGAAAAATAAAGCACTACACGGCCATGTGAGACAGTCTCCTGTGACTGGGATTAGCAAATGGTCACTATTACTAGTGGCAGTAGCAAGAATCAGAGAATAAATGTCACGTTAGAAATACCTACAACATTTTATAGAAACAGCCAAAGCAATTGTCTTAGGGTCATTTTAATTGAAAAAAAAATGCCCTACAAACGTTTCTGTAGCTCAACGATTTAAACAAATAGAATAGTGTTTTCTTATTGGCTCAAATGACCATTTTTGAAATGAATTCTCATGGTTCCAAACTAAGCTTCAACAGGCAGAGCCCATGCAGATTATGATTTTAAGTTACTTGGGCCAGTCATCACATAGGCTCAAGTGACCTTGACATTTGTATCAAATGGCCTTGACACAAACCCCTGAAGTACACTTAAAGAAAAACTGAATGAAGGATTTGCCCCAGGTAAGAAGCTTGGTGCTATGTGGATAATCACCCCTGACTTACCTCAGTTTAAATTCAGATTGCACTGTACCAGGATTTTTTTAACGACGCACCAATAGGACAAAAGAGGCTGTCTTAAAGATAGACACAATTCCACTTCTCATTCTATCTCCAGAGACATGTCCACAAAAAGGCTGTTCATAGCAGCTTTATTCATAATAGTCCAAAGTTGAAAACAACCCTGTGTCTGATAATAGTAGCATGGATAAATTGTCATATATACTTTCAGTGTAATACTACTCAAGAATTAAAAAAAAAACATAATTCTCAAAAGCTATTGCTACACACAGCAACTTGATTGGAGCTCAAAACATGTTGAAGAAAAGCAGCCAGACACAAAAACATATGCACTGTATGATTCCATTTCCCTGAAATTTTGAAGCAGACAAAACTAATCTATGGAGCTGGAGATCAGAAGAGAAGTTAACCTGGCCAGGGTGGGGGTGCGGAGGGGGGTTATGGAATTAGAAGGGTGCAAAGGATGGAACTGGGATAGTCTCGTTCTTGGTTGGGGTGGTGGTTCCATGGTGTATACTTATGAAAAGCTCACCATCTGCATGCTTACTACTTGTTCAGTTTACTCTGTGTAAGTGATGCCTCAATTTTAAAAAGAAAAATAAGAAACTGAACAAAAAATTAAATACAGAAGTCAAGAGGATCTGTTTTCGGGATGGCTTTTGTAAGATGCTGGGATCACAAACCCAAGAACTATGATTCCTCTGTGAGGATAGAAAATGTGAGTCTCAGGCAGATAGACCTTTCCCAGGGTTACGTTATAAGCATTCATTCCTCATTAGCCAGCATTATGGACGCCTGTGCATGCTGAGCAGTGGGCTAACTGCTGGCAATACGTTAGGGAACAAGACTGTCATGTCTCACTCTGTAAGAGGAGGCAACACTTCAGAAAGAAACGACACACATAATTCTATACTTTTGAAATGTAATGTAGGCTATATGCAGAAAATCCTAGAAGAGCTCTTCTATGAGAAAGAATAAGAGGTGGGCCTGATTTTGTTCCATCAGGAAAGTTTCCCTGAGAAAATTACATATGAACAAAGATGTGACTGTTGGGTAGGAATAAACCAGAAGAATGGGGCGGGGCAGTGGGGAGAGGTAAAGAGAGGAAGGGAAGTGGAGGGGAGGGGAAAAGGAGGACAGAAGCATGTGCAAAGGCCTGGAGTTCACTGATCCAAGATTCTGGGAGAATTCTATTGTGGCTTAAATGTAGTGAATAAGGAGGAAAAGAGGAAAATGAAGCTGAGGAAGGAGAGGTAGACTAGGGCCAGGGTGAGGAATGCTTTCAGCCCAAGATTAGGATTAAGATCAAATGCCAAGTATAATTCAAAGAGTCAAAAGGTTCTCAAGGCTTTAAGTAAGATCTGATTTACATTTTGAAAACATCTTTGGTTTCTAAGAAGGAGTAAACTGAAATAATAACACTCAAATGGACCAGGTAAGACAATTGAAATAATCCAGTAAAGAGAGGCAACTTGAATTAGGATGGTCACAATGGCACTAGAGAAAGGTAAGTGGAAATAAGCCAGTTTTTCCAAACTTACTTATATATCCTCTTCCAGTGAACTTTCTCTCCTCTAAAACTCTCTCTCTGTCTCTCTCCCCTCCCACCCCATCAAAACATACATAATGCACATTCATAGCCCTGACACATTCACCCACTAGATCCCAAGTGCAGTGAGAATCCGATAATGATGGTGCATACTCTGTGTCTTACTAAGAATTCCAGTGCATCATCAGTTCAAGAAAAGGAAATCACGAGTAAATGCTGATATCTATGTGCCAAGCATTGTGCTGGGTACCTCCTCATTTGTTAGCTTGTATGCTGCAATGGACTGAATGTATTTGTCCCCCCAAAAATTAATATGTTGAAATCTGAATTCTTATGTGATAGTATTAGGAGGAGGGGCCTCTGAGAGATAATTAGGTCATAAAAATGGAGTCATGAATGGAATTAGTGCCCTTATAAAAGAGGCACCAGAGAGTTCCCTTGCCCCTTCCACCATGGGAGGACACAGCAAGAACATGGCTGCCTGTGAACCAGGAAGTGGATTCTCATTGGACACTGAATCTGCCATCGCCCTGACCATAGCCTTCCAGCCTCCATAATTGTAAGAATAAATTTCTGTAGTGTATGAGCCACTCACTCAATCTATGATACTTCTGTTATAGCAGCCTGAATGGAATAAGACATAGTATATGGTGAGAAAACTGCAGCCGAAAGAGGTGAAATAATTATTTTATTGTAGTCTCAGGGCTATTTTAAATAGCAGAGATAAGATATGAGTTCAGAGCTATATGATTGCAGAAACCATGTTCTTTCTACTACGCTCTGCAGGTGATCCTTTTATTAAAGGCGCATGTTATTTTAATAACAAAGGTCAAGGAGAGTAAACCAAAGGAGTGACATTCTAATGGTGAATTTTCAGACTTTAAAACACCTGGATAAAGGTGAATAGTTTTCAGCATAAGTCTTCAGAGCCTCTGAGATCACAGCACTTAAAATAGGCAACCCCTTACTCTAGTCTGACTGTGACTAATCTCAAGCCCAGCTCCATGCACAGGAGATCGAGGCCAGTGACGTCTGAGAGCAACCACAAAGGGGTGGAGGTGGCACAACCTCCAAAAGCAGTGACAGTGGAGTTGAGTTCAACTCAGGTTTGCTTGGGCAGGTACAGCCCTGAATAACCCTGCAAAGTCTTATGTTGGGTTGTTGGGTTTCACTACGAGTCAGATCTGATCGAGCTCTGGCCTCTAGAAACAACACCACAGTCTTGTGGGGAGGGAAAGAGAAAGGCTATGAAAGGCTCACCAATCCTGGGTTTCTTCTTGCGTTGACAGTGACTTTGCCCAATCGCCATGCACAAATGTCTTTGGGGCAGCCACGTGACCAAGGACACTGTATCCTAGAGACCTGGGGAAGAGAGATCAGAGAAGTAGAGCTGCTTGGACTGATACAGAACAAGGGACTTGTTATAAAGATTAGACCTTGCACAAGTGGGAGCTGGTGGAGTGGATGGCAGGCTATTTACTCTACATCCAGTGGGGGCCTGAAGTGGCTTGTGGGTCAGCAGGTCTGATAATCAGGAAGGAGCATGGGATCTGGGGGATGGGGGCAACATGAACTGGAAGTATGGGAAACACTGGAACCAATGTGCATAGGCCAGAACCTGTGTCTGTCTCTCATGCCTCCAACTTGGACAACACAGGGCATCCGCGAAAGCCTGCACCTTCTCCGTGGAACCACACACACAGCAAGCTTGTGGCTCAGAGAATCTGAAGGAGGAGACTGCACGAGAGCCAGGAGAACTGCAGGCACGCTACACCAATCTGCAGAGAGCCACTGCTGCTTCCCTTCTGCTGTCCCAATCTCAAGGAAATTCCTCTTGTGGCCCGCCCTAACTCGGAAGCGTACAGGCAAGAGGGTTCTGGGAAACATTGCCAGCTTAGCTAAGTTGACACAACAGAAAACTACTCCAAGGGGAAAGCCCTAGAGACAAGTACTTAGATAAACTAAAGGCTTTGTGATGTGAGCAGGGCAGAAAGAGAATTCCTATTCAAACCCACAGTCCAACCCTGGCCAGGACTTTCTACACAAAACACTTGAAATTCAGGCATGGAGTTGGTTAGAGCTGGAAATCAATTAATAAACTATTAGTGAGTGCTGATGATGGATTAGGCAGTGTCCTCAGCATCACTGGACAGGCACAAAGAGCTTGGAGATAAGATCCTGCCTTCGCTGAAATGAAGATCAGATAGACATGGCATCATATACGCACTTCCACACAGTGCATCCCCAGATGCCTGCAGGTGCCTGGTGTTTGGTTGGTAAAATAGTCTGTAGCATTGTTAGGCTCAAGTTCAAATTCAGCCTTGGCCCTGCTAGATGTATGATTTGGGGCAATTTACTTAATTCCTCTGAGCCTCGATTTCCTGTTTTATAAAATAGAGATAGTAATAATACTTACAAGTTGATTATAAGTAGAAAAAGATCATGTGTATGAATTGTTGGCTCATAGTAGGTACTCAACAAGTGGAAATAGTAGGCATTTTAATTTTTATCATCCTCATTGTTGAATCATCATTATCATCATCATTACTGTTCCTTCTTAGACCCAGAGCCCACTGAGTAAACATGTGGCTTTAGTGCCACGCACCCACTAACATTGCAAAATACATATAAGCGCCCAGTCCCTTAAAGAATCAGCAGTTTGAATAAGCCAGTGTATTTCACATATTTATTTGTTTATTCAGTAAATGGTAAGGGCCTGTTACCATGCAAGACACAGGTGGCTAACACATGTTATAAATTTCAAATGACTAGTGTAAACTACATTCTTAAGGGTTAAAGTTCAGTTCAGCAAACTTCCTAGACAGCTTCATAGGAGAGAAACATCACTGTGGCTTGTAGTGGTCAGGGAAGGTTTCAGAGAGCAAGTGGCATTCAGGTTTAGCTTTGGAGAATGGCTGATGTTCACATGAGGAGGCAGGAGGGGTTGCTCCTGGAGTGGGGCCTGAGCTGAGCATTGGACTGGAGGCTGGAAAGCTCCTGGTGTGGTCAGAAGGGACTTAGGCGAGCAGAGCAGCTTTGTCAGGTCATAAATAGGTCAAGAAGCTGATTATGCAGCGCTTTGAATGCCAAGATCAGGGGTTCACATTCCACCTCATGGACGGCACAGAGTCACTGAAGGTCATACAGAGATGGGACATGATGAATGCCAAGTTTCAGAAACACTGATGTGGTGAAAGTCTATGGGCTACATTGAGTTGGGGACAGGCTATAGAAAGAAAGGCCAGTTGGAAATCCTGTCCCAGAAATCCCAGAGAGATCTGAATTGAGACGATGAGAGGGCAAAGGGGAAGGCAGCAACATTTTGAAGGGAACAAACAGTGGTTCTTGGTGCCTGCTGGCACATAAGGAGCAAGTAGAGGTGGTGAAGATGAGCCAAAATTCTAAGCCCGGGCAGCATGAAGAGAAATAGGGCAGTTGAGGGTGAGGAGTGGAAGAGAGAAAAGAGGCTGTGTTCCATGGGAGGGTTCATTGAGTACCGCCTAAGACACAGGGTTCAGAGGTGAGGCCCGAGACAAAGATCTGGGGTCTGGTTGGGAGCAGAGTGGATGAGAGAAGGAGTGACTAAACTTGGGGAACACACAATGCAGGGAGTGCCAGGATGTATCAGAGAAAGAACAGGCACAGACTGGGCCCCCCGTAAACCGAAAGAAAGCATCTAGTTTGCTGATAGAGGACAGCAAAGACATCCCAATCTCTGTAATTCCTTGAGATCCGATGATGCTCATTTCTACTAGAGAAGAATCATTTTGCAGACCTGTCCAATAGCTAAAGACAAGACAGAGCACAGACCATCCCAAACAAGAGAGACAATTATTCACTCAGAATAAGCTGAGTGAGTGTCCACATTGTGGCCGTGATGGCTACAGCCAGGGTCCCCTGGAATCAGGTGATACACCAAAGGGCTGAAGAGTGATAATGAAGAGATTGTTTAGAGAGACAGGCATCATGGATCAGCCACAACAGTGACTGCTATCCTCCTCAATCTGAAGGAGAGAAGAGGAAATGATGCGATCCAGAGCCTGTGGAGGCTACAGGGGTATAAGAGGCTTTCCAGTCGGAGCTGTGGCTGTAGGAGAACACAGCTACTGTCCGAACCTCTGATGTCAAGGAGAAAGCAAAGGAGTAAATACCCTGACCTTTCTCTCCTCCCATCTTCCCATTTCCTATTGGCAGTTCTCATTGGCCAAACCCAACCATAAGTCACAAGGTAAGGAAGTCTAGCTGAAAGCAATTTTCATGCTCAGTCTCCCAAGGCACAGCCTCCCAAAGCTGAAAAGGGTGGAGAATGGATCTTAGGGAGAAAATGAAGAATAATCCGACTATTGACCCATTTTTGATTCCTTAGTTCAATATCATATACTAAGAAGAGGCAAAAAAGGTTAATTTTTATCATTAATAATATACGTTTGTATAACATTTTATGCTTTGTAGTATGTTTTCATATAGATCACCCCTTTTGAGCTACACAGTATCCCTGTGAAGTAGATAAGCCCATGGTCTTCAGGTCGATTTAACTTTGAAGTCCAGAGAAATTGAATGATTTATCCAAAGTTACGGTCCCACAGCAAGTGAACTGTGAAGTTCATATTAGAAATAAGGCCCTCTGACTCCTAACCCAGTGTTCCTCCCTAGTTGTGAAATTAATTTACCTGGGAAGGCACCTCTGCTGTGAAAGGTATTCAGATGCGGCTGTCCTGAGTGTGGCCCTGGGCTGGCTGGGTGTTCAGGGTGTTCCTGAGTTGTTTTCAATAAGCAAATATTCCTGACACTTCAATTATCCCAATCCGAAACAATGAACACACTGTGCAAGAAACTTCATAAATTTCATTCAGTTGGAGGCAAGGAGAATAATATAAGTGAAAGCTTTGTGCGTATTCCCTAAAAAAAAGAAAAAAAAATCACTCAACAAAACAGAGATTGTTGTAATGGAAATATCTAGACTAGAAGAAAGAGGCAACACAGGCTGTGTGTTTCATGAACCTGGCTCTGAATCTTTCATCTCACCACCATGTCTCGGCAGAGAAAGTGTCTTCCTCAGGAACTCCACACCTTCCATTCTCCTACAAATCAAAGCAAGGCCTTCTTTCATGTGGACAACTCCAAAATGGTGCTTGATAAGGTATTTTTAAAACTTTTCTATAATTGGCATCATCATTTCTGTATACATCCTCACAAGCCACTTCTTTCACTACCCCACTGCGATGAGTTAAATAGTGTCACACCCCTAAAAAAAGATATGTTGAATCCCTAACCCCCAGTACCTCAGAATGTGACTTTGTTTGGAAATCAAGTCCATGCACAGGTAATCACAGTCAAAGTAGGTCATTAGGATGAGCCCTAATCCAATATGATTGGTGCCTTTCAAAAGGGGAAATTTGGACCCCACAACTGACACCCTGAGAGGGAAGATGACATGAAGAGACAGGAAGACAGTGGCCATCTATAAGCCTGGGAAAGCCTGAGGCCACCAGAAGCTCGGAGATTGGCCCAGAACAGATCCTTCCTTGGTGCTTCCAGAATATATACACATACCCAAGATATAGCCAGAAACATGGTAGTTATTTTCTTGGCAAAACTCAAGGTTTTATAGAAAAATGTTCAAAGAGAGTGTTAGAAAATTTTATATAGATTAAATATTGCTCTTCTCTTCCACCTCTGGAGAATAGTTCTAGTGACACTAGTCACTAGATTGATGGATTAGTTCTAGTGACAGTGTCTGATGGTGTTGATACTTGAATTAATTAGGAGACTTTTGGTTCCAAGTAATAGAAAATCCATATCAAAGTGGTTTCAACAATAAAGACATTGTTTAAGACATTGTGGTAATCTTGGTTACCACATCTGAAAATGCAGAGTAGTCTGGGCTTCAGGCGTGGTTTGATCAAGGCTCTAAATACATTTCTCTGTGATTCTCCCAATCTTGCCTTTCCTGTGTTGATTCCATCCTTGGGCTGCTTTTCCTCATGGTAGCAAAATGATTGCAATGGCTCCAGCGTGCATGTCTGAACCCAATACTTTCCAGAGGAAGGATGCATTTATACCCCAGAATCCCCAGCAAAAGTTTGGATGTGATGCTGATTACACCATCCCTAACCAATCTGTTTACTGGCTTATGCTTGACTTGTATGGTCTAATCACTATGGCAAGAGCCCTGGGATTTGGTCCCTGGTGGCTTAGACCACTCAGGGCCTTCTTCTGGAGCTGGAGACGAGTGACCAAACAACCAGGCCACTACCAGGTGGAAGACAAGCAAAATGGGTATTGAGGAATCACTGCAATATCTAGTCCAATACAAAACCTACCTATGCATATTAACCTTCACATACAACTTCACTCAACCTTAACATGACACCTTACCCTACTAACAAGGAACAGACCTGACTTCTGTAAAAACACAAGCTTGGGCTATAACCATCTGCTAGAACATGGAATCCAGAATATGAAGGTTTCCTTTCATATCTTAGGAGAGGTTGTAAGTAGAGGAGTTAAGGCTGTATTTATTTTATTTATCAAGCACTATTCCAGTTACTATGGCTACGTAAGAACTTATCTCCAAACTTAGTGTCTTAAAATAACCATAATTATTTATTATCTCTCATGGTTTCTGTTGATCAGGAATTCGGGTCCAGCGTAATTAAGCATGTCTGGCTCAGGGCCTCTCCTGTGCTGGAATTTACTAGATGGCTGTGGCTGGGGTCATCTCAAAGCCTTCTTCGCTCACCCACCTGGCACCTGATCTGGGACCTCTCAGACAGCTGTGTGTCTGTGGCCACCTCTCTCTGTTCTTCTGTTGTCTTTTCATGTGATCGCTCCAGTGTAGCAGCATGTGTGTGTGTGTGTGTGTGTGTGTGTGTGTGTGTGTACATATAGATACATACAGAGAGAGACAGAGAGATAGGCGGACCCGTGACTCCTTTCCTGACCTAGCCTCAGAAGCCAGCAGCTTCACTTCTGCAGTATTGTGTCCATTAAGACAGTCACAAAGTCCCCCTGGGTTCAAGCAGAGGAGAAATAGACCCCACCCCTTAACAGAGAGTGGCAAGGTTCTTCAAGAACATATGGGACCAGAAAATTGCTGTGTCTGTGTGAAAAATACAATCTGCCACATTCACTCAGACCAGTTGTAAGCCATAGAGTGTTCTCAGTGCATTGCAAATATGAGCTCATTTAATGAATTGGGTGCCAGTCTTCCTTTTACAGATGGCAGAAGCTATCTGTGTCCCACCCATATCTCTTTGGTCCTTACTATTTCAGGGCCTACAAGCTCAACTTCCGAATGTCAGCACGTAGCCTGCAGTGTTCTGGCATGCCAGATATGTGGGGGAATCAGTGTCCAAGAGTAGCCATAAAGTCATAATTGATGAGAACTGTAAACATACCCTGGCTCCCTCAGCCATTGGGGGCAAGGTGGGGATTTACTTCAAGGTCATGTGTTCTACCAGGATTCCCAGAGGTCCCCAGGGGAATTAAGCTCCAGTGGCCCACAGTGGTGACCTGCTTGATAACACAACTTGATCAGTTTGTCTTCCTTTCCCCGTCATCTTCCCACCACCATGCTGGGGTTCCCTGCAACTCCCAAATGAACTACTTGGATTTGAGGCTGTCTTGGGGAACACAAACTAAGATTTTTGACTGGCCCAAGATCACTCAGCTAAGACTTTGAACCAAGATAGCCATTGCAGGAAGCTTTGAGAAGCTCTTTCTTAGCACTTTAAACTATGTGACGGTGGAGAAAAGGCAGTGCTGATGAGAATGAAAAGCCCTGGGAGAGAAGTTGGAATACCTCCGTTCTAGGCCTGGGATACTCCCTCCCAGGTTACATCATCAAACATTTATTGAGCTTCTACTATGAGCCAGGCATTGGGCTAAATGCTAAGGGACCTCTGTTCTATGATTCTGGAATAAGCACAAAATAACCTGGCCAAATTCTCCCTCAAGGTTGTGATGGAAATCACATTTAGATGAGAAAGCCCTCTTCCAGTATAAGACTCATTTTGGTAGCACAGTTTCTGGGAGTTCAGCAAGAACCATTGGGAATGGGGTTCAAGTGATTGTATTAGCTAGCTCAGGCTGCCATACAAAATGCCACACACTGGGTGGCTTAAACAGCAGAAGCTATTTTCTCACAGTTGTGAAGGCTGGAAGTCCACGATCAAGGTGCCCACCAATTCTGTTTCTAGTGATAGCTCTCTTCCTGGCTTACAGGTGGCCACCCTCTCACTGTGTCCTCCCATGAGGAAGAGAGAGGAGGGGTGGGTGAGGAGAGAGACAGAGATGGGGAGGGGGGCAAGAACACCAGCTCTCTGATTTCTCTTCTTATAAGGATCAGGGTCCCACCCTTCTGACCTCATTTAACCTTAATTTCCTTCTTGTAGGTTCCATCTCCAAATAGGAACCTATAGGTCACATTCCGGGTTAGGACTTCAAAGCATGAATTTTGGAAGGACACAATTCAGTTCTGAGATTCTGGCACAGATTTCTACACATCTTTTAAAAGCATTTTTGTTTTGTTTTGTTAGTGGTCATCATCCATGGCAAGTAGAAGGTGGAAGCACTTTTAATTACAAAAGAATTTTAAAATGTAAAGGCATAAATGTCATGTGACTGGATGGCCCAGTACCCCATCTTAACAAAACCCTTTCAATGGAGGCCAGTTTACACTGCTCCATTCCTGGGAGGGTGCAGTGTTTGCGTTAACATGCCTTAATTAAATCATCCCCCACCTTTCCTCAGAACCTAGAGTTTTTTTCCTGGGAACCTGCTGTCTCTCTTATTCTCTGAGCCCATATTCACCTGGGCTCATCTGTGAGACACCATTTATCACATTCCAACAACTTTCACTCAGATATCTGCATAGCTCTTGCTCTCTGCCTAAGGGTTTCCTCTGGCACCTCTGGAGGCAACCCTCAGTCAATGGAGGATGAGAATAGGTGGGTAAACGTCCCACACTCCAGTGGAACAACCTGACAGTTTCCCAGGGTCCTTGGAAGGACTGTGCTCCAGTGGTAGCCCACACTGTAACATCTACTTATTGACTTTTCTCCCTTCTCTGTCTCATCTTCCACATGTTGTCATTTGTGATGCTAGGAATCACTTCCCAGATAAACTACCTGCACCCGGATATTTGTCTCAGTATCTTCTTTTGGGGAACTCAAACTAAGATAGCCATTTATTACGGTCAGCAGATACCCAGCACATGTGCCCACCTTCCCATGCCAGTGCTCTTGATAGACATGCATATGGTTTCTTCCCACTGAGACTGGAAAATGTCCTCTCCACTGGGCAGCCATTGGGAGTTGACCAGCACTGGCATGTGAGATGAATCCACCTCCCATCGCAGCCATAAAGAATCAATGCTAAACAAGCAGTAGTCAAGAAACACTTTAGGAGTTTGGAGACAGGGAGTTCGATTGGAGTGGGCTGGAGAGGGGAGAAAGTAGTCACAGGGCTATGGCCTGTACTGGGCCTTACAGAATAGCCATGACCCGCAGACAGCTTTCTGGAGGATGGTGAGTGACAGTGCCAGGTATGTTCAGAGAGCACAGCAGCTGGGAGAGAGCAGAGTTTATATTGGCTCTGCAGATGGGTTATGTTGAAGGATCTCAAGAATCTTTTCCTTGGAACAAAAACAAGTGTAGGTTTTAGTGTCTGGGCCTCTTTCACTCTGATGACTTTGACCTTCACCCAACTTCATCCATTCATCACCCTCATCAAACTTTAAAACTGCCCCCTCCACAATCTTGAACTCCGAACTTGGTTTTTCTTTTCCTCTCTGTGCTCTCTCCTCCAAAGCGATCATCAACTCCTACCTACAGCCATATGATGGACATAAATTATGAAAATGGCTCAGAAATGTCTGCCTATCCCTCATTTCAGTCACCAGATGGAAATTTGCAACTGGCTGTCTTGACTTTAAAGTCAACATGTCCGAAGTCAGACTCATCTTCACCCACAAAAGAAGCTGGCTTGCTGCTTCCCTCGGTCTCTGAACTATCCCTCCATCAATCGCAGAGGAAGAAAAGAAAACTAATATAACTAGGATACCAGGCGCCATGCTGGGTATTTTCACACCTTGCCTCATTTAATCCTCATAACAGGCAAGGAGGCAGACAAAATCGTCTCCTTTTTAAATGAGGAGCCTGGGGTTTAGAGGGGTTACAGAACTTGCCTGAAGTTAGAAAATAGAGCTAAAAGCAGCTTCGAAAATAGAGCTGGGATTAAAACCCAGGTCTGTTTGACTCCAGTCTGTGTTCTCTTCATCCTTCACCTCAACCTCTTACACCTGCCTTCCGTTCCATCCCCCTGTTACCACTCCTGTCTGTCACACCTGATGGGGGAGTCTCTAATAAGCCTGCTTGCTAATAAGTCTAATAAGTCAGGGCAGCTGTACACAACACAGCAGTAGGTGCTTGCTATGGGGGAACTGATGTATGACAAGTCTAACGCATGGTCTCTGGCCTCAGAGGAATTCACACTTTAGCACAGAAAAGAGGAAAGAGGTGGTGGGAGGAAGGTGAGAATAAAGGGTGGGAGGTAGAGAGAGGGGAGAAGAGGAATTGGGTGTGGGCCGTGGACCGGACCTGTCAGTCTCATGGTTTGTCATGGAAACCTTTTGTCTGCTCTGCCACACTCCGTTTCTGGCCACTCTTCCTCAGTCCTCCCTGCTATCTACGCAGGCACAACGTGAGGATGACTTTCTTCCCCTGACACCATCCTAAATGCAAAACCAAGCAGTCTAAAGCAGCTTTTCTAGAGGGAGAATGCCTGTAAACACTGGTTGTGTTTCTTTTCGATATTACGAACTCACATTGTTCAGCTCTTACTAACGGGCCAGACTCTGGGCTCAGCACTTTCTAGGCATTGCATTATTTAATCCACACAACAACCACAATGCATTTTGCAGGTAGGAAGTCAGGCTCACAGAAAAGTTCCTGGGGTCCCAAGGTTGAGATGGGCAGAGCCAAACTTGAAACTGCCAGCTCTGGAAACGCCTACACTTCATCACTGTATTAAATTGTCAACCTAGTACATCCTTCAAAAAAAGGTTTCTTGTCACAAAAGTAACATACTTGCATTGTGTGTAGGGGGGGGG
>NW_017731389.1:1696243-1707881 GCF_001890085.2 Hipposideros armiger | reverse complement strand
GGTCATTGTAAAACATGGATAAATAAAAGATAAGAAAATGAAAAATGCTGTTATTCCGCCATGTAGAACTAACTACTGCTAACATGTTGGCATATGTGCTCCCAGACTTCTGTATGCCTGTAATTATTTAATAGAAATAGGATTATATAGTGTATACAGGTTTGTGATTGCATTCATGAAACATTATATTATGCACTTCTTTCTTTATCATAAAATAGTCTTCTATGATACAATAGGCTGTTTAGGACTCCTTTATTCTTTTGACTAGATGAACCAAAACTTATTGAACCAATTCTTTATTGTCAAACATTTAGGGTTTTGCTTTTGTTTTGTTGTGTTGGCTTTTCACTCTTGTAAATAATTCTGTGATGAATATCTGTGTGGTTGAAACTTTCCAACTGGACTCCTCACACCTTCCTCCAAATCCTTTCCCACGTTGCAGTTGGAGGAATCATGGCCTTGGCACATGATACTTCATCTGCTTGGAGTGCCTGCTGTCCTCACTCTCCATTCACTTACTGGCTACCTCATGCTATATCTCAGGTCTCAGCTGAAATGCAGCTTCCTCCAGGAAGCCTTCCTAGACTGCTCAGATTAGATCAGGCCCCTTGGTTATTTGTGCTCATGGACTTTTCCAACTCCTTCACCACATTTGAAATATTTATGATTAAATAATTGGTCATGGAATTCTTTTTCTAATGACAATCTTCCCTTCTAGTCTATTATTAGTTTTATGAGGGCAGCACTGTGACTCCATCCCCAAAGCCTACCAAGGGCACAGAGTGGACACTCAGTAAGTGTTTTTGAATACATGAATGCGTCTTTGTGGACATCCTTAACTGTTTTCTTAAGTAAAGCTAAAATTATCTTAACTAAATATAAAAACAAAAAAATGTTACTTTTGTAACAAGAAATGTTTCTTTAAGGATGTACTAGGTTGACAGTTTAATATAGTGATGAAGTGTAGGGGGGTTTAGTGGGAGTGAAGTGTAGTTCAGTATCAGGTTTGGATCTGCCCATCTCAAATAACATACACATTTTTAAGACTTTTCATGTATTGTTCAGTTGTGCTCCAGAAAAGTAATAATGATTCATTCCCATTATCATCTCTAGTGTGTAGAGGGCAAGTCTGCCTTTTAAATGTTTTCAGCCAAACCATCACTTATTTTTTAAAAGGTAGTTTGTATAACAATTGGCCAAATTGCGTCAATCAGTATTGGAGTTTTCCCCCAAAATCAAGTTGTGTACAGATAGAACAGTAAACTACTATTTCATAAAATGTACTCTGAATTCACGGAGTGTATCTTGCTGCTTTTGTATATCTCATTACTGCATGATATTAGTTCTACTCTCAGATTCTGTTTTTCTAATTTTCCAATGATGACTACCATTTGCTGGGGATCTACTGCATCAATGTGCCGTGTTCCTGCTTTCCCTGCATTGTCACATGTAATCCATGCACAACCCTACTAAGGTAAATATCATGATTACTCTCAATCGCAGATAAGCAATTGCGGCGCAGAGAGGTTAGGTGACTTGCCTGGGGTCACACAGCTAACCAGGGATGGAGCTGATATCTATATATACACAGTCATGATTCTAGAGCCTGTGCTCTTACGTGCAGATTCCAGTATCAACAAACAGCCCTACCCTTAGATCCAACATTCAAGTCACCCTGAGTTAAAATTTTAAAAAAATCTTTCATACAACACTTTCAAAATCATTCTTCTAGCTATAGATAATTTAACTACCTACTATGTGCCATATGGCTTACATCAATTCATGTTCAGTATTCTTATTTCAGTGTTATTATTATTGCCATTTTACAGATGATAAACTGAGGCTGACATAAATTATATAATTTGCCCACTCAGCTAGGAAGCAGTAGAACGAAAATCTAAAGCTATACGCTTCAGAAGCTCCTTTCCACCTTCCCCAGCTGACTCCCAGCTATTACATGTTACCTATTTGTTTAACAATTTTTTTAGCCAAGGTGTTTATGAAACCTGCTGGATAAAGTATTTGAATAGGAGATAGAAGATTCTGGTTCTAATGTTGCCATTAACCGACCTTGTGATCTCGAGCACAGAGAAACTATGAACTCTAAAGTCCCTGACGACTCTAAATTCTGCAACGCTATGCATTGGGCAGTAAAAAGGATATAAACTTTGACATCAGAAAGATCTGTTTTCAAAATGTGACCTGCCACTTTCTAGCGGATGGATCTTGGTCCTGATAGTTAAACTTTCTGAATTTTAACATCCTCATCATTAAAATCAGGTTATTATCTTCCTTGTTCTATTATTATAAAAATTAGAGCTCACGTGGCGAGCAATTACTGGCATATAGCGGCCATCGATGAAAGGGAGTGATGCTGGTGCTGGACTGGCTATGCTGGTGGCATGACGGTGACTTCCCTCCACTGCCTGTGTTAACCTCAGTCTCTCTGCAGGGCTCTATGCACACATTCATCTGTGAGTAACACCTAAAATATGCTCACACCCTTGAACTTTCCTGAGACTATGATACAAGCTTTTCAATTTTTTCTTAAGGACACCTTCACTAGTATGGAAAGTCTGAAAGCGTACAGTCAGAGTTGCGTAACTGTGAGACTGGCCTACAAAGGAAGCCGCTCCTCTCTTCCTCCTTTAATTTTTTTTTTTCTTTTACAGCAACTTGAGGCATTCCCCTTGTGGGCGTGTGATCTCCTCAGCAGCAGCCACAACCACAGCCCTCAGCTGCTGCAAATGAGCACACAGAGCACCTGGCCTCCTGCAGGCCCAGAGCCCTGGAGCAGCTCCATCTGATGGCTGCCGGAGAAAAGGCTGACCAAGCTCGAAGGCCCCCAGGCTTGCCCAGTGCAGCCAAAGCACAGGAGTTGGGTGTCCCTCCCCGGGGCAAAACTGACTGTAGGAGAAGCTCCAGTCAAATCCCAACAGCCCAGGACTCCACAGATGCCAGGAGAACCAAGGAACTCAGATGACCTTCTGCTAACTCAAAACACACCCTTGCCTGTGGTCCAGATAGGAAAGTGAAGTGCTATCATGTCAGTGCAGGGTCATGTTACAGGCACAGCAGACCATTTCAGCCACAGGACCACAGGACAAGAGCCACCGAAATAGACTCTCTTCTGCTTGGTGGTCCTCACCTCTGGGCTCACTTCAATATTGCAAGAGAAAAATGCGCAAAATATGTGGCAAGTTTTGTGACAGCCAATCATTACATAAAGCTTACTATGTGCTGAACATGTCTAAGCACTTAACAATCTCCAAAACCCCGAAGGGTAGATAATATCATTATCCCACTTCACGCATGAGGAATGGGGGCAAAAATAACTTGCCTAAGGTCACACAGTCAATAAGCGGCATAGACAGGGTTTGAATCCACACAGCAAATCTGGCCTCAGACACCAACCTCTAAACCACTATGTTTTTCAAAAGCAAAATTACAAAGGACTGATCAACATAGGAAAAGATGCTTAACCTCACCAGTGACCAGGGAGAAGGTATGGGAAGTGGACATGCTCGAATACCTTTGGAGTATACCCTTTCTAGAAAGCTGGTTCGTCAGCGGCTATCAAAGTGTAAACTGAATTCCCCTTGGCCCAGGATTCCACGTCCAGTAATCTATACTACTGGAATACTCAACAAGTTTTATGTACCAGGAAGCTCACATATGGCGCCATCTGTGCATCTCTGTCCATGACTCACAGTAAAGCACCTGCACTCGTTAGGTGTGCCAGGGACTTGTGGGAATGTACAAACAATAAATACTTATTTAGCTAAATAATGACATGCTTGTCCAAGTATTTCACTATTGCTACAAACAATTCAATAGTGCATGTATGTCTAGACCCACGTTCTGCAAAACTAAAAGAAATCACCAAGAGGCTCTCCTCCTCCAAGCGCTGTGCACCAGGAAGATGGCCGCTACCTGCTGTGTTACCCTGTCTCCCTTGCTCTGGGGCTTCTGATGGGGGTTTGGCTATTGGAGACATCAGTAGATCGGAGGGTAGGAGTATTCACTCCCCCCGCCTCCCCATCCACACCCCCCTCCCTCCATACCAGGGTGTAGTTTCCCCAGTGACTGAATTTCCTTGCAGCCCCAGCTCAGCACCAGCTCTCTTTGAATGACCCCTCTTTCATGGTTATGACTCACTCTGGGTTTGGTGACACCTTTCCTGCCCCTTCAGATCTAGAGGAGGGAGCAGTTTCCGCTGTCGCTAGTCTCCGGTTGCGTCACCATCCCTGTTGCTTCCACTCATCTGCCCTCACCTCTGTAAATAGCCCCAAAACTAAACAGGCTTCCATTGAAGCCCTTGAGAATACCACCTGTTTTGCCAGTACCCTAAGCGATTCAACCTCAGATTGTCATCCAGTGCACATTTGTTGAGCACCTACTATGTTCTGGCAAGTCAATCTGTTACTGGGGTTACCAGCATGAGGCAGTCACTTCCTTCCACCTACTGGCTTGGGGCAGTAGCTGCCACGGGCATACACAAGACATTTGCCTCTAAATTAGGTCAGAGCTTTGCTCTTTTCTAGGTAAAAATGAATTAAGATGGTATATACTTTGTTAAATTAGTTCTTGTTCAGTTGTCAGTATAAGATAAATCTGAATCCAGTTAAGACATCTATGTCTCTAGAAAGCTCCTAAGAACTTTAACCAATAGGACAAATGTAGTGAGTTCAAGGAGGCCGAGGGGGAGCTAAGTGTGAGTAAACCTGTTTCTACTTGACGTCCCTATTTCAGAGAAGGACACCATCAGCCGCCTGGTGGTCCCAAACCCGGAGCCCTGAAATCTCCAGCTCCATCTCTCTAAACCTCTCCCTGATTCATGCTGTCCTACCATCTTCATTTCTACTTCCTTAGTCCAGGCTGTTACCTTTTCTTGTCTGATTTGTGATGGTCATGGAGGGTATTGTGTCCTCATCTCTGAATTCCCAGCCTAGCGTGGTGAATGGCATATGGTGGGCTGTCAATCAAGTTGACTACATGAATGAGTCTATCACAAGAGCCTCCCACCTCTCTTCCCCCACCAGCCTATCAGCTCTCCTACCTCATGAGTCCTTTCTAAATCAGAGATATATGTGCATTATCACTTAAAGCCCTTCAGTATTTCCAACATGGCTTTTAGCCAGGAGTCGCCACACTTTCTCTGTAAAGAAAGAGCAAATATTTTAGGTTTGATGTGCCATATAGTCTCTGTTGCAGCTATTCAATTCTTCTGTTGTAGTGTGAAAGCAGGCATATATGATGCATAATGAATGAGCTTGGTTTTATTCCAATAAAACTTGATGCACAAAAACAAGTGGCAGACTAGATTTAGTCCATGGGCCACAATTTGCCAACCCTGCTCTAAGAAAGTATGTCGAAGCTGGCCAGCATGATGTATGGGGCTGTTCATGAAACTGGCTTCTGCTGAGCTTTACCTCCTGACACCCCTACTTCACACTTCACTCTCCATCAATGCCACACTTCTTGCAATCCCTCAAATGTGCAATGCACTTTCAAGTATCTGACTCTGCACTTGCTGCTCTCCCTTTCTGGAACTCCCTCCCCTATCTGTACGCCCATGAAACACTTGTCTTTCAAAAGTCCTTGGTTGAAGGCTGCCCTGTGGACGTTCCCCACACCTGCCCCAGAGAGTAACTTTGCCTTCCTTTTGTTTCCTTTGCACCTGCCTCCCTTATTGCACTTAATCCTCTATCCTATCAGTACTTATTGACAAACCTGTGCCCAATTATAGAAGGGGACGATGCCTGGTGCAGTGGTGCTTAAGAAATGTTAAATTGAATTGAAACCAAGATAGTTTTCTTTACAGTGATTCCAGGTTTGCCAGAGACAACTCCAGTTTTTGCCTGTGGCCCTAACCTAGTTACTAATTAGTGTTCCTTTCTACACTCAAAAGTGACCCCATATGGATAATAGATGATACGGTTGCCTTTTAGCATTATTTAGCAATACTGCCATATTGCATAGGTGGCTGTTTGCTCAGCCTATCTGTGGGGCCAACCATAGATGGTTCTCAGGGTCTCCCTTTCCAGTGTTGGCCAGCAGATCAGTGTCCCTGGCTTCCCCAGGCCAGGCCCAAAGGGCCATGGGGCCAGGGTGAAGAGGTTGCCAATTCAGGTTCAGTTCAGTGGCCTGTGCCCACTCAGCCAGTGTGTGTGTGTGTGTGTGTGTGTGTGTGTGTGTGTGTGTGTGTAGGGGGCAATCAAGGGACTGAGCATAGTAACACTTTCAAAGAGTGTTCAATCCTATGGTGACCAGTTATCTCTGCTTTATCTATGATCCTGAACAATTCTAATAGAAGCCAGGGCAGTGAAGAGAGGGCAACAGAACTTGATGCTCAGTGCAGGAAATCCTTCAAACCCCAGCCCCACATAGGGCCTTTACGTACAAAAGGGGAGTAATTCATTATAGTGACCATCCCTCATCAAGGGTCATAGGAGTGGCTCCAGGACAAGGTACCCAGAAAAGAGAGAAAGAAATGCTGAATGACCGTTTTCCCCTACGCCTCCTCCGCTTGTTTGACAAGCAGCCTGGTTGCCCCTAGCCTCTTTCCTGAACTTCCTCCCTCCTCCCCCGCATCTCAGACACTTCCATCTCTGTTCCCTGGGCCCCTCAGAGGAATACGAAATGGCCACCCGGAAGTGGGGCCGCATAAGGAGCCCTTGGTTCTTTGAAAGCCATCTCAAATCCAGGAGCTGTTCCCACAGCTCTGGCAGCTCTGAATTGAAAGATAAAGGAAACTAAATGCATTTACTAAAAATGTGTCCCTCTGCACGTGAATCTGAGGTGTTATCTATACGACCATCTCCACAAAGCTGCCCTCCTGAAAGGTCAGCCTTATTATTTCCAAGAGAATGGAACTCCTTCTGACCTCAAAGCTCTAGCTCATGACCCTGAATCTGTGCTCCTGACTTTTTGTTTAAGAAGTCATTAGAGTAGCTTTTGAATAATTCCCACCCCAACCCCGGTCACATTCAAGTTTTCCAAAGAGATATGCCTCCCTCATTGTGTATCAGGCAGTGCCCTGCTTTAAAAGTATAGGCCAATAAGCAAAAATTCAAATTTAGAAAACAGAGTGATCACTAGCAAACGCTCAGAAGGATTCCATGCATGACAAGCATTCACTGCAGAGTTTCTTTACAAACTGAAAGTGCTCCTAAATTTAAATGTTTATTTGTGGCTCCTTAAAGCAGAGACTTCAGGAACCACTGTTAAATAAAGATTATCTCTCAAACTATAACAAAAGGAATGCAAGAATCTGTTCCAAACTTTTTAGAAACACTCCTCCCCTCCCCCTTTGACTTACATTACACAGAACACACATATATGCTTGACATCTGACCAAAAAAATAAAATACAGCACCAAAGAATAAGGCAAAACAATTTGGTGGTAAAAGCTTGAATTCTGAGACTTTTGCAGCAAATCGGTGATTTATGCACAAGACAGCTCTTGTGCATCTTGTGCATTTAAGCTTAGAATAGCTAAATAAGGAATGCTCTGTTCTCAATGAGCGATCCATTTGGAGGATAAATAAGAGTGAACACAAATAATTTACATAAGACAGAAAAGGAGCTATGTGATCTTGAACAATTTATGTAACCTTACTAAGTCAGCTTCCTCACCTATAACACAAAAAGTTCTTATCTCATAGGATCCCTAAGAGGATTAAATGAGATGATGTGGGTAAAGAGCATAGTACAGTACAGAGAATGGAACAGCCCATCATCAGATGATAGTTGTACCGCTCTTACAGTTCTTATCATCATCCACATGCTTTACATAGTCATTCCAGAAAGTGGAAGAAAGAGATTATTCAAATAGGGGAATCAAGAAAAGCTGGATGGGGCCGGCCGAGTGGCGCGATGGTTAAGAACTCGCTTGGGATGCCAGAGGGCCCCGGTTCGGATCCCACATATGAGGGCCAGTGACACTGCCCTCTACAGCTAATGCTGAACAACAGCTCAACCTGGAGCTGGGCTGCCATGAGTCGCCGGCGACGGCGTGGGCTGCAGCCCCTGTGGCAGTGGGTTGCCATGGGCTACTGTGTGTGGCCAGCAGCCAGCGTGAGCGGCCAGCAGCCGCAGTGAGCGGCCGTCCAGAAGCCGGCGACTGATCTGCCTCGCCCGGGGAAGAGCGCAATGATGGTGCCAACTTGGGCCAGTGAAGCAACGTCCTCCACAACTAGACTGAAGAACAAAACGACAGCAACTTGTCTGTTCCCCTTCCCCCAACTCCCCAGCACTGTTCCCATCCCCCCAATTCCCCAATAAAAAATCTTTAAAAAAAAAAAAGAAAAGCTGGATGGAGGAGGTAGAATTAGAGCTGGATCTTAGCAGATGGATGGGATTTCAGGGAGAGGAGACAGAGGTGGGGAGGGGAGTCCATGATTAGGAGGTGTCCCAGCATCAGTAGAAAGCAGGACAGGTTCCGCAGGCATATAGGCCAGGTGCTAGAGGCCATGCACGGGTTTGGCCAGCATGAAGGATACCTAACGGGGAACAACAGGAGGTAAAGCTGGGAACAGAGGTTAAGATCAAATTTTGAAGGAAGTTTTACTTTCCCAGTTGAGATATTTTAATGTTATCCTATAAGAAATAGGGGGTCACCAAGGACTTTTGAGAAGAAGAGTAGTATTTTCTTAGTTATATGTGACAGAAATCTTTCTGGCAGCAGTGGACCCAATGGACAGCAGCAGAGAGACTGATCAGAAGGCTATTTTAATAGCTTGGGCAAGAGATAGTGAGAGCCAATCAACGCTCAGAGACTATAGAATACAAATGAAGGAGACAGATGGGAGAAACATCTTTGAAGGAAGATCAGCAGGCCTACTTTAAGAAAGAAGGAGAGATGGAGTCATCTTTCAGTGATTCATACATTTTGAACTTGGGTACAGATCCCATTAAATAAGTTAGGGAATGCAGGAAGAGGACCCAGTTCAGGGGCCAGATGAGAAGACATTTGTAACTGTAGCGCCTGACTCTAAGGCTTCTGTTGGCAAGGGCTTGGATGGAAATTCACCTTTCTATTTCCGCGTCTGTGAAATGGGGATATCTAAGTGTATTCCATAACTTAACACAAATAGATTTAGTGATTTCTAAGTTTGGGTTTCTCAGGGGCTGGAGTCTCTCTAGTCATGATTCACTGTAATTCTGGGGAGTAAATGAATGAATCACCCACAGTGAGCCTATTTATATCTATTACTACTTAGCCAGGAAGCCTTAAATAGACTGTCAAAGTCAGCTATGGACCCATTCTAAAAGCATCAACTTGGAAGCCAGAAGATGGGTTTTGTCTGTTTGCTGTCAGTTCCTTTGATGTATAAAATTGCAATAGTAGTTATTGAGGCCCTATATTTTCTTGGCGACTTACATGAAAATTAGAGTACTGTATCAGTCAGTGTCAGGCAGGAAAATAAACCATATTAGGTATTGTAACAGGAAAAATATAATGTAGGGATTTGGTTCAATAGGTGTTGGAGGACTGAAAAAGCAAAATGAAAACCCTGAGCTAACAACAAGGTAATAGCTGCAGGCAGTTGTCACCGCTGCTAAGGAGAACTAGGAGGAAAGAATGAAGTTTTCGGAACCCACAAGCTGGGGCTCAGACCTCCATGGAGGGTTTGCTGTCTGGCTAGTGCTGCTCTCTGATGAATAGATTGAGGCTGCCTCTGGAAGTGCTGAGAAGCTGAGCCAGAACCAATCGCTATTGCTGGGGTGAAGGGCCATTACTGGGGTCATGCTGACATGAACAGCTCGTGCCTCCCTGCCCCCTTTTGGAAGAAACTGACATGAAGCCATCTAACACAGAAGAAATACGTTTTGCAGAGTCCCAGCATCCCAAAGACTACAGAAGGGTGGGTTTAGAACTGAGAACTAGTAGAATAACTAACATGGGGACATCTACATAGCACAGGATTTGAGAAATATCAGATTGCTATATTGTGTTTCTAAGGAATCAACAAAAACTACGAAAAATGATTCAGATAATGGAGCACAGACTAGAAATATTGTTATTCTCCTGCAAGCCTCAAAGAAATTGTAGTGTGTGTGTTTGTGTGTGTGTTTGTGTGTGTGTGTGTGTGTGTGTGTGAGTGTATGTGTAGTAAAAGTGCTTGTAATAGTGGAATTGGTTATATAGAGAGATAGAGTCAGAGAAACCCTAAGGTTACCCCATTGGTTTATGCCCATCACCCGCTCTCTCCCTGAGTATGGGTGAGAATGGGAATTGCTTTTAACAAATAAAACATGGTAATGGTGATGGGATGTGACTCCCTTGATTACATTATGTTACCCAGATTCTGTCATAGCCAACTGGAGTTAGAGAGATTCTCCTGCCAGCCTTGAAGAAGTGAACATCCATGTTGAATTCTTGGTGGCCTCTAGGACCTGAAGGTGACTTCCAGCCAATGGCCAGTAAGAAACAGGGACCCTCAGTCATTCAACCACAAATAAATTCATTCTTTCAACAACCTCAACAAGCTTGGAAACAAATCACCCCCCAGAGCCCCAGGTGAGATTGCAGTCCAGGTCAACACCTGATGGCAGCCTGCTGAGACCCTGAGCTGAGAACCCAGCTAAGCTGTGCCCAGGCTCCTGATGTATTGCAAACTGTGTTAATAAATGTGTGTTGTTGGGCCGGCAGAGTGGCGTGTTGGTTAGGAGTTGGCTTGGGACGCCAGCTCTGAGCAGCAGGGCCCTGGTTCGGATCCCACATGGGGGCCAGTGACACTGCGCCCTCTACAGCTATGATGGTGAACAATAGCTTGACCTGGAGCTGGGCTGCCATGAGTCACTGGCAATGGCATAGGCTGCAGTGGGGCTGGCCGACAGCGGGCATGAGCTTTCATGAGCTGCCGTGAGCCACTGTGAGCGGCCATCCAATGGCTGGCAAGCGACTTCTTCACCTGGGAAGAGCGCAGTGATAATACCAACATGGGCCAGTGAAGCGACATCCTCCACAACTAACTAAACTGAAGAACAAAAGGACAGCAACTTGTCTGTTCCCCTTCCCTGATTCCCCAACACTGTTCACCTCCCCCAATTCCCCAATAAAATCTTTTTTAAAAGTAAATAAATAAATAAATAAATGAAATAAAATAGAATAAAATAAATGTGTGTTGTTTTAAGCCACTAGATTTGCAGTAATTTGTTACACAGCAATACAAAACCAATACACGGATATCCTCATATCTCTATCTCCCATCTACATTCATTATTGACCTAATATTTATTGAGCATCTAACAT
Organism: Hipposideros armiger; assembly: GCF_001890085.2. NCBI lineage: Eukaryota > Metazoa > Chordata > Mammalia > Chiroptera > Hipposideridae > Hipposideros > Hipposideros armiger. The sequence goes on along the minus strand of NW_017731389.1, from coordinate 1,696,621 downwards.
GGGCCAGGTGTTCTCAGTCTTCAAGGAACCAGTCTAGTAGAGAAAGCAGACCAGTAATCACACCATTTCAGTTGAGTGTGATGTGTTCAGTGTGGGTTTGCCTGAGGCGCACAGAGCTTGACCAGAAAGGGGCATGGGAAGCCTTCACAAGAGGAAGTCTTAGTTAAAGGAGGTTAACTAGTTAACTAGGAAATGGGGCCTTAGGCAAAAGTCCAAAAAAATTAGATTGTTTTTGATTGCTGATCAGTTTTCCCCAACTTCATACATGTAGCAGAAATCAGAAATGGCTCTTCCTTAAATTGTTTTTCTTCCATTGGATTTACACTCATATTCCAGCATTCAATTGAAAATCCAGAATCCAGAAGAGTCAAAAAAAAA
>NW_017731389.1:1666979-1696085 GCF_001890085.2 Hipposideros armiger | reverse complement strand
ACTTTTTTTTTTTTTTTTTAGTGTAATGCTTTAGCGTTTGAAATAATACCCTTTTGGCAGGCTGATATGATAGAACTTCCATTTTTCTGGGGAGAGTTTTGATCTTGGCCAAGGTCACAGAAAGGTTTAGAAACAACAGAGCTGAGATCAATTCCTCACCCCAGGAGCCTCTACATGAGCCCCATAGCAGTTTTCTTGTCATCATCTGAACTTGGAACGGCCTCCCACCCACGCCCAGTCTTCTCAAGCACCTCCTTTCCTTCCCATAACTTCACAGAGCCTGTTCTTCGCCACATCCATGACCAGCTCTGCCATGATACTCAGCTTCATGCTACTCAGGGAAACTTGAGGGCAGAACCATGATGTTGGGGACAAGCCCCCAACCCAACTCGACTTGGACTTCCTCACACTGGACAAAGGAGTAGAGGACAGAGCAAAGGAAAGCACAATAGGAAGGAAAAAGATGACCACAGCTGGCTTTCAGCAACACCAGAGTGACCAGCTGAGGGATTTCTTGAATGTTTGGGCTAAGACACAAGTCCCCATCCCCACTCCTGTCAATTTCGTATCAGGTCCCCAAACATTTGCTGATCAACCTCTTATCTGTCTCCAGTCATCACGAAGGCTGTTTGGGGAGGAATTCTGTCTTCTGTGAGTTCTCTAAAGCACCATATACTCCTCCCACCAGGGCAGTATAATTAGTAACATAAAAACACTGCAGGGCTACCATCTCCTTTAAGGTGGGCTATTAACTTTTCAGAGGGTGTGAAGAACTACCACTCTATTTTAAATAAAGCTAATGCCAAGGAACCCACATTTAAAGTTCTAAAACAGCAGCTACTCACCCACCACCACCCACAGAACTACTGATTGAGATTTTTTTTTTCAACTTGGCCTATTATTTACTTAGAATCAGAACTGATTTCTATCTGGATGATGCAGTCATTCAAGCTGACATCTCAAAAGCATCCAATAGTACAGCCCCTCTCCCTTAAAAAAAATGCCAGTGAGGTTCTGTGACAGTGACCTCCATAGTTGTGGGTAGACTTGTCTCAAATACAAGGGGACCCATGACCTTGCTTGAATCACTTGCTTCACCCTACCGTGCTGAGACCTCCTTCGGACCAGAAATGCCTCAACTAGAGGTGTCCAAAATGTAAGTGGAAGTGACATTTCCGTCCAAGGCAGTGAGTGGGCTCATTTCTGTTGGAGCTCTGGCCTTGGACATGTTGGTAGCCACTGTCAGTGCCTTTGAAGCCAAAATTATGACCTAACACTTGGTCCAGTTTTCCTTTTAATTTCTTAAGTGGAAATCTTGGAGAGGGAGCGGGGCCAGGGATGGATGAGTAGGGAGAAAAGAAAAATAGAATTCCTCTTTTAAAAAATACAATTAACTTAAATTTTTTTAATTAAACTAAAAATATCAGGCACTAAGAGAAAAGTTTCCTTAAAGAACATCTTTGCTGTATGTCAATTAGTGAGCCTGTTCTTGCTGTAGGTTTTCTCTGCCGCCTCAGAGCCCAATCTTCAGCCTCCCACACAGATCTGTGAAATCAATTGTCTTCCCCAAACATGTGGTAACCACAGAGAAGTGAAATTAATAAAACTGCTCCGAAAGATGATTTCTAAAGATGACATTCCTACTCTAGTTTTAGGCTTTCTTTCCTGCGGCCAAGTAGGGGCCTGAAGGGGGAGTAGGAGTGGTTTGGGGAGGATCTGGGGTGCTTCTTTTTTTTAGAGGTTTTAGTTTATCTTAGTTGTTCTTTTTCTTTTTCTATTTGGGGGGTTAGAGGGTGGGCAGAGAAGAGTTAAGGGTGGAGGCCAAAAAAAAGATCCCAAAGCCAGCAATTATGAAGAGATCAAATGAGGCCTGTCATTCCTGACAAACACACGTCAAAGCCAAGCAGGGCTGAGGCCTGCACTCTACTCCCCCACATACCCCTCTGTTTGTGTCTCCCAGCACCCCGCCTTGGCCAAAGGCTACCACTGAGGGCAGCGTGGCCAACATGCCCAACCTGCCACTGAATGAAGGAGGCCCGGCCTAGCCTCAGCCCTAACAATGCCAGGAAGACAAGCCGAAGCCATCAGTCTCCATTACGAAGACAGTCTTTGCCTCCCATATTATCCCGTCTGTCATGTCCTCCTCGGACTCCAAAGGCATCGCTGTCTCATACATCATCATCAGTTTCTCCCCACAAAGATGGAAAGCCCCAGGGAGGGGTCCTTCTGGCCCATCATCCTGCCGGGGATGGCCAAGGGCCTTCCTCTGGTGACAGAAGCAATGCTTAGCTACCAGGGGAGACATTTGCATCCCAATTAGGCCCAGGGCTTTGAAGAGTGGGGGAGGAAGGCATGACAGCCAGTTTGTAAATCAGAAGTTTAAACAAACTTCCACAATCTCTGGAGGCCTAGAGAGGGCATTTGTGACGCTGAGTGGGGAGGGAGAGACAAAAATCCAAAATCTAGAGCTCAGGAATATGGACACACTTCGTCTTGACAGGGCAAAGGCACTCTGTCACTGAAAACTGGAATATTATTAATAGTAGTTCATTAAGCATTGGATGTACTATTTTACTGACTTCTCACAACACTCTCATTTTACATTTACAGGACATTTTTCCAGGAACAAAACTGAGGTTTAGAGGATCTTCCATAATTAGAAGAAACATATTTGTCTGATTCTAGATCATGACACTGACTACTACAGTATGTTAATTGGTCAGCTATAGAACACTCTAGAACTTTTGCATATGTTCTATATAGTAATGTGAATAGTTACTATTCATTGAGACCTACGGTCGGGCCCTGTTCTAAACACTTTATGTGCATATTTCCGTTTAATCTGCACAGGTAACACCACCCTGAGAGACATGGGTGGTATTATCTACATTTTATAGCTGAAGTGACTGGGGGTTAGAGAAATTAAATAACTCACCAGGTCCACCACTAGTGGTTGCCAGAGTTAGGATTCAAACTCAGACTCTAGTGTCTATATACAGCCAATATAAAACAGATCTGCTGTCCACAATTCCGGACTATCACAGTAGAAGGAACTAGCCATGGAGTGTAGGGGTGGGGCATTCATCATCGGGTTCCTCACCAGTGTAAATCTGGATGAAATCAGTTGAAAATGAACCTCACAGAAAGTCTCAAAGGAAAAAAATCATGTCACCAAAGCAGGTGTGGAAGGCCCCAGGCCTTTCCTTCGTTTTGAGAGGGAAAGCTTATGGGCTTATGGTAGGTATGAGTTAAATTCTTTCTTGGCGTCAGCTTGTGGAACCAATGCTTGCTCTCCAGCAGGCACTGCCATGGGCAGAGTGAAGAGCACCAGGAAGCTGCCTGTCAAAACCAGCATATAGGGCTCCAGCCCCTGGGCCTGCCAGTAGCGTGGGGTAACCCAGTCTTTCAGCCCTGTCTCAGCTTGAAGGAGGCACTAGCTTGTCCTGAGCCCCTAGAACTCAACTGGGTAATCCTGATGCGTGCAATTTGACCCAAATGATTAAGTAAGGCCTTCTAGCATTCCCAGAGGTAAGGCAGAAACAACAGAAACTCATCCCAAATCAACGTGGTTGTTAAGAGACCCTGTTGGTTTCCTAACTATTCATCAGTCACCCTTCCCCTTCTTTCTGTTAATAGAATCCTCCTCCTCACAGTCCAATGTTTCACTACATCCATCATGGTAGCCCCGTTCCCCTTGCCAGTGAGTGGCTAAGGAATGGACAAGTGACAATTCTGGTGAATCAGTGAAGGGATGTATACAGGGAGGCTCTGCAAAGGTTTCTGTACTGGATTAAAAAAAAAAAAGACACACACACACACATACACACACACACACAGAAAGCAATGATCTTTTCTCTTCCACTGAACATTATCATGACAGGATGTGATGGTTGGAACTGCAGTAGCTATGTTGCCACCTCATGCTATCCCGCCTGAGGACTGATCCAACCACCCCGAGAAGGGCAAGCTAGAATGATGGAAAGAACTTGAGTCCTTGAAGGCATTGTTAAGTCACCAAATTAACCAAACCTAGAGCTGTCCTACCTTGGACTTTTGATTATGTAAGATATATGTATTTTCCTTATGTATCAACAGAGTACAGTGCAGGAAACACTGGTTAAATGGAATTAAATAAGGTAATCCATACATAGCACTTTTATCAGTGCCTGCCATTTAGAAAACTTTAGCTATTATTATATTTGTCATATGTGTATAAAGCTCCCAGCTCTGTGTCTTTCCCCATAATACTCAAGTAAAAAAAGCTAATAATGAAGGCAACTGGCCTGTGTAACCCATTTCAGGTCTTTAAGAAGTCTCAGAAATGTTCAAGCTCAAAACACATTGAACCATGGCAACAGTCTGAAGGGAATCTACGCAAAGCAAAGAAGTTCAGATATTTGAGCTAAGACCACTGCTTTATCTCACCTGGCTACAAAATCATAAAAACCCACGATAAGGGACATAGAGCTTTGCTGTGACTTTCCTGGCCTTGTTTGTTAACTGAATCAAAACTGAAAGTAGCATCTCTCCTCTTCCTTAAAAACTGTACCCTTTAGAAAGAAAAAGCAGTTATACTCCCAGCGAACATGTGCATGTTATATAATAAATACACATTAGATATTCTTTGAAAAGGGAGTGATTTATAGTTGGATCCTGGCAGCTGCCTCGAAGCATTCAATTTTTCACTTAAGACTAATTAGAGGATTCTTAATTAGCAAATCTTCCACCCAATAGATTAGACAATGAAGATTTTTCACAACCACTGTAATATTTAATTCTCTTTTTCCAATTTTATAAAAACAAACTAGAAAGATATCATTTATAAATAATCTCTGTTCAAAGCCTACAAAGCTTGTAACCAGGAGATGGTCACGGAGAATTGAGATACCTAGACTCGTCCCATCCTTGACTCTGACTTGCTTTGGGAACTTGAGCAAGTTATGTCCTTTCTGATCTCAGTTTTCCCATCTATGAAATGGGGAGGCTGAATTAGATCAGGGTTTCTCAACCTCAGCACTACTGACATTTTAGATAGGATAATTCTTTGGATGTTTAGCAGCATCCCTGGCACCTACCCACTAGACATCAGTAGCACACACACACCCACCCCAGTTGTGACCATCAAATAAGTCTCTGGACATTGCCAAATGCTCCTGGAGTGGGGAGGCAAAAATCACCCCATCTGAGAACCATTGAATTAAATCAGGAGTTATAATGCCAACAAGGGTCAAGCTGTTATAAAAATGAGAGAAGTAGACCAGATGAAAGAAAGGCAAATTCAAGAGTATATATCCTATTGAAAGGGGAGAGCACTCTTCATCTCCAACAGACCTTCACCATATGTTACAATTGTTCAAGAGACAGCATTAATTCCATGATAATGTGAAATTTCCAGACTTTTTTTTTTTAATGTTGGTAACTCACAACTTTCAGCAGTTACGAACGTGGGTTCTGAAACTAGATAGCCTGAGTTTAAATCCTCGTTCTACCTCTTACTAATTTCAATATTGGGCAAATTCTTTATCATCTCTATGCTTTGGTTTTCTCACCTGTAAAACAAAAAATAATAATACCCACCTCATAAGATCATTGCCAGGGTTAAATGACACAAACCGTGTAAAGGGGTTAGAGTAATGTGTATAATAAATACTCAAAAAAATATTAACTATTATTATCCCTAAGACATAAAAACACCATAAACCAAACTTACAGCTCTGAACTGCAGGAGTTCAAGGGTGTGCACAGGTTCCATATGTAAGGTTTTATGATTCCATTTTATGAAAACAAGACACTTGATTGGCCTCTGATTAATTCTATACAATCTAGTTAAGGAGAATGAACTCTGACGCTAGCAGAGCTCAACTAGGCAGAAAATAATTCAAATCAAATGCCAAAACACATGTTCTCAGAGGTCAGAAAGAGAGGATGAAGAGCCACCTGTGCTTCCCATTTTTAAAAAAAAATTGGTTTTTGTTGCTCTTTTAAAAAATAAAAAAAGTACATGAAAAGAGAAGAGCTTCAAATCTGGAACCTGCCATCCTCAATAGTACCCTCCTAACAGATGCCATGACAATACAATGAGTTATTGTGTACTTTCTAGCTAAAATAAATCGACAATTATAAGTTGGTATCATTAGCCCAATTGCTTTTCAGTGAGATAGCTGATAGAGGCAATAATAAATTGGTTTCTCCATCCTTATCCTCCCACTGGAAAACAACATATCCACTCCTGATCAATACTTTGATCTGAGTTACTTATAACGCTGTCAGACATGAGTGTCTGCTTCACTCCAGGGTGGAAAAATGAGATAGTTTTGCAAAATTTAGGTCAGACATTAACTTGTCTTGTGTGAGCTGTTCTAGTCTAGAGTCACATAACCAAATCAGCACCATAGAGGATTACCTGAAGGGGCTGCCTGAGTAAGTGCTGCTGCCTTTATTAAAACTATGTCCTGGAGGCATGAAATACACACTGGGATCACGGTAGTCCATGTGTTTGAATTACATTTCAGAGGAATGATTTGGGAACATGCCTTAAACCCTTTAAAATAAAAGTTCACACCATTTGACCCATAATTTCCCTCCCAGGAACTATTCATAAGGAAATATTCAGAAGCTGGAACCAAAAGGTATAGGTAGAGATGTTCTACACAATGTTATTTATAATAGAAAAAGTAGGTACCAACCTCAATCACCAAAATGAGAAGAACATGAAATAAATTAAGAAATAGCCCTACAATGGACTACTATGCAGCCAATTTTAAATGGTGTTTCAAAGAGTATTTACTATATGGGAACATACTTAATATATAATGTTATATAAAAAGAGGGATAAAAAATTGGGTATGTGATATGATAACTGTGTGTGTGTGTGTGTGTGTGTGTGTGTGTGAAAATATTGTACATCAAAATGTGAACTCTGGTTATTTGGGGTGGGATTATAAGTAATCTTTCTTTCCATTTATAAATCTCTACATTTTCTAAATCCTTCCATTGCCCTCAGTGTTGCCACATGCAGTTGTGTGGGTTGTGCCCTGCAGAAGGGAACCAAGCCCATGGGGCACTCCAAGTCATGTACCCATGTACTACGTCTATTCAGAGAGGTCACCTTTTTAAGTTGATAGAATGGCACCATGCAGAATACTGGTTATATTTAAATTTATACAGTGGCACCATGCAGGATACTAGTATATGCCCTGTTATATTTGTATAGCCTAAAAAAAAAGTAATATAAAAAAATAATAACCATGTATACCAGCGATAAATAAGAGTCTATGTGGAGCCTGAGGCTTACACGACTCAGGGAGCCTTCTTTGTGAAAAGAAAACATATTTATAATTATAAAATCAGAGACAGATGTGGATTTCAACTTAGAATGAGAAAATAAATAACAAAAAATTAGAAATTAGAGTTTTTCTCTCTAGGTAACTTACCAGAAATGCTTATATGGAAGTGCCTTCTGGTTGCAACCCGACCCCCTCCCCACCAGAACACTCTACAACTCCCAACAACCCTCAGCTCTCTTGGGGGCTCCTGCAAGTGAAGGGCCCTGGAGTTAAGCTTCATTGGTGCCATAGTAAGCCTGGCTCTGTTCTTTGGGGAAAGGAAAAACTTAATAAACTCCACTTTCACAAATAAATTGATCTACATAATATGGTCCCGAATCAAAAAGCCCAGAAAGTAACTTAGGTACCCAACACTACTAAAAGAACCATTTTATTTCAGGTTAGCAAGGGCATTCAATAAATGCTCATTAATATGTTTACTATAATTTGGGAAGTTTCCTGCTTTATCCAGGGATACAGCCACCTTCTGTTTAATATTAGTTCAATTAAAAAAAAAAACGTTTTGGGCCGGCCGAGTGGCGCGATGGTTAAGAACTCGCTTGGGATGCCAGAGGGCCCCGGTTCGGATCCCACATATGAGGGCCAGTGACACTGCCCTCCACAGCTAAGATGCTGAACAACAGCTCAACCTGGAGCTGGGTTGCCATGAGTCGCCGGCGATGGCGTGGGCTGCAGTCCCTGTGGCAGTGGATTGCCATGGGCTACCGTGTGTGGCCAGCAGCCAGCGTGAGCGGCCAGCAGCCGCAGTGAGCGGCCGTCCAGAGGCCGGCGACTGATCTGCCTCGCCAGAGAAGAGCGCAATGATGGTGCCAACTTGGGCCAGTGAAGCAACGTCCTCCACAACTAGATTGAAGAACAAAACGACAGCAACTTGTCTGTTCCCCTTTCCCCAATTCCCCAGCACTGTTCCCATCCCCCCAATTTCCCAATAAAAATCTTTAAAAAACAAAAAACAAAAAAAAACGTTTTAACATTAAAAACAAAAAAAGTCAATCTGCCATACTAGAATTCCCCACTCGGCCAGGACAGTAAAGAAAACCTTCCTGGGGAGTCCACACCAGCTTCTTCAGGTAGAGAATGCACTAGTATTCAGAGCAGATGTGTCCCCAGTGAGCCACTGAGGATCTGAAACTAGGTTCCTATCACAGAGGGGTAGCAACAGAAGAGCGTTCCTTTAAATCAAACAAAACACAGATCCAAACATCAATAAAAACAGACTTTCATATAAATACCACCAGTCAAAACCTGATCCCCAAAGTGGCATCTAAGCCAGTGGTTTTTCAAAAATATTAGAAAGAGAATTTTTTTAAAAACAAAATCTTATACCAAACTTTAATATATAAATGAATAAAGCACTTTCAATAATGTTATCCAAAATGTGATAAACATCCAGAACTAAAACTACCTTCCATATGTTGTCACAACACGGCATATTATGCATTCATATCTCAATTGACTATTAAACTATTTAAAAATTGACAATGGCATTTGTATGCTACCCAATTTTATATGTTGGACCTAAGTAGCATAGGTAGAAATGAAACAAATGACAACAAGAATACATAGGGTTAAAGGATGATAATTGGGAGTTTACTGTTCTAAGAAGAGACTAGAGAAAATGGAAGGAAGGCAATGTTTAAATAAATTATGACCAAGAACCTTCCAGGGCCAAAGAAAGATAAGCATCCTTAAACTGAAGGAGTACCACCACCACAACCTCTAAGTGCCTATGTACCTAACAGGATATTTTTTTAACTCAATCTACAGACACGAGTGAAACTTCAGAATCTCAAGAACACATAGAAAACACTAAAAGAAAAACTACTTGTTAAGAAAGAAATTTTTTTAAAAAATTCTTCAGCCATTCAAGCCTCAGAAGGTTTAGCGCTCATAGATGATCTTGTAAAGAAATGCTACAGCATCTACTCCAGCCAAGAGTCAGATGCACAAAAGAAAGGTGTGGGATGTACGAAGCACTCAGAAGCAAAGAATGCAATAAACGCATTAATTCTAAATAAGTGTTTATTTATTTAAAAGGCCTGTTTGTTACAGAAATTTAGAAGTAACATCCAGGATTATATGACCATTGAAAATGGAGGAAGCACAAAAAAGAAGTGAAGATTCTTGTCTCAGTCTAGAGAAGGACATAGGCTGATTAACTCTTGTCTTTGTTATAAAAATATGTTCATGTATACATAATAAAAACGGAAATGTAAAAAAAAAACTTAAAATATAGAAATGGAGTATACAACTTTAAACCAATAGAAGAAAACATGAACAAAGAGCACTTACTAATTTTATGTTTGTAAAAGCAGAAATAATATGGAAGGATAGTAGCAAACTTACCTGTGTATGTCTATGTGTATGTCTCTGTGTAAACATTGTGTGTGCATTTGGTGTGTCTTAATATGTGTGCCTGCTATGCATCTGTGTGTACATATCTGCTCTGTGTCTGCCTACAAATATTGTTATATATTACTTTTCTTCACAAAAATGCGATCATACAGTACTGTTTTGCCTTTTCTGCATATCATGCCATATAAATGTTAGAGTCAACCCACTGTTAAACACCCCTGAGGGGCACAAAGCCAGGAAGCTTGATCATCCTGGGACCCACCGCCCACTATGAATGGTCCTCGAAAAAAGATGGAAAGTTGCTCTATTTTCCCCAAGGAACAGTGTTGTACACGGGCTGCTAATATTGGGCACAAAGCCGGAACTGAAATATCAATAGTTCTAGCCCTTTCATGAGGAACAGGGGCCCTAGTGCAAGAAAAAGAAAGCTCAAGTTGTCAAATCTTAATCAGCTGAGCAGTACCATTTCCAAGGGTTCAGAGCATTCTCTCCAGAGACAGACCGCCCAGGTTCAAATACCAACTCCATTAGTTCTTAGCTGTGTGACTTCGGCACGTCACTTAATCTTTCCGTGCCTCTGTTTCCTCATCTATAAAACAGTGATAATAACGAAGCTTCCTCAATAAGAGTATGATGAGAATTAAATGAGCTAATATACGTAAATCACTCGAATGCCCGCCTCATAAACAGAGCATTCAGTAATCAACGTGCTGTCTAGGGTGAATGGGGGAAGATGAGCCATGGGCTGGTATTTGATGGGGCTGAGTGATGGGCACACAAGGCCCTACGTTTAGGGTATGTTCAAATTCTCTATAATAAAAGGATTTTGTAAAATACAATCTGTAAATATTAGTTGTTATGATAGGTGCCAAGGAAGAAGCATGCTTTCTCTGTGGTCACAGTTTTGTTACACTGAGAAAGATAAGGTTGTCAGTACCCAAAGCAGCTGTCAGACATGATACAAATGTCATCCATTCTTGCTGTATGGCGTGATCTTAGAGGAGGGTGTTGACCCTCCTGCCCTCCCCTGACCCCTTAAAAATATGTCTCTCAGGCAGCCTCATGAGTTCCTGAAATATAGTCATTAAAACTTGAGCTTAAGGTTTTATAACCTAGTCAAAAATGGGTGTGGGAAGGAGAGTGGGAGGCAGCACAACTAAATAGTTAGCGCAACACTGCTATCATTGACCTCATAAAACACACTTACATGTTGATTCTCTTCAGAGACTAGATTTTGGTGGGAAGAAAGGGGACAGAACATGAGGAGGCATAAGGGAGATTGGACAGCAGGAAGGGAAGGGAACCTAGGTGGGGAAGCAGACCTCTCTGTCAAAATGAGCTTGGTGTCAGCCCTGAAATTGTTGCAGGAAAGGAGAAAAGAGCCTTCTTAGTCCTGCTAGTATGGTCCTTGGACCAGCAGCCCCAGTATCACCTGGGAACTTGAGGGACATACAGAACCTCAGCCCCACCCAGACCTAGTGAACCAGGCTCTGTATTTTAGCAAGATTCCAGGTAATTCTCATGCATATTAAAATGTGAGAATTTTACCACTTAACCCAGGACCTAGACATAACTAGTCCTTAGTAACTGCCTGGCTAGATAGCTGTCTGCACATATGGAGAAAATAGTGCTAGCTTTGCTTTTATTCAGAGAACCTGCATGCATCCTGTATCCACAGGATGTATAGAATTGTGTAAGTCTGTGGTTCTTTCATTCTCAGCTCTGGTTGTAAGTTAGAGTCACTCAGGGTGCTGTTAACCAGAGCCGTGCAAGGTCCCATATCCAGAGATTCTGATTCAGTTGGTCTGGGAGAGACTTAGTCTAACATGGTAGTAGCCAACTTCTGTGTTTTTTGCAAGACACTCTGTACCAAGTAATAGGACTCCTGGTGAGGATCCAGGGATAAGCCATTGAGCTCACTTTCACTGAAGACAAAGGCTGTGAAGTTGTCAGGAGCTAATGCTATAGAGGAAGGGAATATTTATCCCCAGCTTGCATTGTTTTTTCTCCTGCAGATGCCCCAGAATATATGAACCTATAGCTGGTTAGTGTGGGTGGTTGGAGGGAAAGGAGGCTGATGTGTCTGTGATGGGTTTTGCACTGTTTGACCTTTCTCCAAATAGATTAACCTACTGCCTGAGTCATGAAGATATGTTTCCTTCAGCCTTTTTCCGTCCCCTTACCCCAATACACACAAAAACAGGGGCCAAAGATGATCACATAGAAAGAACCTGGGTAGCCTCAACTTCTAGTGGGTCTCCTTTCTTTGGCTTCCTTGATCTCAGAGAAGTTAAGTAAAGCAAAGCTGTTAATCAACCTTGAAGCAGTGCCTCACATGGCTGCCCCAAACCACCACCAATGTCAATCCCTTTCTGGTGGGGAATTACTTCCTTCTGAACCACCCCATCAGTAAGGAGATGCCCTTTAATATAATTGGTCCACTTGTATCCCTTAGCACCCATCACCAAAAAATGTTATAAAGTAATCACGTCCTCTGCCTCCCGCTAACTTGTCTTAACTAAAACCATGCCCATTTGCAAGATAAAGATAATAGGGAGGTGAAACTTGGGCCATGGCCTGTCTGTACATTGTTTTCTCATTAAATTTTTTTAGCAAAAAAGCTCAAATGCCTTCACAATAACTCAGAATTTCATTCCCCTTTCCTTTGTCTTCATGGGTCTCATTCAGGGAGAAAAGAAACTGGAAAATGAATGATGAGTGAATAATCAGAGCTAAATCCAAGTTAAAAAGAAGTAAATTAATACATGAAAGGCACAACTTATGATGAAGGAACGTGTGTGTAGGTGAAATTAGCTCTGACTTCTAAATGCTTTGATCAGTTAGAGCATTTGAAAACTTCTACGGGCATGAAATGCCTGCGCTGAGGTGGCATCACGGAAGAGAAAGAAGTGATTAAACTCCAGGCTGCCTGTCAGAGATGTTCCAGTCTCTCCTAACTTGTGATACTTCTATGGAGTTTTCGCATGAGAGCAGGCTGTCACGTTTGGGAAGAGACAGCACCCTCATGCTAACTCCTCCTCCCTTTGATGCCTGTAGAACTTGGCCATTAAAATCTGCCTTGGGCTAAAACTCAGCAGGCAAGTTTCCAGTCCAGGAACAGCTTTGACAAAATTTTAATAAAATTAGAACCAGATTGGCATTGAGGGATTTGAGTTAGAGAAAAGTTTATATACGTAGATCGACATGTGAGGATGGCCAAACTCTCACTGTGAAATGCTGCATAGCACTAACTCTTGGCCTGTTGGCATTTTGTACACAACTAGTGTCCTCCTTGATCCATGAATCGCATAAGGGATTGGGAGTTTTCTTAGGCATTATTAAGGCATTTAAAAGGTCCTATATTTAGATGCATTTCACTAACTTCAGTATTGCTCTATACCAGCTAGTTAAAGAGTGTAAAAGCTTTAAGAAGAGCAAAAGATACTTCAAATCACTTTTTTTAAATGACAGGCATTTGGTTAAGTTTTGTTTTAAATTACTAGAATAATTGCATTGTTTAGAAACACATCAAAAGTGTTTTCATTTGAAAACTTAATTTTGTCATATTTAACATTTCTCTAAGATTTTTGGTACTTTAAGCAAAGAAAGCTGGCTTCCTTCTGAATCTGGGTGGCACACACACACACTTCTATGCCTATTGTAAGAGCTATGGTGGTGGTGGTGGCCCTGCATTCAAAAACACAGAACTAGGGCCGGCCGAGTGGCACGTTGGTTAAGAGCTGGCTTGGGACGCCAGCTCTGAGCAGCAGGGCCCCAGTTCAGATCCCACAGGAGGGCCAGTGACACTGCCCTCTACAGCTAAGATGGTGAACAACAGCTCGACCTGGAGCTGGGCTGCCGTGAGTCACCAGCTATGGCGTAGGATGCAGCGCCTGCTGCAGTGGGCTGCCATAAGCTACTGTGTGTGGCCGGCAGCCAGCGTGAGCAGCCAGCAGCAGATGTGAGCTGCCAAGAGCCGCTGTGAGTGGCCGTCCAGAGGTCAGCAACCAATCTGCCTCACGCGGGAAGAACGCAATGATAATACCAGCACATGGCCAGTGAAGCAACATCCTCCATAACCAGACAAAAGGACAGCAACTTGTCTGTTCCCCTTTTCCCGATTCCCCAGCGCTGTTCCCCTCCCCCAATTCCCCAATAAAATTTTTAAAAAAACAAACCAAAAAACCAAAGCAAAACAAACAAACAAAAAAAACACAGAACTAAAAGACTAGAGAACCTCAAAGTATTTAATCAATCCATTCAGCTCCTTTTGTCACTGCCTTCCCACATGCCTATACCACACAGGGGAACTGGAAGTTGCAGTCCTGCCCCTTACCATTTATTAGGAACTGTAGCTACTCATAGTGACGAAATCTTCCGTCACGATAAGTTCTACCCTGCGTACTTAATGTTATCAACACCATACAAAGAAAAGCATTGGAGGCTTCTCCTCTAACAACTTAGGCTTAGGTTATTAACTAGAGAAGCAACCACTTGACATGTACAATAAGAACCCTCCAAGTGACTTTTTCAAGTATGCCCTCTAGATATGTTATACTAGCAAAGACTGAAAGATCCCCACAAAAATTTTGTTTGTGTCCTGTTCTCCTTGGCCCACTTGTTCATTTCATGAAGGTCCAAGAGAGACTATGTTCTAAGAATACTATGCAAATGATCTAAAATTAGTGTGAGACTATTTTTCACCCTGCCCACCTCTACTGGTGCTAAAAAAAAAGTCAGATGCTAAAAAATACAAATCAGAGACTGTGAATGGTCTGGTTCCCATGGATGCCTGCAATCCAGCACCAATGAGGAAAATAGGTTTGCTAAATACTCTTCTTTTCATAACTAGAACCACTCAACAACCATCTGATCCTTTTGTGATCCAATCCATACTAGCATAACATTAAAGGTTTTTTTTGTTTCTTTGGTTTTGGTGTTTTTAATGCACAAAGAAACCAATTCTATTGTCTTGGTTTAATCTGTGTTTTTTTGCTGCATTAGCAGATTGATTTTGTGTATGTATGTATTTTTATTCCACTTTGTTCTGATGTCATAGATACAGGGAGGGCACTTATCTCTAACATGCATTTCAATGCCAGAGTTAAAAAGCAGTGAAAGGCTTCTAGGACAAGCTATCCTAAAAGCATAGCCTCACTTTCTAGGGCAACTCTTTTCCTTAAAAGTGTGGTCTAACTCCTAACTGAAAATTTATGTTTAATATGTCCTGGTTTTTATCTCCAGGAGATCCTTTTGCATTAATGCAGTACCTACTTTGGCCAGGGTCAGGGGAATCCTCATTGTGATCCTTCTGTTGTTTCATTTCTTGGGTGTATTTTCAGAGCTGGTTGGTTGTCCTGCTTTGAAAAAAAAAGTTTATCAGTGGGTTGTTATTTTCATTGTATTTTGGACAAGAACCCTCAAGATCTCATGTGCCCATTAGTCCCTGCATAGGGCCCAAAGTCAGATGACTTACCACAGAGCCAAATATGGAGAAAACAAAACAAAACAAAACACTACTCACTGAGCCCTATAGCAGGAGGAAGAAGAGGGATTTTCCACTTTCCAAGCAGCTTAAACTAAGCTGTGTGCCCACAGTGCAGTAAGAACCTCTCCTACATTATGCACATGTTCAAAACGGCTGTGGCAGGTGGCATTTTGCCACCAGTGTGCCCAGCTTGTGGCCTGTAGTAGGTAGTGTGCAATTTATGATCTTAGATTGCCTTCAATCTAGTCGAGGGAATAAGCTATAGACATATAAACGACTCATATGTTGCTGGCAAACAGGTGCTAAGATATATGTCAGAGTGCTCATTAATAAGACACATCAAATCTGTTTTTCCAAAACCTCTCAGTTCATAATGGCTCATCATGCAGTTATCCACCATAAACACAGCATCCTTAATAATAGCCCTTGTTTCCACTTTTAATTCAATAAGCCCACTCTTCACTAATTTCTCATTAACCTTCTAGTCAATGAGATTCTGCTACAGATTGACAATGATTTTTTTTTAAAGATAGAATGGTGGGACCCCTAAAGATACTACAAGCCATCAGTATACCATCTTCTAGTTAGTTTGACCCACAGATGACTATTATGACTCAATAAATCTATTATTGGAATCAAAACTTTTTTAAAAAAGTGATTTACTGTTGTAACTAAGCAAAAACCACAAATCCAAAAAGTCATGTGGCCATGGTATCACATGAGGTGGTGAAATGTCAGCCACAGGCGTCCACCAGAAAGTACTGTAATGTTCATTTGTACGATCGAAACAAAATTCCATTAAGTGTTTGTGCTGTGCTGAGACCAAAATGCACAATGATGAATGAAAGCAAATGGCTAAGAAATATACAAAGGCACAAATCAATAAAATGCAGTGTGATAATTACTATTAGCAAAAGAATCTAGAAAGCATTATGGGAGTACTTACAGGAAAGAGAAACTCTTTTAGAAAGCTTCAGGAAGACACCAAAGAGAAGGTAACTTTTGATGTGGGTCTTAAAGAATGACTAGGAGTTATGAATATAAGTAGCAGGCACAGCATATGTACATAAATAACTATCTTTACCTTTTACCAGTTTAGAAATATGAAAATACACAACCTTTCCAAGTGAGTGGCTTGGCATAGCTGGAAAGGAGGGCATGGGGGAGGCACAGGGGCCAACATTAGGAAAAGATTGTTGCAGGACTATTAAATGCTTTTAAGTAGGATAATGATGTGATCAATAAGTAAAAGATATATACATAGAGAAATATGAGGTAGGCAAGGAAGGCCAATAATACAACAGGCAGGGAAAGAGATACTGAGGACATGAACAAGGATACGTAAAATATAAAGTAGCATAAACTAAATGTGGAACCAAAGAAGAACAAAACACAAGAGTCAAAAGACTCTATTTGAGATGGAGCCACAAATCAAGAGTTAAAAATAAATGCTCTACATATTTGTCACTAATTCTCCCAGAAGAAGTGCAACTCACTCTTCTTGGTATTGACACAAGACAGAAATGTCTCCTGAGTGAAAGAAGGGCTCTGTAGAGTCATGAATAAAACTTGATAATCTCCTTTCGACCAGCTCTCTGCAGAGCTGGTTTGCTACAGGGTTACATTTAATCTGGAGGGGTCCTTCAAGCCATCCTCCCTTCATTTTGCTTGTCCGAGCTGAGTTCTTGATAAAGACAGGATGGTCCAAAGCTGGAATGGGCCCCAGCTAGCAAGAGCCACAAGCTGTTTTGTGCTGCCATTGATCACAGGTCTTTTTGTCTTAATAGACGATCAAGTTGGAAAAAGCACTGGTATCTGTTGTAAAAGTTGAGGGAGGCTCTTCGTAAGGATGGGGGAACACAAAGAGAAACTTTCTTCACTGGAAGTGAACCAAGAGACAGCATACAAGTAGGGAAGGTCCTGAATAGAGGCAGAGGTGATAAGGATGGAGAAGAGAAGAGAGGAGATTTTGGAGAAATATTTCCAAGGCACCATTAATAGGGCTATTCAACAATTAAATGTGAAAAATGAGGGAAAGGGTAAGTAGAGTTGAAGTTGAAGTTGACTTCAAAGGTCCTTGTTGGGCCCTTGAATGAATGGTGGTGACAGAAGAAACAAAATATGAAAGAATAGGTAGAATTTCTGGAAAAGGTGATTAAATCCAATTTTGGTATAGTAACTTTTGAAGTAAGAAGTTCTGGAAGCAGTTAGAAATAGGAATATAAAGCTCTAGTGAGACATCTGTAATGAAATTATCAATTTACGTTACTGTCATCTTGGAAGCAGGTAGAGACCTAGCAGTGTATAAAATCATCCTGAGTGTGAAAGAAAAGAAGATGGGGTGAGTGTGTGTGTGGGGGGGGGCCTGGGGGAGAAATAGAGAGGAGAGGACCAAAGGGAATATACTGGAGAAGAAACAGTGAGAGTTAGGCAGATGACAAGGAGCTATGAAAAAGATCAAGAAAATAATTCAGAAATTGAGAACTTCTAGTAGCAAAGAGTAGTGTTGCAGAAGCCCACGGAAAAAGAAGAGGAGGAAATAGAGGAAAATAGCCAATTGAGCCATCCCTATAAAGGTTTCAAGAGGGATAAGGACCAGAAAAGATGCCACAGACTCATCAGTAGTCTTAGGCATAACAGTTTCCACAGGAGTCATCTAGAGATCAGCTCTATAGGCCTGATACATGGTGGAAGGTAAAGGAGTAGAGAAAGTCTGAGTGGGCCCCTCACACAAAAAAGACAGCAAAGTGATGAATGAGGATAAGGCAGTAATTTAAAGACGAGGTATAGTCAAGCAAACATTTTTGGTTGACAGATGTAGCAAAATAAGGTTACTCATAGGCAAGTCTGTGAAATTACCCCTTAAATCTAACTGGCTAACATTTCTATCTTAACAGCAAAGAAGCTTCATGAGTTAGGGAAGCAATAAGTTATGAATAACAGAAAACCAAGCCAATGTGCTGGCTTCAAGGGAGAGGGATTTCTTTGGCTCCCATGACAGGAATTACAGAGTCAGAAGTCAAGGACTGAAGTGACAGCTCAGCAATGCCACCATGGACCCAGACTCTTACTATCTTTCTGTTCTGTCACGCTTAGTCTGTGGACATACTTGGTGCTTCATACTCTTTACTCATGGTTACAAGATGAGTGCTGCACTTTGAGGCTGCTCTTCCGGTTTGGAAAAAAGAACAGAAGTAGAAAGGGCAAAGGGTAAAAAAGAAATGACTATTGAGTCTGTCTCTTTTTCTCAGGAATGGGAAAACTTTCTCAGAAACCTCATTCAATGACTTCTTATATTTCACCGGCCAGAATGGTGTCACATAGCCAGCACTAGCTACAAGGTGACGAGGCAAAAGAGAGCGATGGATTCAAGTTACATCAACCCTCACCATTACTTGGAAGAGTGCCTGTCATGGTAGTAAATAATAAAAAAAGGATGAGTCACCAAAATAAAGATAAAAAATATAGCACCTACCTGAAATTTAAAAAGACTATTAAATGCTTTTAAGTAGGATAATGATGTGATCAGTAAGTAAAAGATATATAGCTAGAGATAATTATACCTGCTTGATGAAGAAAGTTCCCAGAGACAGAGTTGAGGAGAATTTGTGTTAAAAAGGACCACTGTCATTGCCCGACCCTGGCAGATAGAAGATCACTCTCTTAGCCTCCAGCTTTAAATCTTATACCCTTAGACTATACCTCACCATCTTTTATTTGTTGCAGACAGCTAATGCCCCATGGTCACCAACACTCCTAGTTCTTGAAGACTTGATTTCCAGGCTTAATTACTACCACTGTCAACAGTACTCCTGAACTTAGTGATTTCAGTATCCAAGTAGATGATCCTTTCAAGAGACTGGCTTCTGGTTCCTTGACCTCCTTCCCTCTGATGATCTTACTCTCCATCCTAACTCAGCTCCTCTTTCTCAGGGCCACACTTTAACCTAGACCTTACCAATTGCCACATCCCTTCCATAATCTCTATTTTAACCATCCTACTCTCTGATCCTCATCCCCTATCTTTCTAGTTCTGTCCCTCTAGTGCCTTGATTCTAAAAATTGTTCCAATGTACCAGAACTTTCAATCCATTGGGTTCTACCACCTTTTTACTGTCCACATCACCTTCATGGCCTCATTCTTTTACTTTACTTACATTCCATAATCAATTATTCTGTTTGTCCCAGTCATTTGGCCAAAACTCTCTTCTAGGTCACCAATGACTTCCAAGTTGCTAAATCCATGGCCAACTCCCAGGCCTCATCTTATTACACCTACATGCATCAACATCATGTAACAGATAATCACTCCTCCTCTTTGAAACACTTTCTTCCCTTGGGTTCCAGTACATTAAACTCTCCTGATTTCCTCCTGAATCACTGGCTGCTCTCCATGGCTGATTCCTTCTCCTCCTCACAAATCCTAAACATTAGGCTGCCCCAGGTCACCGTCATGAAAACTTGTGTCTTCTACCTATGTGCCACATTTCAGGATGACAATTTTATCTGGTCACACAGCTTTAATGCCAGGTGCAGATTGGTGATTCCCAACTTTGCATGTCCTGCCTGGACTGCTCCCCACACTTCCAGCCTTATATCTATCTCCAGCTGCCTATAGCACATTTGCACTTGAATATGCAATAGTCGTTTCAAACCTAAGATGTCCAAAAACTAAATCTGATCTTTCCCACAACTTCTTGCTGCCTCCCACCCCCTGCATAACTCTCTACCTCAGAGGAAAGCAGCTTCATCCTTCCATTTGCTCAGGCCAAAATCTCACGGCCATCCTTTCCCTTCTCAGTTAATATCTAATCCTCAGCAAATCCTGCTGGCTCTACCTTTAACATCTCTCTAGGACTTGGCCTCTTCCCACTACCCCCACTGGTCCACCATCACCACTTGCCTGAATTATTGCCACAGCTTCCTAGCTAGTCTCCCTGCTCCCACCCTGTCTCTCTTTTGTCTGCACTTAACACCACTGCCAGAGTGATCGCTTAATATCTCACTCACAGTAAAAGCTAAGTCCTACAATGGCTTAAAGCCCCTACATGAGGAATTCTTAGCCTCCTTTGTGATGTGAATCTTTTTGGCAGACTGTTGAAGTCTATAGATTCCTTCTCAAAATAACATTTTTCAATGCATAAAATCAAATGCATGGGATTAAAAGGGAAACCAACTATATTAAAATACAGTGAACAAAAATTAAATAGGTCCAAAGTTGTGATATCGTAATACATGAGCTCCTTTATTATATTAAATAATACTATCTAGTAGACCTCAAGGAACAGATTCTACTCAGGACAATCTGGTCCTCACTACCTCTCTGACTTCAGCTCCTCCCACTCTCTCCAGCCATGCGGCTTGGGCCACCCTGGCCTCTTTGCTGGTCCATCAAACATGCTTCTGCCCCAAGGACTTGACATTTGCTGTTTTTCCAAATATGCATGGGTTATTCCTGTACCTCCTTCAGGTGTCTGATCAAATGTCACCTGGCCAGTGATGCAGCCCCTGGCCACTCTATTTAAAATGACAATTCTTCTCCCACACACATATCCTGGCACAATCTTTCCTGCTTTATTTTTCTTCATAATATTGATCACCATCTGAAAGGTAGATAGATAGATGACAGATAGATAGATAGATAGATAGATAGATAGATAGATAGATAGATTGATTGATAGATAGATAGATAATGTCCTGGTTAATTTTTTTAATTGTCTGTCTACACACGCGCGCGCGCGCACACACACACACACACACACACACACACATAATTTCCATGAGGGCAGAGATTTTTGTAATCAATTTTGTTTATGGCTGTATTTATAACACCTGTCACATAATTGGCACTGAACAAATATTTATTGAATGGGCAAATGAATAAAGTTAATTCTTCCCTCCGAGATGAGTGACTCTGAGGGCTGCTATCCTCTGAGTCAGGCATCAGGCAGTGACCATGCTCAGGGAAGTGAGTGCCATAGCGCTTTGCCCAAGGTTACATAAGATCAAAACACCTACTGTCATATAGTCCCCCAAATGAGATTGATTTCTTTGAATGCCACACCCTGGGAGTGGGGGTCAGGCATTAGACTGAGTCTTTGACTTGGGTGTTTGACCATTTGGCCGCTGTCCTCGGTGCCCAAGGAGAATGGCCAGGCCTCAGCCATTTTTTCCCATGGCAGGGCCTTTTAAATAAAGTTCCACTCCAGAGATCAAGTATGAAAAGAGAGGAAAGAAAACTTGGTGATAGATAAGATACTACAAAAGACTGTCAGAATCTCTGCAACAGAATAAAATAATGCTCAGGGTACTGTCAATGAACACAATCATGAAAGAGCACACCATTTTCTTAACGGGGGCACCGTCCAGTCTATATACAGCAACACAACATATTTGTCCTCCAAAGATGCCAATTTCACACTATGACTATTGATCTCTATCTAACCCTGAAAATTAATGGCCCCAGAGAGAAAAAGTGACATTGAATCGTTGGAGAATTCCAGACAATAAAAATAAAACTGAAGGGGTTGTGGCAAGGTCTGGGCTTGATAAGTGTGAGGTGTCACCGTATTAATTCATTGTGTCTAGTATAACATATAGAATTAGAACTAATGGCGTTTGCTTGTTTGTTTGCTTTAGTTTAGTGGAGTTTGGGTTTTTGTTTTACTTTGAACCATTTCCATTTGAAGGCTCCATGGAGCCACCCTGTTTTTCAATGTACCTTTTAATGATAAGGGGCGAGAGGGCAAGAAATGAAAAGAAAAATGAATGACTCTCCATAGAGTACTGTTTACTCTTAGGAAAGCATATGTCACAGTGTGATGGAGGGTGTGGGACACTGGGAAAGGGGGTCACTTCTAGCAGATGGTACTAGGAATATCCAGGAATATAATACCGTTAAGGGAAAGACCTTTCTTCTTTTCTCTCGGCAAGCCCACATTCCTGCAAGAGGCAGGTATCCCTTTTGCGAGGTATTCCGCCCCTACAAGATTTCCTTTGATATTTATTTAAATTTGATCCAACACATTAGCGTGATAGGATTTACCCATATCCTGCAGTTTTCTAGGAATATCTTTAAAACTTTAGGCTCTGGGAAAGTCTTGCATAGGTACATGTACGGCATAAGGTGTGAAATATTCTTTGAGGCTCCTTCTTGCTCCCCCTGATTACCTGACTAGCCTGTTAGCCCCTCATCTACTGGTCAAGCAGAAGTTATGGGAGTTACTGAAAACAGACAGCCAGATCCATCTAATCCCCATCAAGGTGTGAACAAGGCAGAACTCATTTGACAGCGCTTCCACCCGGGAAATAAAAGCACCTGGGTTGGGAGAGAGGCTTGAAGGAGGACATTTGTGGAGCTTCCAGTATTTGGTCCTTCCCCACTGCACACCTTGTAATGGAATGGGAAGTTGCAATTCCCGGACATTTCTCCCTTGAATTTGGGTGGTTTTCAAGGTATAGGGACTGGAGGCAGTTACGCATCTGGGGTTTCCTGGGTGGCAGGATCTGCCAACCTGCACGGGCACAGCAGTATAGCGAGTGTGAGTTGGCAAAGAGCACCCTTGCACGTTCCACAGAGCCAGGGGCTTTCTAAGGTTCCCATTGATCTAGGCCAGGCTGGAACTACAGAAACAGAAAAACAGACGCCACTTAAGTATTTACTACAGAAGAAGTTCAGGGCAGGGAGTTGGTTACACAGGTGATGAAGGAGCCAAGAGTCAAACAAGGAATAGTGAGACAATCCAGAAATTAGCAAAGTAGAAATGAATACTAGCTCTAGGATGGAGAGACAAAAAATGGAGGAGGTGGTATGTTGGGGTGCAGCAGCCAGGGACCATGGAGAACCCATCCAGAAGGAGCTGGAGCCCATGACCACCAGCGATGTCACCTGCAACCTCCAATCTCCTGCCAACCCTGCTGTTTGCTGAATCTGGACATAATCCAGCTCACCTGGGAACCTGGGTAACACAGCCTGTAGGATCAGCTCATTGGGATAACAGAGGATAGCAGGTGAAGGATGAGAAATGAGCCCAAGAGTAAAATGCCTGAGACTGACACAGGATGGCAGAGCAGCAGAGGCCAGCTAGCCATGCCCCAGAGACTCCCATATTGGAAGGACGGTGATGGGCCCCCTGGAGACTGCTCTCCAAGGGTGATGGAAAAGAAGCAGTACTAGCAGATGGCACCCTGACACTTTCAAACTAGAATGTGTCAGGCAACAACTGATGACCATTCCACATGCCCCATGAGAAAGCAGCAAGCAGGTACCATTTGAGTTGAGAGAGCCACCTGTCAGGAGAACTGGCATTACCAGCATCTGAGAGACAACCAGCAAGAAACCAGTGGCAGGACCCTGCTGAAAAACACTTGACTCCATTCCAGCTGATCAATTCCCTTTCCATTCATGTACCCTTATCTGTGGGAGCACTTCCTCCTGTCCCCTCTCTGCAATGGAGGTGCACAGGCAAGCCCAAGCATCCAGAATGGGGGGAAGAAAAATCTTTGAGAAATGGATGGAAACCATGAAATTGGCATTTTAAACAGGACAGTGGCTAAGTATAAAAACACCTGATTTGGATTAAATACTTATTTGAAATGAGACTATTCTAAACCATAAGTGACTAAAAATGTTTAGGATCCGACCTAATTTCACAATTTGGATAAAATCTAGTGTCCTCTCTTCCAAGAGGGAATGGGAACTTGACAAAGAAACGTTAAGTGCTTCATAAAGAAAATTAAGTATCATTCTCACACAGCTGAGAGACTACTATTCAGTCATTCCCAGGACACCACATATACAGAACACCCTTAAACCACAAGGAAACACAGTTGGAATAAAAGCATTTTCATCACTGCAAATGTTGGAAGTTAAAGCAGGAGAGCAGTATAGGCAATGCAATGGGCAAGGGTGACCCTGCTGTTTTCTCTGATCCATTCAAGAAGATCTCATGAAGGAAATGGATACTGGGGTTTTTTGTGTGTCTAGGAATAATGACTCAGGGAATGGAAATTCTGGGCAAATGGTGCTTCTTTTGGAAAGTTCAAAGACACTAGTGAGAGTGAATGCGTAAAGGGTGGTTTGCCAGCGGTGTGTGTTGATTAAGCTCTTGTGTCTCAGCTGTGATCCACTCCTCCACACTCTGCCCTATAACACAGGGGATGGGATTCAGCGAACCATATTTCACTTTTGCCAGCTGGATCTTTTCAGGTGCTGCTCATGGAGGCAGAAGAAGAAAACACGAGGGAAGGGAGAAAGACTTGCTCAAACATTTTATTTTGTTTCTATTCTATGGTCTTCATCTTAGCAGTAGCTGCTGGGTCCAGTTTCCAGCTTTTCTACACACCCAGAACTCTCACAGAGGTACTTTTATCAGCTGGCCACGGCCCTTCCTCAGTGGTCTTGGTCTTAGCTCTGTGTGTCCCCTTCTCCAAGCTTCTATGTTCCTAGTCACCCCAAGTTCTTCCCTCTGTTCCCTGAGCTATTTTCTATAACCAAGACTTCTGTGATAAATTCAGTATTCCCCTTTGTATATTTTCATTCCTTCAATACCTGTTTAACTAATTCCTTATGAAATTCTATTTAAGTGAGGGAAGTTATATTGTGCTTGCCTTAAATTGATGACAAAACATCTGTACATCAAAGTTCAAAATATCATCATGGTTCTACAGCATGTTTACAATGAGACAGAGGGTCATTAATAGATTTGCGTGTCCAGTACTCTTGTTGGATGACCTTTATGCAGAAATCAGGCCATTTATTAAAATCTTGAGATTTAGTGTTGAGCCGATCTGATGGGATTCCTGCACACTAAACATGCAGGGACAAGTGGAGCTCACTTCTCAGGGTCCTGATTTGTCATTAACACAGTCATCCACCCCAGATGGAATACTTAGGAACGCCTATCAATTGTGGGAAATATCTTAGAAATGTCCTTGGAGAGAAGACATTCCAGCAGCGATGCTATTGCTTGTTGGAGAAGATACTGAGCATCAAGAAGTTCCCCCAATGGATTAGGCACCACGGAGACCAGAAAGGGTCACAGAGAAGAATTTCCACGTGGGTTTAGGAGTGAGAGGATCTTCAGTGATCTTAGTAAGTGTGGTCTCTGTGGAGCGGGGGTGGCAGAGGCTGTTGTGAACAGACTCCAGTAGTGAGTCAGGGAAGCTTTGTGATGCATCATTTCGTTAGTGCTTGGGGAGTCGCCGCCAGGCGGGTGGAGAGCCATGTGGTGTCTGCTGAGGCCGCCAACTTCCAGCACTCTCATTGGCACTGATTGTAGTTTCTGCACAACTTGGTGCGTGAATTAAATCTAATGTGAGGCCTGTGAAACCATAGTCTCCTCCACTTAAAAGTTGTCTTCAAGGAGATCCCCAAAGCATTCTTCCCTCCAATCTTGGTGGCTCAAATCCAACTGCTGCTCCAGAAATGTTTCATACTATTCTTCCTTTCTTACTACAAAAGGTACAAAAATCATCCTAACACGGCCAAGGGAAGGTTTTCTCATCCTAGTTGCTCTCTCATGGAAAGGAGATGGGTTTTCTCAGTCATGTGTAATTTCATGAGGATAAGTGAGAGGATGAAGCAGTGGCCAACGCCTGCAGCTCCGAGATTGACCGGAGTTGGGCTTGAATCCTTGCTGGGCCCAGAAGCTTACTTAACCCCTCTGACCCGCAGTGTCTTCATCTGGATTGGAAAAAAGATGACGACATTTTCCCCAGTGGGCTGTTGTGGGAACAACCAAGCATCTAGTACCAACCCTGGCATAGAGTAGGTCTTTGGTCAATGGGAGTTCAAGTTCGTTGTTCTCAGGGAGTTATTTAAAAATCATTAGATTGCATAAGTGTACCTCCCAAAACTCCTTTAGAAAAAAATAAATACTTAAACTCTATTTCATATTCTCTGGGGAGATTTGCAAGTAATTGGAAGAGCTCTTTCTGGACAAACCTCCCGATTAAACACTGGTTCTTTCCTCCTCACACCCTCACAACAGGGTTATGGCTGTGGCTGCCTGGCCATGGATGTCTGGGTTTAGAAGAATCTAAGAATCTTTGGAGTCAACTGGAAGAAATGAAGGCAGCCCCTCCCTCTGCCATATACAAACTACACTTAGAGGTGCCCCAGCCTGTAAAGAGGTGTGATGGGCACTTGACATTTTCCTCTGCAGCTATTCCCCTTTCCTCCTGCAAAGGCACTGGTATCTTGGGATTGTTTGTTTGCTGGTTTGCTTGTGGTGATCCATCCTCTCCGACTCTCAGCCCCACAGGGCATAAGATTCCACTCTCAGGTTGTACTTAAGCCAATGAGATCATTGGCTTCCTTGGTCACAGTGATTTGTTCTGTGCCTCCAACACAGGAATGGAAAACAAAGCAGAAATTTCAGTGAAGAGAATTTACATGTGAGTTAAATTGGTCCAATCTGGTGAATTTCAGGGATTTGGCAGGTAATTCTGGGTCAAAATGTTTGCTCTTCTCTGGTGGGTTTGGTCTTGTGATGGGATAAACCTGGAGCTTCTGGGGATATGAGATGGAGCCTGGAAATGAATCTGGCACAGGAGAAAGCAGAGTCAAAAGGAGAGAGACTTGAACTCCAAATCAAGTCAAAGCCAAATCAGCATCTTGAGCTTCCAGCAGCCAGAGAGGGTAAATTCTCCATTGTGCTTAAGCCAGTTCTTTTGCTACTGGCAAGAGTTGTAACTGATACTAGAGGCAACTTGAGAGAATTTGAGTAAGTACTCACCAGATTAGATAAAATCCTGATTCTCCATGAGCTGCTACAAAATTGTAGATTGCTTTCTTTTAGACACTACATTCTATACAGCTGCCAAAAGAAACCCTCTATTGGCTGCACAGAAATGGAAAACAAAGCAGAAGTTTAACTTTAGTGAAAAGAATTCACATAAATTCCTAAGGTACTTCCCTGCAGGCTAAACTACCATGATCATTTTGCAGATAAATTCTAATAATAACAATATACACAATATTGAAAATAACAATAAAGTCTTCTAACATTCCAGGGGTGTCAGAGCCCAATTATTTTCAATAAGATGCCCTGTCTATGAAGAAGGCGACCCTCCCCCCACTCCTGCATTGAGCAAAGCCTCTTCCTTCATGAACAAGAGCCTTCCACTTTCTGAGGGCACCAAGTGATACTACTCTGGATTTAAAAAGGGTTTTATTGGTGGGAGTTCAGATACTAACTGCCTTGAAGAGTAAATGAGTCATAATTTGTACCAGAGATGTTGCTGTAATTAAAATACAATGAAAAAATCAGAACTCTTAATTGTTTCCACTGTAATAATAGACCTTGGACTTGTGGGCTAGAGGCAAAAAAGCTCAGCCAGCAGCAGGCTCAATATCTGACATCCTTGGCTCTTTGTCAGCCACACTTTTGCCCTGAGGGCCAATCAGGTAAATTGTCTCTGGATGCAGAGTGGTCTCTGGTGGATTCCTGCTGAGTTCTTTGTGAAGCAGTATCAAACCATTTCTTTTCTTCTGCATGCTGCATGTAACAGCTATTCTGTGGAAGGAGAGACACAGGCTGACCAGTAGCAGAAGTTTAAATGATGCCGATGTGATCCACCCTGCAAACCCAGCCAGCCCCAGGAATGTACCTTCCCATTATGTGTCTATGTGGGAAGATGCCTAGTCATGGCATGATGGAGAAATTTTTCCCTTTCTTCCCTTTCTTCTCCCTCTCCCTCTCCCTCCCTCCTTCTCTCCTTTCTTTTTTCTTTTCTTTCTCTCTTTTTTTTATCTCTGAAGGGTTTGGAAATTTTCCTGAAGGAGCTCTGGCAGATAGACTAGACTTCCTAAACTTCTAATTATAGCTTCCATCATTGATTTTTTTTTCTTGTAACATGGTTTTTTAGTTGCAAGCTGCAGATACCGATTCTAGATAACAAGCAGAAAAATTTTTATTGTAAGGATATGAAATAGCTCAAAGATTTGAAGAAAAAACTAATGAACCAGTAATGAAAAGGTTGAGAAGCAGAATAGGTCTGGATCCAGTAGCAGGAACTATGAACATTCTTTTTAGGGCACTGCAACAACTATTTTCCCTCTTTGCTATACTGAGCTGAAGAGTCAAATTCCTGGGCAAGAGACATCCATGAACCTAGATTGGCTCAGCTGCCTCAGTCTTGGATCTCAGGGCACCTTGACTGACAGCTCTACCAATACTGCCCCAATAGAGGAGGGGGAATAGTTCCCCAATGAATTATCAGGAAAAGAAAAATGGCACATGGCTGGAGAAAAATACAATAGATGCCATTTACCCTACCTTTGATCAGGCTGCCTTCCCCTTCCTGAAATGTCCTTCCTGACTTAAGAGCCTACTCAGCCTTCTGAGTCCAGCTCAGACATCACCTGCCTCCAGGAAGTCTTCCCTGGCCCACACACTTACCCTCACCAGCTACTGAGTTAGGCACCCGACAGTCTCCTGGGTTCTCTTCTCTTACTGTCCTTAAAACATTGGAGTGAATCTGGGTGTCTGACTTCCTTGAAAAAATAAACAATTTATTTTTCAGTCTTGTATCCTTAGCATCTAGCACATGGTAGGCACTCAATAGGTGTTTCTTGGATGATTGGTTAGAAGGAAAAATGAACCAGTGAATGAACCTAATGCTTTATAGAATCTGGACGATTCTGATTTTAAGTTATAGCCATCTTTATATATAGAGAAAGAATCAATTATAATGTATTGATCCAATAAGTATCATCTACAAGGCAGTATCAATACAAATTTCTTAAAAGATTTGCTGCAGGGCCAGCCGAGTGGCGCATTGGTTAAGAGCTGGCTTGGGAGGCCAGAGGGCCCCGGTTCGGATCGAACATATGAGGGCCAGTGACACTGCCCTCTACAGCTAAGATGCTCAACAACAGCTCAACCTGGAGCTTGGCTGCCGTGAGTCACCTGC